>NC_137940.1:20869968-20907468 GCF_963969265.1 Rhamphochromis sp. 'chilingali' | reverse complement strand
CGCTGATTGTGGGTGACTCTGCTGTAAAGGATGTACAAAGCATGTGCGGTAAGAACACTAAAGTCCTCTGCTTTCCTAACGATATGGTCAACATCCTGAAGGAGAGAATTCTTCAAATTGCAGATGAATATCCAACTGTGACAAACATTGTCCTGCATACAGGGTCAAACGATGTGTCCAAACAACAATTGGAGGTTCTGAAACGGGACTTTATTGGATTATTAAACACTGTAAACTCTCTGAATGCAGCTGTATTCATCAGTGGGCCTGTAACGCCGGTCAGAGGAGGAGACGACAGATTCAGCAGGCTGTTTACACTGAATAAATGGCTTATATCAGCATGTGCTGACCACTCAGTGCATTTTATCAACAACTTTAATATTTTTTGGGAACGCACGCATCTGTTTAAAGCAAATGGATTTAATTTTAACAAGTCAGGGGTGAAACTGTTCACCTCCAACTTGTCTTATTCCATACGTCATCCATCTGTGCTTGGAGCCAAGGCTGAGATAAACGAGGAGTTATCTCATAAAGAGGAACAAACAGTACTCCAAGAACAGACAAAGCCCAGCAGAAACCTTGAGGAGGAGCTCCATCTGCCCCCACCCGGGAAGAGCCTCAGAAAGGAGAGACATCTGAGGCAAGAAGAGGCAAGAAGAGGGGTCCCTATTTGCCTCCAACTCTCTCAACAACACCAACGACCAGGACCAGGATCTTCCCCAGTCCCCCAAACCCCTGACAGGCCATCACCCCCATCACCCTCCTCCCCCTCCCTTTCTCCCTCCTCCCCACACCTGAAATTCACTGAAGAGATGATGGAGCGGGTCAATGCTGGGCTCAGATCTACCCCCCGGCCCAATCCCTCTTTGTCCCCCATAAACCCCCCACCAAAGCAGCCAAAGGTTCGCCACCGAGCCCCACCCTCAACAGAGCAATCGAAGTCACATTGCCCAGCCTCGCCCCCCTTAGTTCCTCCTTACCACCTTCATGCTTTGTCTCCGCAGTCTGATGTGTGATGTGTGGAGGGTCCGGGCTGCGAGGATTATGGCAGTGGTGACTTTTCCCAGGAGAAGCTGGGACCCTGTTTACTAGAAGATTTTAAAATTTCTGTACTTTTAGGTGACAGAAGGAGACATGTGGCCTGGTCAAAACACAGAGAGCTGCATTCTAAAAGATCTTTAAATATAGTAAACATACCTTGTGTGCCACAGACTGCTCCCAAACACGAGGGGACAAGTAATGCCTCTAAAACACTTAAGTTGGCTTTATTAAACGTTAGATCTTTAGCTGGGAAAACATTTTTAATTAATGATTTAATCACTGAGCACAGCCTTGATTTTATGTTTTTAACTGAAACTTGGTTGGACCAAAGTAACAGTGGAGCTGTTCTCATCGAGACGACCCCTCCTAACTACAGTTTTATCAGTGAGGCCAGGGTGAGCAGGAGAGGAGGAGGGGTTGCTGTCTTATTTAATGAATCATTTCAATGTAAGCAGCTATCTCCTGGAAGTTTTCAGTCTTTTGAATATGTGGCTTTACAGCTGAAGGCCCCATCCAAAGTTGTGTTTCTTAATGTTTACAGGCCTCCCAAATACTGCACAGACTTTTTTAATGACCTCAGTGAACTGCTGTCTGTGATCTGTGTTGATTTCGACTGTGTAATTATTGTTGGGGATTTTAACATCCATGTGGACAACCCTCAGGACAAAGGGACTAAAGACCTGAGTAACACTCTGGGCAACTTTGGGCTGACTCAGCATGTAACAGAGGCCACACATAATAGAGGACACACTCTTGACCTACTGATCTCCAAGAGCCTGAGCATTTCAAACATTACTGTGTCTGATGTGGGCTTATCTGATCATTACTGTGTTTTCTTTGAAAGTAAAATCTCAGCCCACACAAATATATCAACAGCAGTGATCACAAAACGGTGTATAACTGAAGACAGTAGTGAGATCTTTAACCAGGTCTTCCCATTAACACCTGACCTGTCCAAAGGTTCAGTCAATGAGCTCGTCAATAGCTTTAATGCAAAAATGTTAAATGTAATGGATACTATTGCCCCCATTAAGGTGAAGGTTATCTCTGGAAGGAAAAAGTCTCCATGGAGAAACTCCACACTAGTGAAAAATGAAAAAAGAGAGTGTAGGAAAGCTGAGCGCAGATGGAGAAAAACAAACCTCCAGGTTCATTATGACATCTATAAAGAGAAACTTCACAATTATAATTTACAACTGAGGAGTGCAAGAAGGTCCTACTTCTCTGACATCATCACTAAAAACAGCCATAATGCTCGGGTCTTATTTTCTACAGTTGACAGGCTAACAAACCCTCCTGTGCCAGTGGCAGCTGAACTTCATTCAACCATGGCCTGCAATGACTTTGCCAAATTCTTCACAGACAAAATCCAAAAGATTAGACAAGCAGTTGGTACATCAACAGCAGATCCAGGATATGTACTGTGTCCACCGAAAAACTGTTTAAACACCATCAAACAGTTTCACCCGATTAACAGCAAAGACCTGGAGGACATCTTAGGTCAACTGAACTCCTCCTCTTGCTGTTTAGATGTCCTGCCAACAAGTTTTTTCAAAAAGGTCTCAAAGACTTTGGAGTCAGACCTGTTAGAGATCGTCAACTTTTCCTTAATGTCAGGTGTGTTTCCAGAACCACTAAAAACTGCTGTATTCAAACCTATACTGAAAAAGGACAATCTTGACAAGACACAAATGAAAAACTACAGGCCGATCTCAAATCTCCCATTTTTAAGTAAGATCATTGAAAAAGCAGTTTCTCAACAGCTCAATTACTTCTTAAAACAGAATAATTGCTACGATGCCTTCCAGTCAGGTTTTAGACAGAACCACAGCACTGAAACCGCTCTGACAAAAGTGTTTAATGACATATGTCTGAACACAGACAGTGGAAAAATGTCAGTCCTAGTTTTACTGGATCTCAGTGCAGCATTTGATACAGTTGACCACAACATATTACTCAAACGACTGGAGAACTGGGCAGGTCTTTCAGGAACTGTACTAAACTGGTTCAAAACATACTTAGAAAACAGGAAATACTTTGTATCAATAGGTAACTTCACATCCAAATTCAAATTCAAATTTTATTTGTCACGTACACAGTCATACACAGTACGATATGTAGTGAAATGCTTGGACAACTGCTCGTGACCTAAAGAAAACAAAAAAGGAAAAGGCTATGAATAAGATAGGAAATAAATATGAAAAATTAAAAAGGGTAAATTTAACTAGGAAGGAATAAAATATAAATTAAGGTTAAAAATGAAATAACTGTACAACACAAATTAGAATGAAGGGTAAATTTAACTGGGAGAATAAGATAAAATATATAAATTAAAGTTGAAAATAAAATAACTGTACAACAAAATACACAATATAGAACTATATAAGAATGTATGAAGAAATATAAATAAATATATACACAATAACAGCAGCGTGATTTAAGTAATGAAGTGAAAACAATGTCCAGAAAGTCCAGTGTGTGTGTAAGAACTGTATGTGTGGGTCAGGACTGTGTGGTGGTGTGATTGAGAGACCGTATCACCTGCGGGAAGAAGCTCCTCCTCAGTCTCTCTGTGTTGGTCTTCAGGGAGCGGAATCGCTTTCCTGACCTCAACAGAGAGAACAGTCTGTTGTTGGGATGGCTGAGGTCCTTCACGATCTTCCTGGCCTTGGTCCAGCACCGCCTGCTGTAGATTGAGTGCAGGTCAGGGAGCTCGGAGCGGATGGTGCGCTCAGCTGACCGCACAACCCTCTGTAGAGCTCGTCTGTCCTGCATGGTGCTGTTCCCGAACCAGGTTAAGATGTTTCCCGTCAGGATGCTCTCTATGGTGCAGGAGTAAAAGTTCCTGAGCACCTTGGAGGGCAGTTGGAAGTCTCTCAAGCGTCTGAGGTGGTAGAGACGCTGTCGGGCCTTTTTCACCACGGTGTTGATGTGACAGGACCATGACAGGTCCTGCGTGATGTGAACTCCGAGGTATTTGAAGCTGTCCACTCTCTCCACTGGGCACTCGTTGATGACGGGGGTCTGGTAGTTCCTCTCCTGCTTAGTGCTGAAGTCCACTATCAGCTCCTTTGTCTTACTGACGTTTAGAAGGAGGTTGTTCCTCTGGCACCAGTTCTCCAGATTCCTAATCTCCTTCAGGTAGGCCGTCTCGTTGTTATCAGAGATCAGGCCCACCACGACGGTGTCGTCAGCAAACTTGATGATGGTGGTGGAGCTGGTAGTGGCCACACAGTCATATGTGTACAAAGAGTACAGCAGGGGGCTCAGAACACACCCCTGGGGGGCTCCAGTGCTGAGAGTGGTGGAGGCTGAGACATGTCCGCCCATCCTTACTGCCTGTGGTCTGCCAGTTAGGAAGTTGGAGATCCACTGACACATAGATGAGCTGAGTCCCAGATGCTCCAGCTTGGTGGTGAGTGTGGAGGGAATTATGGTGTTAAATGCAGAGCTGTAGTCTATGAAGAGCATTTTAACATAATTCCCCCTTCTAGTGTCCAAGTGAGTGAGTGATGTGTGGAGGAGATGAGAGATGGCATCGTCTGTGGAACAATTTGGACGGTAAGCGAACTGTAGTGGGTCCAGTGTGTCTGGTAGTGAAGAAATGATGAAGTCTCTGACCAGGCGTTCAAAGCACTTCATCACTACTGAGGTGAGGGCTACAGGGCGATAGTCATTGAGAGAAGCAGGGTGGGGTTTCTTCGGGACAGGAACAATGATGGACTCTTTGAAGCATGTGGGGATCACCGACTGAGATAAAGAGATGTTGAATATCTCAGTGAACACAGGAGCTAGCTGGTATGCGCAGTCTCTTAGGATACGACCTGGGATGCCGTCTGGTCCTGCTGCTTTCCTGGTGTTCACTCTCTTGAAGGCTCTCCTTACTTCATGCTCGGAGATGACGAGCACGTTTCCGGTGCTGGCAGTATCTTCTTGTCTGCAGCCGTTAGCGCCGCTAACACTAGCATCGTTGGAGTCCTTAGCTGCAGCCTCGAAGCGAGCATAGAAAGTGTTCAGCTCGTCTGCCAGAGTCACGGCCACGTTCGTCATACCGGTTGTTGGTGCTTTATAGTCCGTTATTGTCCTTAGTCCCCGCCACAGGCTCCTAGAGTCACTCTGTTGGAGTTGTGACTCTAGTTTCCTCCCGTAGCGCTGCTTCGCCTCTTTCACCGCCCTCCGCACGTTATATGACGCGGCTTTGTAGGGGTCCATGTCCCCCGTTGTGAGTCCCGTGTTGTAGGCAGCGGTGCGGGATCTCAGAGCGTCACGGATGGTTTTATCCACCCACGGCTTCTGGTTGGGAAGCAACCAGAGCAGACAAGTATCACATGTGGAGTTCCCCAAGGTTCCATCTTGGGACCCCCTCTTTTTAACATTTACATGCTCCCACTGGCACAGATTATAAAGAACAACAAAATAAACTACCACAGCTATGCAGATGACACACAAATATAATAATAATAATAATAATAATAATGGATACTTTATTGATCCCCATGGGGAAATTACTTGTTTTTCTCTGCATTTGACCCATTCACTCAGTGAAGCAGTGGGCAGCCCACTAAGCAGGCGCCCGGGGAGCAGTGTGTAGGGACGGTACCTTGCTCAGGGGTACCTCAGGGTAGCCGTTAAGTGGATTCGAACCGCCGACCTTCCGATCATGGGGTGACCACTTTACCTACTGAGCTATCCCTGACATATATATCACAATGTCACCAGGAGACCGAGGCCCTGTACAGGCTCTTGGTAAATGCATTGAGGAAATTAATGACTGGTTGTGCCACAATTTTCTCCAACTAAACAAAAACAAAACTGAAGTAATAGTCTTTGGCGCCAAAGAAAAACGATTACAGGTCACCAGAGAACTTCAATCCATACATCTAAAAACCACAAACCAGGCGAGAAATTTGGGTGTAGTGATGGATGCAGACCTAAACTTAGAAAAACACATTAAGACAATAACAAAATCAGCTTACTATCACCTCAAGAATATTTCAAGGATAAAAGATCTGATGTCTCAACAGGACCTGGAAAAACTAGTCCATGCATTCATTTTTAGTAGGCTTGATTACTGTAACAGCATCTTTACAGGTCTACCTAAAAAATCAGTCAGACAACTACAGCTCATTCAGAACTCTGCTGCTCGAGTCCTCACTAAGACCAAAAAAGTGGACCACATCAGTCCAGCTCTGAGGTCTTTACACTGGCTGCCTGTCCGTCAGAGGATAGACTTTAAAGTTCTGATGCTGGCCTTTAAAGCTCTGAATGGTTTAGGACCAAAATACATCAGTGACCTCCTGACCCAGTATGAACCTTCCAGATCCCTCAGGTCATCTGGATCCGGTCTTTTATCAGTTCCCAGAGTCAGAACCAGACATGGAGAAGCTGCATTCAGCTTTTATGCTCCTTATATCTGGAGCAAACTCCCAGAAAGCCTCAGATCAGCTGAAACAGTCAGTTTATTTAAATCCAGGCTGAAGACTCACCTGTTCTCAGCTGCATTTGAATAAAGCACCAAATCCACACTTTTAAGCTTAAATTTCAAAACTTACACTAACTACTGATCTTATCTATTTCTGATTTTATCTGTTTTGATTTTATATACTGTTTTGTTTGTTTGTTAAGCTTAAATTTCAAAACTTACATTAACTACTGATTTTATCTACTGTTCTGATTTTATCTGTTTTGATTTTATATACTGTTTTGTTTGTTTGTTTGTTTGTTTGTTTGTTAAGTGGGTTTAGAGCTCTGGGTAGCTCCCCAGCTGGGTCTAGACTGGGTCTAGAGAGTATTTTAAATTCAGGGAATTTAAAATAGAAAGTAGCTCGTCCACAGAAGGACTGGTAGCTCCCCTTACGATAAGGGTTCAGATCGCGCGAACAGGTGTGAAATGTGTGTGTTTAGTTAGTTAGTTTGTTTGCTTGTTTTAATCAATTTTAAATCATGCTTTTTATTTGTTTTTGTTTCTAATGTCTCTGTAAAGCACTTTGAATCACCTTGTTGTTGAATTGTGCTATACAAACAAATTTGCCTTGCCTTGCCTTGTGAGGCCAGCCCATTATTTGAATGAATAACAAAATTAAGACTCAAAGTAGCATGCAATAAATGTATGTATATGTACAGAACAATGTGACAATCTGCTTTTTGTTGCCAAAACCAAACAACTGTGATGCACCGTGTATTCTGACACCTCACATTCAGAATCGCCTGCAACCTCTGTTAAATTTTTGAGGACAATAACAAGCATGCAGTGGTTAAAAATGCTAAAACAGAATCTAAGCTATTTGTGAAACAATGTTTTCAGATTTGGCAGCCGCCATGAAAGTCAGTTGATGGTCTACCAGGAGAGCAGTCTTTACTGTATTCTCAAAGCAATTTTAACTCAATATCCAAGGGCATTTACACTCCTTGTAGGAGAAAATTGTAGGCATGTCATTTGGTTTTACTCATATTTATAACTAGCCACTTTTGTGAGCTCTTTTATTCAACTTAATACATCAGCTACATCAGGAGAGGAGTGCAAAGAAAATAGTCGTAGGACTTTTGGAAATTACCTTCAAACTGCTTTCTCTTTTCTTATGGACAGAAATGCTGTGAATTCCCTCGGTCATTTTGACTAGAAATAAAAAGAAAAAACAAAAACAAAAGTAGAGTGCTCTGTATTTTTGTTTTTTTAAATTTGTTTAATGCTCTGGGCCAGTAGAAATTTGCAAGTTTTTAAATGACTGCTGTTGTAAGATTACAAATGGCAGAGAGAACCTCCAGAAGAGAGTCAGTCCTTATAGATTTACATGTTGAAAAGTTTTGTCATGTAAATAACACAGTTATTTACACAGATGGCCACACTGATTTGACAGTTATATATCAACACAGGTGGTTTTAGATGCTAGCGTTCTGGTATGTTGAGGCATAGCAGACAGCTAACGACAACGAGCCACTAGCCAACACAACCACTGTGGTAGTGGAAACAAGCTTGTTTTGGTGATTGAAAGATTGCATTGTTATTTAGCAACAGTGTTGTTCAAGTTACATGAAAAAAGTAATTAGTTACTTATTATTTAGTTACTTAAAAAAAACATGATACACACTTGAATACGTAATAAAGCAACAGACTTTTAGGCCCTATCTTATTTTTTATCCATAATCCATCATATAAAATTGAATCAAATGGAAAAGTCTCTTTTTAAAAATTGTTTTAATCGTTTTAATCTTTTAACTTTATGCACATTGTATCAAGCAAAAATTAAATTATATGTAAGATTCTCTGACATGAAGAAATTGTTTAACATTTAAATCTACTGTCTGCATATTCCAGCATATAAAATAATGTTTTGTGTTTACACTTTTTCAAATAGATGCAAGTAAAACACAGTGGAAAATAAATAAAATCAAAGACTCAGCAGCTCTTAAATCTATTGTCACCTGTTTATCAGGAGTGGGGCGGGTGGAGGTTTGCCCACAGCAGTCATGTCAGTGGGGGGATCCAGGGGGTTTCTCTGTGAATGTCACGTTCCCGTGGCAGCGTGCTCGCTGCTCGCTCAGATTTGAAGTTTAATTTTTCGCTGTAGAAAGAAGTTTTCTTCCCACACAGAGTGAACAGCGGACGCTAATGTTTTTGTCACTTTTTACGGACTAAAAATTAAAGTAATGTGATTACTTCCACACTTTAAACGCTGCATGGTCGTGCTCTCTCTCACTCCATATTATCCACTTTTGATCTGCACACGTCTGTTGCTGCCACAGGCGTCGCACACGCTTACGTCATTGTCATAAGACACTCTCACAAACAAAATCACGACGGTTTAGTAATGCAGTTATGCAGCGTACATACGGGAAAGTAACAGTAATCTAATTACTTATTTTTCAATAGTAATCCCTTACATTACTCGTTACTTGAAAAAAGTAATCAGATTACGCGTTATTGCCCATCTCTGTTTAGCAATAAGTAGCAGGCATGTATGTTTTTATCGTTGCATCTATAGAGTTACAATGAATGTAGCTTGCTATCCAAGAATGTTATTGTTATAAAGTCTGGTACTATCCTCACCCATCTTTTTTCCACCCTCTTATCTTAATATTTTCATGTGTGGCTCCAAAAAAATTAAAAAGCACCACAGACAAAAATACTGAGGGTTTGAAATGCCTTGTTTTGAAATGCTATGAGCATTACTGTCCTTCAAAGTTGTCAAAAACATGCTGTGTATCACTATCTTGAGGTCATAAAAACCCATTTTACGGCTAGTGAGATGAGCAGCTGTGCCTATTGTGGCGGGAGAGTGAGCGTAAGAGACCCTTTGACCCCCATTACACATCTAAAAGTGATAGAACAAACTATTCCACTTAAGATTCCTCTATGATTTCTCTCCTCTTGCTCTTGCTCCCACAGCTGTTAAAGGTGTGAAAATGTTAAGAGGGATTAAAAAAAGGGAAAAAAGAGTGGTGCCCTGTGAGAGCATGCACACACACGGGCCAACAAAATGAAGCCACAGACATGCATGTAATGTAATAAATCAATGCACCGACATGGAGACTGAAGAATCCATGATTTTTTCTACAATAAAAGAGAAAACGCATATTTGTCATGTAAAACAAGCACTGCTGTCATCTTTCGTTCTACTCTCTGTGTCTAGCATACAATGATTTCTTTCCCTGTTGTAAAATTAGCTATAGGGAACACATCTTTCCCCCCCCAGTAAGAACAACAACAAACCAAATTTAATTAGATAAGTGCGGGCTTTTGTTAGGGAATGAAAACTCATGTTGTAAACAAGTGCTTTTTCCTAAATTAACAAACAATTGTTTGAATGAATGGTCTTTCATGATCAGGACCTATGGGGTAAGAATTCACCCAGAACCAATGAAAGTCAATATATTTGAGAAACTCTCAAGGGGAAGTTGAAGATAATGCAAATAAGTAACAAATACACCACACGATATGTTTAAAGCTTTGTTTATACATTCATTGGACTGACTGACTTGCAATTGTTTTCTCTACAGCTGAATAAACATTGCAAAGAAATATCAGCTTTGGAGTCTACAGTCTAAAAACTGTAATCCAGAAGAGACCCACAGAAAGCCTGAAGCACATTTCAGGTCTGCAGAGCACTTTAGTTTAGTTTATGGCCGTCAGGCTACGTCTGTAAACACAATAAATTTGTAGAGGAATATGTAATGGTAACATGCATCAATTATTCTGTTAGGCAACATAAAGTGCACTGGTGGAATTTGTTATTTTAATACCTATATGTTGCAGTTTTAAAGATCCATTACTATCTTTGAGTAAAATAACCATCAAATGTTCAGCTCAGTAAATCAACAGCTTAAAAGTCTGTGGTAGAAATGGTAAGTACAGAGAGTATAGGTGCTGGTCCTTAGATTTGATTCTTCTGCTCATCATAGACCTGCTGCATCCTAAGAAAAGAGCTTGGGTGTCCGGTGGATAGAACAACATATATGACATAGAACATTAACATGTAATCTCAAAGACTATCTTTGATGTTGAGTGGACTGAAACTATGTAGACGAGATGTCACCCCTGAAACATTTGGGTTATAGTTTAAGTATCTCGGGGTCTTGTTCACGAGTGATGGGAGAAGGGAGTGGGAGATAGACAGACGGATTGGTGCTGCAGCTGTAGTGATGCCGACACTGTACCGGTCCGTCATTGTGAAGAAAGAGGTGAATGTAAAAGAGAAGCTCTCAATTTACCGGTCAATCCACGTCGCTACCCTCAACTATGGTTACGAGCTGTGGGCAGTGACCGAAAGAACGAGATCGCGGATACAAGTGTCGGAAATGGGATTCCTCCGAAGGGTGGCTGGCCTCTCCCTCAGAGATAGGGTGAGAAGTTCAGCCATCCAGGAGGGGCTCAGAGCAGAGCCGCTGCTCCTCCACATCGAAAGGAGCCAGTTGAGGTGGTTCGGGTATCTGACAAGGATGCCTCCTGGGCGCCTCCCGGGTGAGGTGTTCCAGGCATGTCCCAGAGGGAGGAGGCCCCGGGGCGGACCCAGGACACGCTGGAGAGATTATGTCTCTCGGCTGGCCTGGGAACGCCTTGGTGTTCCCTCGGACAAGCTGGAGGAGGTTATGGGGAGAGGGAGGTCTGGGCCTCTGCTTAGGCTGCTGCCCCTGCGACCCGGCCCAGGATAAGCGTAAGAAGATGGATGGATGGATATAATTATTATTTTCTATCAAATTAGACCAATAGAAGGAGGTCAGTTGTACTGATTGATTGTTGATTGATGCCAAAAAGAACCATTACCAAAAGAAATATAACCATCACTGCTAAACGTCCAAATTGTAGCTGTTTACTTCACAGCATCTGACAACCAGTACCAGCTATATATGGGTGGACAGATCAGATACAGATCAGATCAGATACAGATAGAAGTTTATTGGTAACGTTTTTCAAATTGGCTAGCAAATAGAAATAACCTTTTACCCAGATTCTGTATGGTTTGTTACCATTAAATGTGGTAACATTTTGAACAATGACAGATATGAACCACAATTTGATACATTGGTTGCTTTAAGTTTAAAAAAAGAAACATCTTAAGTTCATGAAACCATATTATGTGTCAGCACACCTCTGATATTGTAAAGCAACAGACACTGTAGTTACTGCAGACACTGCATGGTGGAAATCCAGTCTCACTCCAGTCATTAATCCTTTCAGTTTCATTCACACATATCATGCACACACACTCAGTGGTGTACTTTATGTGGATTTTCAAAGGGGATTTGTTCTTAATAAAAATCCAATTCTGACTCCACAGGATCCTTATCCCGCTGAGAGAGTGGGGGTTTGAAGAAGACAGAGGAGGAGTGGGAATACTGCAGCAGAATTAAACGGACAGTGATGGAAACACAGAAAAGACTGTACAACAACAGCCAGGATCTCTCTCTCTCTCTCTTTTTTTTTTAAAGACAGCAGCTTCTTAACTATTGAGTTATAATTTAAGGCACTTTAATTAGCTTACTGTAAACTGTGTTGCATTAATCCATCCATCCCAGTTAAACATGTTTGAATCACCCGAAGTAGAAGGCACTCCGAGGACAACTGCTCCTCCCGAACCTTGACTTAACCCACCCAGCTAATAAGATAAGGGTGGGCTTTTGTTACGGAATGAAAACTCATATTGTACCCAGCAGTGTAGCAAAGGTGGCTTAGACTTGTACCTAATCCGTTAAGGCTAACCTCAGACACCTTTAGGGGATGCTCATTTCTGCCTCTTGTATTGATGATACTACTCTTTCAGTCACTACACACAGCTTACCATAAATGAAAGTAGGAACACTGACCAATAAATCAATATTTTCAGCTCCATGCCCAAGTCTCTCCTCCCCACAACATCCCAGTACAATTTCTACATCTCTACAGACGCACCAATCAATCTGTTAAGCTCTCACTGCTTTCCTCCCTCACTCAGGAGCAATACCTCCAGATACTTAAACTCTTCCACTTGGGGAAGCAACGTAGCCCTAACCCAGAGTGGATGGCCCACCCTTTACTGAAATGGAAGGTTAATCTCAGACCTATGTGTGCGTTAATTCTCATATGTAGCCACCTAGCACCATCTTTCTCAGTGAGGGCTGAAGGTCACTGCCTGGTGAAACCAGAAAGGCAAAAATAGTCCATTTAACTAGAAAACTTCATCTTATTGGCTGTAAGAAACTCTGTACACAACCATTATACACATTATTCAGCAGATCAGCATGCATTGGATGATGGATAAAGTATAACACTGTGTGGTTATGGTAAAAATATGTCTGTGTGACAAAAAGTCAGACTTCAAGAAACAAAATTAACACTGGTGAAAATCTGGACTCACTAGAAAAAGGTACACACTCTCTACAAATCTAACTATGACAGAGGGAATCTGTATCTCCATAAACTTAGGCCCATCAGTATTTGGATACTGCCATCCATTCATCCGTTCTCTTCAACGTATCCACTTTAGAGTTGCAGGAATTTATCTCAGCTGTCACAGGGTGGGAGGCAGGATACGTCCCGGGCAGGTCGTCAAACTGTCACCAGATTAACACGTACACTGTAAAATGTAATTCTAGATGTTTGTTATTTCAACATATTATTCTATATCAGTTTGATGATAGATGACTGAAGTTGTTGTTATAACATAGAATTACAAGTTAAAAATGTCCCAATTACACCAAAAAAAGCTAACTTGAAAACTCATGTCCAGCTAAATCAGCAACTTATGTGAACTTGACAATGTAGGTAAGTTGAGCACAGCAGGATTCAAAACTGTCCCACGTGACTGCTATCGAGGGGAATTGGCGGTTAACGACATGCTCACTTTACTTGGACGTTTTCTAATCGTCTTCTTTGGAATATGCTTTCAAGGTGCGTAACATTGGTTATAACTATAAGGAAAGATAGCTACAAAAGTTGGAACATGTTTTGAATTTATGGCATGACGTGGGTTTTTTCTTTTACCGAAATGTTTGCTTTAGCTAATGTAACTTTAGCCGACAAGGTCCAGCTTGTGTGTCAGGACCAAACTTGACCTAATAAACTGACATATGGCCTTTTTTTTATGGGTTTAATGTGGCACTGACCAAATCACAAGTATTGTGCCGCTAGCTTTAAAGGTTGTGCACTCAATCACTGTTGCGATATTAGCAAGCTAACTCAGCTAATTAATAAAGCTTATTTCATATTGTCTCTGTACTTGTAAATTTCTTTCAAGTTCACAGGCTGTTGTATTTTGGTGGAAGTTCATTTTGGCAATATTTCCAATAACTGACTGGGTTCAAAAAGAACTTTTTGGCATGCTTGTTGTCATCTGTTTACCCCTATGTAATCACTTAAGTTGTTATTAACTGCTGCATGCTAAGCTGCAAGAGTGCACTGAGGATTGAGACAAAATATGGTCTACAAACCAGCATTATATTAGATTTTATCAGATAGTCCTCCAGTTTTTGCTTTAATTATATTGTGCAGTTATTTGTTACCCTGAAATGCTTTATGCTTAACAACAGCTCACTATTTTAACTTATTTTTGAACTCTTGTGATCAGTATGACTAGATTGTGTGAGTTTCCATTCTAAAAGAGCTATAGTGATAAAATAATTGGCATAAGAGACACTGATTTTTGGCATGGTATACTGCAGAAGTTTTTTGGGTTTTTTTTTTTGCATAATTTACCTTTTAATTGAACTGCATTCCCTGTATTGTAACAAAACTAACATTGTTAATATATCAGAATTAGATTATTCTGTTATTATATGTTACCTTATATATGTAATCAAAGTAGTTGAATTAGAATACTGCTGTAGATCACATTATACCCTTTAATATAGAGTGTGTGAGCTGTATGTAGTTTAGTTCTCATTATACTTTTGAGTTAACAGAACATATTCACATATTAGTTCATTAGATAAATGTGCATCACTCTGTATCCTTGATCTGCTGGGAATGTGTTACACTGTTTTCTTGACATGCTTAATTGTTGAATCATGAAGAGAAGGTTGTAAGCAGGAGACTCTGTGTCTAAAGACAGGGGAGATAGATAGACCACATTCCACACCCCCACCTTACAGAAAGCAGAGAAACAACTGCCGAGGTCATAACTTAGGCGCTGTAACAGAGAAAAAATGTGATGTTTTGGCTTTTACGACTAGCTGGGGGCCACTAGAGACTATAAAAAGCTGAGCAACCCGTCACCATTTTGAGACATGTGCCTGACCCTCTGGTAGCATCTCTCCCGTCCGGACGTTGTAATGCTCTTATTGTTGAATTGTATGGAAATAAATGATTGTTGATTGAGCATTTATACACCGAGTATTGTCCTTCCTTCAGCCCAAAGATTCAAAGAATTGGGAGAATTCAACAACTTGGTGCCGTGTGACCCGGATCTTTGGTGTGCTGAGGAGGTGCAGATTTGACCTTTGGTGAGATCGTGAGGCGAGGTGAACAGAGGACCGGTCCAAAAATAAAAAGGTAAGCACAGCCTGTTGTATTATAAATACCAAATGTGCATATTGGGCTTTCCAAATTAATCTGTTCACTGAGTCACATGTATTTTCACAGTAAATTTGTCGGTGTCTGGTTTTTGGCGCAAGATACTAACAACATAAGTTGAGGCTGAATTCCAGTGTGTTAAATAAACTGCTTCTACCGAGATACTAATAACATACTACGTTGGACTAGTTGCAGTAAACTGCTTCTACCGAGATACTAATAACATACTACGTTGGACTAGTTGCAGCCACTTTACCTTCCACATTTAATTTTGTCTAATACTGGCTTCTGTAGCAATAATACATTAGAATTTATTCTGAAGACGCGGCCATTAGTCCAGTACATTGAAGTCGAGGTTTGAAGTTTGTTTATGGTGTCGGTTACGTCCTGGCTCTTGCCGGCTATGAAATAGAAGTTGATTTAAGGAAAAGCAGATGCTGGCTTCACGGTGCGGTTGAACGCTGGCAACGCGAGAGCGAAACACGTCCGTAGGTTTGGTTTATGATATGGCCGTGTTCCGGTGGTGCGGCCGTGAAGTGCAGTAGTGGTTGGTGCTAATTTTAGTACATTGAACAGAGGCTTGACGGTGGTTTGTGGCGTCAGTCGAGTTTTTTTTTTAAGGGCTGCGGTCATAAAACAAAGTAAAATTTTACTTGCCAAGAAGTACATAGAGCAAAACCTGGTTTATGATGTCGGGTATAACTTCGGGGATGCAAGCATCACTTTTATGATGCGACTTTGCCCCGTTGTGGCGGTCATAAGCGCAGAGAAAGGGGTATTTTGGTCTATGGTGCAGTGTGCTTTAAGAAGATCTAATAGTTGAGCTCAGAGGTTTCTGTGCAAATTTCTGCTGATGAGAGGCGCTCTCTGTGTGTCTCACTGATGGTGTAACGCGCTGTGTGTGTAAGGCGCGCTCTGGCTGTGTGTGAGGCACGCTGAGTGTGTTTCTGTGTGTGAAGTCTGAACACAGTGACAGTGACGGTTGATGTGTTTGATTAGGAGGACATTAGAGCAAAGACACATTTTAGGATCCAAGGTTGATGCCTAGTGTACCTGTGGAAATAATTTTGCCCTAGGAGTGGCGACCCTCCTGTTCGTGGACGCGCGGCCAGGACCGGCGGCGTCCGGATGCCGAGGTGGTGACTTGGGGAGGTGAGGGCCCCCGCATAGCTACGGGATAACACTGGGACCGCAGCGTAATCGCGGGTTCACATTTATTCCGGACTAGAACAAGACACATTTTGCGAACAAAGGTTGAGTCTAGATTAGTAAAGAAATATAAAAAGGTTGAATTCCTCGTTTCAGTGGTTGAAATTGTTGTGTGCCTGTCCCCTGACGAGTGTGAAATTAAAATAAAGAGGGAATTTGGAGCCACATAGAGATAGACGGGCATAATTGGGTGTATTACTCTGTGGTGTAATAAAAATAAAAAGGAGAGATAGTAAGAGGTGTGCAGTGGAGAATTATGGAGGAGTACAGAGAGGAATGTGTTGGGAGACTGGCGTACAGTTTACGCTGTCAAGGTAGGCGGGTTGCCTGCTTATCTGTTTAACAGTGATGAAAATGAAATTAAATAAATCTCTTAGTGTGTTAATACAGGAAGCTGCGGACCTGGACCAACTGCCCCCACAAGCACAGCGGCCGAAGCAAAATTATAGGTAATGGGAACCACACCCAGCACGAATCAGCAGCTGTGAAAAAGACAGCAGCGAGGAGAGAATTAGAGGAGAAATTAAGAGAAGTTTTAACACATAAAATTGGGGCCAACGGACTTGTGGAGGTTGGGAAGGCGTCCGGAGCATCACAACAAAAAGGTGAAACAAAAACACACACAAGCAGAGAAAGGCTCCTTTTAAGGTAACGCCTAGTTTGAGAAAAGATAAAATTAACCTGCTTTTATACAAATGCACATACACGCAATGAAGAAACAGCTTACACTCATGAATACGTGAAGATTTTCCAGCAAGGTTAAAGAAAAATTAACATACTTAAATGATGAAGTCTATACATTACTGACAAAGAAACCCTCTGGGTTGCAGGACAACAATTTAACTAAAAAAAAAAAAAAAAAAAAAAGGAACACTGGTCTAACCAACCAGGCAAGACACAACAAATTTAGTGGTTAAAAGATTCAAATTGTGACATGTTTTCTGTTGATTGATTAATAAAAGTGATTACTGAATGAAAGAAAGTTCCTTTTTTGGGCTTTTAAACATGATCTTAAGAATTTTAACATATACCGGTGTTGTCCTGTCAACTTGGTGGGTTAGGAGTTGATTATATCGGGAGACAAAAAACAAAAAAAGGGGGAGAGAAGGCTGACACAGGGCCTGGCCCCATTGTCTCCCCTCTGAATAACACAGCCAACACAACAACATTTTCCTGTTCGTTTGTTTTTGTTTTTTGTTTGTTTTTGTTTTGTTTTGTTTTTGTTTTTTCTATACATATTTAATTACAGGCTGCTTTGCCGGCCCTGAAAGCCGAGGCTGACTGGACTCCTGCTCTCCCCCATACGTGACACTGACCAAATGCTGCAACAGCTGGACCCACAACAACGACCTGAGAATGTCAACAGACCTGCAGGAATGTGATCTCATGCAGCCGAGATGGAGAGCACTAAACCTAAGGCCCGTTTCACTACACGGGGGAAAAATTCCCAGACTGCGTCAGCTGACAGAGCTGTGACGAGACGCCCGCCAAGCCCGAATGAAAAGTAAGGCCGAGCGAAAGAATGCTGACCTTGATAACTTTGCATTCACACTGTGCAGGACAGTGATGGACCAACACGGATGATCGGGTGGCGAAAAAGGGCGTGACCGAGACAAGAGGAGTAACTGAGGACAGAAGGCACCTCAGAATGGACAAAAACACAGAAGAAGATGCAGGTTTCACCTGCGGTGAACATCGACACTGGAGAAAGGACTGCCCTAATTGGGGTCAGAACCAGGACGGACTGAATTTTGAGCAGCAGCAGCAATGGTCGCAAACAAACTGAAAAGGAGGGGGGGCAGGACCCCAGGCCATGCTTCAGGCAGTGGTTTACCCAGAACACCAGAACAGGAAAGTGATGAACAAACACACACACACACACACACACACACACACACACACACACACACACACACACACACACACACACACACACACGGGAATGTTGATTCACTGAGAAGTGATGCACACACATACACATGCACACGCTTGTGCAATGAAGAGTGATCCACACGCACACACACACATACACGCTGATGCAATGAAGAATGCTTTGCTTATGCTGATATGCAAAATGCTGCACACAAACATCCCAATGCATAATTTTTATGAGGAGCCATTGATTACTTAGAATGTGTTATATGTCACCCAGAGGGCATTTATGTAGATTTTAGGAATAAGGTCTAAAAAAGTTTGGTTATGAAAACAATGTCTGTGCGTGATGTCTGTTTATGGCTCAAGGCCTTGACTGAATTCTTTGCTGTGCTTCACACAGCCCTGATGAGGAACAGTGGCACAGAGTGAAAATGATGAATTAATAGTGTAAGTTTTAGGTCGGAGTACGGCATTTTCTGTGATTGAGTTTTAATTCAAGGAGGAACAAAAGGTGTTACGGCACCTGAGGTTCTCATTCCCACACAATATTGTCCCGGCAGGAAGCAAAATGTTCCTGTGAATTTCTGGTTGATTGTTTGGTTTTGTTTAGCGCTAGCTTGATTTTATCAGTGAGCTTTGGCTTGTGTTCTTTCTCGTAAGCGAGAGAGGGATAGTTTTATGCTTGGACATGTCTGCAACGGGCCCTAGTTTGTGTTATTTTAGTAGTATTTTGTTGGTTATGTCTGTTTTCGTTTTTGTTACAGTGCACTGGAGAAAAAACATCTGAGAGGTGTGATCCACCGGTGGTGATATGTTGATATTTTGTGAGTTTATGATTTAACAATCAGCTCTTTAAACCAGGCCTGAAAGATTGAAATTTAAAGCGCTATGAAATATTCTTACAAAAACAGTTGCAAAGTGTGCTTCTCCATGATTGTAATTGGCTTGGGAGAAATTCACATATAGGGAACACTGATCTAAAAGGATTGCACCGAGTCAATCCGGCCCAAAAAACAACAAGGAATTGTTTTCCTTTAAAATGATGACGTCATCTTGCTGGTGATGGATGCTCGAATAGGTTGCGCGTGAGACTCCATTATCAGCAACATCTGGTATGAATGTGTATGGAGGTATGCATGCGAATGGACTGTGATGGACTGACGACTAAAAGTTTTGACTGACTTGATACTGAGACAATGACTGCACCCACTTTAGGATTAGTAAATGCCAATAAACAATTCATAAACAATTCACCCAGCCGACAAGAGAAGGGTGGATGCTTCGCTTTGTTTTGTTTTGTTTTTTCAGGAGCAGGAGGATAAGAGAGACTGGAGGAGGAGACTCTAGCTTCACATAAGTATGAACTGCAGACTTAACACTTTGGTTGCTGATTTTGAGTTACCGATGTTTGCATTAAGAAAACTATGCTATATTAGCTGTGTTTTGATTAAGGTATCATGTTATATTATTGGGAATGCCAAATGCTACAGTGGAGAAGACTTTTGATACCACTCATGACTGGAATATGTTACTATTAACCACAGCAGGCCACTGTAAAAAGTCAATTAAATTTTATAGAGGAAAATCGCCAAAATTGAACAATACCTATGAATGACTGGCCACATTCAGAATAGAGATATGCAATAATAAACATTGGTCCACATGATTTAGGTTCTCACTTGAAATAGTAAGTTATTAAATGTAGAATATAATCGACAGGGACATTTGATAGGATGTGGTACTGAAAAAGAACAAGAGCAAAGTAAATAAAGAAAATATTGTGTTTAGTTTGGATAAATTCAAATTAAAATGTACCATTACACTCAGAGGATCAATATGAAATAAAACATATGCAAAATTTGTAGGAAGTACATGACTGATAACTGTTCTGTCCTGAGCGTTTGTTTCTAGAGCACCCACTTGACCACACCAACAGTTTCTCGCCACCGAGGAGGGGTACTTGCAAAAAGAATAAAATAAAAATCTGAGTTTAACAAAACATTTTAAATGTAAATATCAAGCTTACCTTTCTTTTTCCATGAAATGTGCTTGTGGGCACGCCAGCCATTTTGAAAAGGTGGGCAAAACAATTGGCAAGGCCACACCCCCACACATGTGATATAATTTTAAAGGTACTGTTGCCCTCTCTAAGAAACATCAGGAATTAGAGGAGTGGCAAGTAGAGTATGCGAGCTACAAGCAAAAACTAAAATGTGTACTACAGTGTGCAAAAATGAAATACTGGGTCATCAGGGGGTCATGAGGGACATTTATAAAACTAAAAGTCCCACTAACCTTAAAGTGCACTTGAAAAGCCCACACAAGAAGGTTAACCTAGCTTACCTAGAAGACCTCATCAGGGGGAGCACACTCCCCCTCCTTGAAGAGCTCACCCACTCAACCCGCATCCCCAGAAAACAGCTAACCCCAGATAAGGCAGCGTGATGTATCCCGAGACAACAGGACTGGGACATCTAAATAAAGGTGTGAAACAATCGCCTTCAAAAGATTATCAATTCACTTGAACCAAAATTAGGACCACACGGTGCGGCAAGAGTTAATAGTTATTAGTCTCAACACCCAAGGATAACCAGAAGAGCATGACTGATATGATGGAACTGGGATTTTGTTACACTTAATTTTTGCAAAACACAAACAAAACTAAATTGAAACTAAGGATTTTCAGAAAATAAAAACTAAACTAAACTAGCAAAGAATTGGTAAAAACTAATTACAACTGGTAAAAATTGAAAATCTGGAGTCGAAACTAAATAAAATAACAACTAATGGAAATGGCGAAAAGTTTAAAACCCTGGTGCAGAGATTGGCAAATCTGACCAGGAAACGTTATAAAATGGATTGTCAGGATAGTCAGCGTTAAAGCCACTTTTGACAGTCCATACTAGGATGGCATTGGACATCTTCGGGGCAGAAAAGGGTTGGTGTGACCAAGGTGTGGTTTGGCTTGTTGTATGTACATTTCAAAATGTTACAGCTCTGGATGGACCAGTTACCAGATATGATGTCACTAACCTTCTCTTTTAAGTGTCTAGCTCCAATGAATTGACACATGGGAGTGTGTCAAAAAGGGGGAGTTGAGTCCGAACATCAAACAATGGTGTTATGAACATTTTATGACTTTATTTGTGTGTTTAATAATTTAGATATGGTAAAACTTAAGCTTATAATGTGGTAGACTTAGAAATGGTTCATTAATTTTTGATTTCTTTTACACACACATAGATTATGATTAGAATAGGTTCTGAACATAATATTTTAAACCAAATTTGAATCATTAGAAGAACAATGGATAACAATATTAGATTATCAAGGCTAGGGAGAGAGGTGTTTTGGTTTTCTGTCTCTTGCAGAGAAAGGAACAGACACCAGACGGGGACACGGAGATGTGAGGACCCTTCACAGCAGAGACAGATGTAGGGACAGCCGAGACAGCAACTGGGGTCAAGTGTCATGACGTTTGGGCTCCTGGAGAAGATGGATCCCACAAACACAGCAATAACCATGAAGGGGTTGGCGAAAACCAGGAACACCAGACCAACGAGGTTCAAGAGGCTCTTGGCAAAAAGGGGGACACGCCGGTGACCCCAAAACACACAGATCTTTGTTTGAAATCGGGGCAGAATAATCCCCAGAACTGTGCAATGACTAAAGGGTGGTCTAACCCCGGAGGTCGAAGAAAGAAGCTGAGAATCACCCAACTGGAAGACACTGGTAGCTGCAGCAATAAAAATAAAGGTTAAAAGCTCCTTAGACAGAGGTTCTAGTCTAAGTACATTTGAAAGGTATAAGGGGGCATTAAAATGGGAGTGGAAAACTGGAGCACCAAAATAAAGCTGTGGGAGAACTGGGGAGTGATGGGAGAGTCATCTGTAACTGCTGTTATGGTTGTAAATCTAACTTTGCTTGCATCTGAACTGCGTGAACACAGAGGTCATCCCACATATGGTCCACCCGTTAAAGGGGGACAGAGGGCCTCAGGATCAAGAAAACTTGGACCTTGCGACCCTGGAGTGCATGTTGTAAGTGATCTCTTTCAGAGATCAAAAGGGGGAATTATTAGATTATTCTGTTATTATATGTTACCTTATATATGTAATCAAAGTAGTTGAATTAGAATACTGCTGTAGATCACATTATACCCTTTAATATAGAGTGTGTGAGCTGTATGTAGTTTAGTTCTCATTATACTTTTGAGTTAACAGAACATATTCACATATTAGTTCATTAGATAAATGTGCATCACTCTGTATCCTTGATCTGCTGGGAATGTGTTACACTGTTTTCTTGACATGCTTAAGTGTTGAATCATGAAGAGAAGGTTGTAAGCAGGAGACTCTGTGTCTAAAGACAGGGGAGATAGATAGACCACATTCCACACCCCCACCTTACAGAAAGCAGAGAAACAACTGCCGAGGTCATAACTTAGGCGCTGTAACAGAGAAAAAATGTGATGTTTTGGCTTTTACGACTAGCTGGGGGCCACTAGAGACTATAAAAAGCTGAGCAACCCGTCACCATTTTGAGACATGTGCCTGACCCTCTGGTAGCATCTCTCCCGTCCGGACGTTGTAATGCTCTTATTGTTGAATTGTATGGAAATAAATGATTGTTGATTGAGCATTTATACACCGAGTATTGTCCTTCCTTCAGCCCAAAGATTCAAAGAATTGGGAGAATTCAACACTGACTGGGTTCAAAAAGAACTTTTTGGCATGCTTGTTGTCATCTGTTTACCCCTATGTAATCACTTAAGTTGTTATTAACTGCTGCATGCTAAGCTGCAAGAGTGCACTGAGGATTGAGACAAAATATGGTCTACAAACCAGCATTATATTAGATTTTATCAGATAGTCCTCCAGTTTTTGCTTTAATTATATTGTGCAGTTATTTGTTACCCTGAAATGCTTTATGCTTAACAACAGCTCACTATTTTAACTTATTTTTGAACTCTTGTGATCAGTATGACTAGATTGTGTGAGTTTCCATTCTAAAAGAGCTATAGTGATAAAATAATTGGCATAAGAGACAC
Source organism: Rhamphochromis sp. 'chilingali' (assembly GCF_963969265.1). Classification (NCBI taxonomy): domain Eukaryota; kingdom Metazoa; phylum Chordata; class Actinopteri; order Cichliformes; family Cichlidae; genus Rhamphochromis; species Rhamphochromis sp. 'chilingali'. Next base: position 20,884,309 of record NC_137940.1, on the reverse strand, counting down.
TGATTTTTGGCATGGTATACTGCAGAAGTTTTTTGGGTTTTTTTTTTGCATAATTTACCTTTTAATTGAACTGCATTCCCTGTATTGTAACAAAACTAACATTGTTAATATATCAGAAAATTAGCAAACATGAATAAATGGCGAAAACAATATAATTATAACTTACATTTTTATTTTACTTATTTTAGGTCTGTGAAGCCAAACTTGATGCTGGGGATTTATTTTTGTCAGTGGAGTCAAATGGTAAGTTACAATTTGCGCATTTTGTCATATTGGAAACACCACAGATTATATTGTAACTTAATAGCTCTGTAGAACAAATGATATAAAGATTGTAGTGTCAGGGTACTTCTTAAGAAGTAATATTGCACTATTGATGATCGCATGCAGGTGGCATAAACTAAATATTCAGACGTGCTACCAACAAATGATTCATTAACAAAAGCAATGGAGCAGACCGTTTAGGTTCTTGTGGTTGTAATAACACCCATACCTGCTGTCATTAATTTATTTTCACAGGTCTAGATGATCACATCTGACTTTGTCATTTAAATGAGGTGGACTTGCAAACTTTGCACTCTTTTGGGTAAATTGCCGTCCACTACATATACACAGAATGTGCACAGTATTTCAGATATAAAAAGGGAGTATATAATGGACTTGCTGGCTTTAATGTAAAAAGCCTGTTGTGTAACTTTAATGAGGCAGTTGGACTAAAACAGTATTGCTCATCAAGCTAAACATCTGAGGAATAAGGAAATTGTTACTTGTCCTTTTACTCAGTGTTCTTTTAATCGCACGTTTACTAAAGTTTTACATCACACAATCATTCTACTTTAAAAGATTTCAAGACAGAGCTTATTGTTCTCTGAACTTCCTTTCCTTTCAGGTAAAGTGCATCTTTTTGTTTGTTTGCTTTTGTGTGTTTGTGTTTTCTCTAATGGGCCTCAGATGACGGTTTGCTTACATTTGGGTCTCAAAGAATCTTTTTTATTCTGCCCTTTACTCTCCACCCCTCTTCTTCTGTTGCTCAGGTTGAAGCAGAATTTGCCCGTCTTACATCTGTTGACCTGAAAGGGTTTCTTTTTGCTGTTCTTGACCATTATGGAAAGGTTCGTGGAGCTGTACAAAATTAAGAGCGGCATAGGAAGGCTAACCAGCCTCATAAAATGCTTCGGTGATGATGTAAGTGTTCAACTGCGAAATCTAATCCTTTGTTTAAGTTTTAGGTTATCCAGTTCAACTGATGAACTCATTGAAAGAAAGCTGATAAGTAAAGTCTGTCATCATATTTCACAACTGGACATTTAGTGTGGTAACTTTTACTGTGTATATTGGTGGTAGGTTGGATATCATATTCTACTTGAATGTCCTGATAAGCCTGATTCAAAATCTCCAATGATAATCATTTATTGATGGAATTATGTATCAAAAAGCTGTGAATTTGGAGCTTCATAAACACTGTTTAAAAAGTGTTTTTGTTTTCTTTTTGACTTCTTTGACCAGATCCCTACACAAAGGAAGAGGACAGAGGACCTCATTTTCTAAAGGAAGATCCCTCACACACTTTCAAGACTGTGAAGGTTAGCATTGTTTCTTTTAGTAAATTTAATAATGACAGCACCACAGTGGATTTTAAATGAAACATGTGGCATATATGAAACAATAGATACCACATGATAACATGTGTACTTTTTCCTCACCAAATGTATTATTACAAAATCTTTGACACTGGATTTGGTCTAGGTTTCAGAGAAACTAACTGGCAAGCTAGCATTGATATTATTAGTGTCTTGTGTTTATTCATGTCTTCACCAGGGTCTTTGACATTTCGCTGCTGTACTGTTCACTTCAGCTTTACGTTTGATTTCTCACATTGTATATTGTAATGGCAGAGATATTAGGATATTTAAGGGCCTGCAGTGGCTGCTACAGCTGTGGGGGGCAATACTTTGGTGAAATGTCCTGGACCCTGGAAAAGAGACTGTGTAGACTGGGTAAGCAATTAAAGGTTACTGGCCCAGAGTCATTGGGCAGCTGGGTAAAGGTGGATGTTGATATTCAATGCCAATTATGCAACCTGTTCAGCCATGTCTATATGCTCTTTTTTTATGCTGTTAATATAGGGGGGGGGGGGGGGGGGGGGGGGGGGGGGGAATAAACTTTAATCAATAAACTGATTAAAGAAGCATTGTCGATCGAGCCACAATCTGATCCTGTAGTGTAGCTGCAGTTTGCACATTTCATGTATTCTCAGCCAGATTTGGTTCAGAGCACAGCCAATATTTGGCATAAGTAGATTTAAATTTACACACACTGATGATGGCAGCTACATTGTAACCACAGTCAACCTGGGGCGCACTGACAGAGGCGAGGTTGCCAGACACTGGCACCACCGGGCCCTCTGACCACCACCAGTAGGCAACAGGTGAAGTGTCTTTCCCAAGGACACAATGACTGAAACTGTCGGAGCCGAGGCTCAAACCGGCAACCTTCCGATTATAAGACGAACTGTCAACTCTTGAGCCACGATTCAGTCATCCACCCATGTGTGTGAATGACTGAATGTGTAAAGTGCTTTGGAGTCCTTAGGGTACTAATAAAGCGCTATACAAATACAGGCCATTTACCATTTAAATTGAAAATTTTGTTTGAATTCTGCAATTGAAGACATGCTCAGTTATTTATGAACATGGTCTTTGTTTAAAGCAAGAAATGGATTTGGGGGGTGCATATCTCATTCTGAAAAAACTTTAACAACTAATAAGTGTTACTCAAAGCCAATCACCATCATCCAAGGTATCAGTATGGCTCTTCTTTGGAAAGACATGAATTCTTAAGCACGAGGGATATTGTGTAATTGTGTAATTTTATTTTATTTTGTCTTTGAACCCTTTTATAGCTGACAGGTATTGAAGACACGTTTTCTAAGGGGATGAAAGTTGGCATTGTGATGGTGAAAGAAGAAGACATCATCGATGTGTTGGTTGTCCTTGAGGCGGCAGTAATCCTGTCTAATCTGAGGGATGTCTCAAGTGCCATTTCCATGCTGATGGGCCTTCTTTTTGCCCTCAGCATAGACTATCCAAAGGAAGTTAAGGGCATCTTTGAAGTCATTCAGAACGTCCTAATGAACATTGGTGGAAGGCAGTGCATCTCACTAGTGCATGGTCTAAGAAACAGACTCTTGCAGAACGCCAAGCAGAACTGTAATAGTATGCTCACAGCATACAATTGCCTTAGTGTTAAGGACAGTTTTTATTTTACTGTTTGTTTTTTTTTATTCTTGCAAGTTCTCATTCTCACTTTTGTATGTCACTAAATGACTACACTTTACATTCCAGATTAGACAATTACTCATTTGTTCATGGTTTAAGAAACTTATGTGAACAACAATATAATGGTGGACTCTGCAGATGTTTATCTCATGCAAGTCAGTAGTTTTTCCTTTGTTTTGCAATTGAGCAGACTCAAACTAATGTTTCTGAAATATTCATATTATCAAATGTTTCAGAAGCATGCACTCATTTTCAGAGATATTGGTTCTGTGGAATTTGTTGCAATTGTAAACAAAGACAAATACAAGAGTTTGATGTCTTAGTTGTTATAAACTGATCTTTACTGTCACTTATCAAAGGTTTTGTACTATTTTAATATTTCAAGTTTTATGCTAACAGGTGTGACTGAGCACAGTGAAGTTTTAAAATTTTGCAAATGTAAAGAATAACTTTTCTAAAATAGCAAGTCTCCCGTTGATACATTACATTAATGCAGACTTTATGTAGTTACTTCACAAGAATCACTACTGCTCCTAGAGTATTGGTCAGAATTTAATCTTCACCCAAACTGGGCTCAAGACCAAGTTCAAATTTATTGTTTCACAGGGAGCAACTTTTGAGTTTTGATGGATTGTGAGCCTGATTTTTCTGTTTCTCAGATGACTAAGATGGCACAATAAATGGTGAATGTTGGGTGCTCATGAGTAATTGTCTTGTCATGTTCTTAAAACAAACCTTCTGCCTGAAATGATCAGATACACTTTAATGGAATCTGTGAGTTTTTATTTTTTTTTCTGTAAACAACAGAAAATTTATTTAAAGGAATGTAGATATTTAAACCTGAGATCTAAGATAAACCTAACAGGTAGTTTTGCTGAAATGGGTGTTAGAAAGCTTAAAAAAAACTTAAGATGTTCAATACACATTTTTCTTTACATCCAGTCAATCAACTCTGATAATTAAAATGAAACTGATTTAGTTCACTCAGCTACCGTAAGGAGCTCAGTTAATTAATAAACTTAAATCAATTTAGCTAACAGATTATGTTAGTTAAGCTAAAATAGATTCCTAAGTTAAAAGACCTACTAAAGTATTTGAATTAACTAAAAAACCCAAGTCAACTGAACTAGGACAAGAGTTTAATAAACAATAGATTATTTTAATTTAGCTGAAAGGGTTTCCCCAAGTAAAAATGACAATTAAAGGAGTTGAACTGACTAACAAATCTCAGTCAACTAAACTAAGATGAAAGTTTAGACAACATGTGATTTTTCAACATAACATTTGGTTGTGTTACAAGAACAAACTTTATTTCTTGACTTAACTTAAAATTTTAAGGCAGCCCTTTACCTGATATTTTTAAGTTGAAACAACAAGTTATATTTTACAGTGTAGAGACAGAAAACCATTCACACCTACAGCCAATTTAGAATCACCAGTTAACCTAACCCCCATGTCTTTGGACTGTACCCAGAGAGAATCCACGAAGACACGAGCAGGACGCAGGACCAATTGCTGTGAGGAGACATTTCTAACCACTGCACCACCTGCTGCCCTTGGGCAACGACATAAGTTAAAAAAATAAAACATCCTCTGATTTACAATCCATTGTGGTTGTGTACAAAGAATCAAGACATAATTGAAGTGTCAACTTTATCAAATTAAAGCTGTGCTTCAATCACATCAAGATTGTTTTATTTAAAGTTCACTGTGATGCTGCACAGAGGCAAACTTACAAGGAAAACTGTGTCCCTCCAAATCCTCACTTGTATGCCTGCATGCTTGTTTTTGCATTGATTTTATTGACAACTTTTAGTCCATTTGATGGACAAACTACTGGACTACGTGTATTATTACCAGGTTGTTTGTCTTGACTCCAAAAACTAACTCACTGAGGTTTGAGTTTCAGTGGTAAGTTTTTGAAATCATAAAACCAAAGACATGTAAAATATGACTTTTTAACAAAAGCCAAATCTTTTCGGATTTTTCTGACACATCTGGCTTAAATAACAGAAGAAAAAAAAATAACCTACCAAATTCATGCTGTACATATGTTTTTCTATATAATCTTACCTCCTTGTAAAGTTATTTGCCTGCTAAAGGCATGAAGTGATATTTATGTAATTCACTAAACAGACAAACTAACTTGAAAGAATGAATGTTGTTGTGAATAATAAATATTTACAGCCTCCAGGCATCAAATTATGCAATAATTAATCGAGGTTAATGCCACACTGTTGCCTTTCTGTGTAATGATGTTAAATAACCAGTGCACTTGATTTTCAATCAATCAGTCTGTCTCACACCGGAGATCAAGGAACACACTTAAATGCTGAGCTACAGCTTCGGGGTCTGAGGCTTTAAGGTATTTGCTTTCTAAAATGCAGCTTTGAAGTCACATCAACTGACTCAAGTCAGTGTGCCAACCAAGAGGAAAAAAGGAAGATTCCGATGATGTCGTTTGGGTTTCAAATCCTCGTCCCTGAAGCTTGACAGGTGGTTCTTTAAAGTTGGAGGCTCTCCCCATTAGGGAAGACATGTGACTTCACAGCAATGTGATTTACCTTTCTGTCCTTAGAAATATTTTTAAACATCTCCGGCATGATCCACTTCTCAGCTGTATGTTGATGCTACATCAAACACACATAGTACTCACCCCAGCTTCAAAATTATGGAAGTACAACATCTGATGATTTGCAGATTTGGAGAACTACTTTAGCACCCAGTGTAATCTAGACTAATTAATAATTATACAAATGTCACCAGTTCAAAAACACTCCTCCCTCATATGTGCAAAATACAGCCTGCTTTTAACGTCCAAATCGTACTCTAAAGTTGCATTAAATACAATCCTAGTATTAACAGGTGTTCAAATGACTATTTAAGGCCCCGACCACATAAGCCTAGAGACTGGTCAGTATCTGACAACCACAGGTGTTAGGGAAAACGTGTATTCTCCAGCTGGGTTTCAAGAGGTTGCTTGTAGGCACTGCATGAAATTAATCGAAAAGAGATATACAATGTTACACCAAAACACTTGTAATCGCCTTGATCGCAAAGAGGTTTGCATGTTTCCATGGTCAACCATAGTTTGTACAGAAGATGTGCATACATGTGTGTGCATACAGTGACATGCAATCTGGAAAAGTTAGACAATTCACCTCCAAAGTATGAAGTGAGCCTTTTGATTGTTTGCAGTGGTAAAGCATAACCTTTACTTTGAAGGTGTACAGTTTTCCTTACTGCCTGGATGAATGATTAAAAGTTAACTGTTTCCTAGAATGACTTCTACAACCACTTTAAAAGCTAATAATGTGGCATTATTGTGTGATAACTGATTCTTATACTGTCCAAATAAAAAAGAAAGAAAGAAATCTATTGTCAAACTGTGATGAAACATTCTGAGCATAGCCGGCATCGACTGGTGAAAAAACCTGTGAATGATATGTGGTTTCAATGTAAATTTCTTACCTCTTATATACAGTATCTAATGCTGTATTTTCATTGTCATTGCACTGAAAAACATCTAATTATTACCCAGTAATGGCCTCATTTCCTGCATCATATAATTATAATACTGCAGGCTTGCAGGTTGAAACCTGAGTCTTTCATTCATTTTTGAAACATGACATGGAAGATGATTTAATGCTTTTTTATCGTATTCTGTTCAAATGCAGTAATTTGCCTCGTACGCCCAACACAGTAAGCCTTACACACACACATAGACAGGCTTAACCACTATTTGACCTTGGGCTACAAATGGTTCACTTTTCTTCCTAACTATCCTCTCTCCCAGCGACATACACCTGTGACCTTGGAGCCCACTTCTTTCTTTTCTTGCCGTTATTTTTTTCCTGTAAAAACAGATGGATACAGGTGTTTTCACCATCTCAGCTCCACTGCAGACATTTCTCACCCTCTTTGTTTTCTATCTCTCTTTCTCTCTCTGCAAGTCCCTCCTTCTCTATCAAGGTAGCAAACAAAAGCAGATTACCATATTCATGAGCCCCCCGATGACAAATGAAAGCAGGAGTAAAAGAAAGAACAAAACCCATTCTTTATTGCACGTCCATCGCATATTGATCATCCTTTCAACTGCAATTATTTTCTCAATCCCTTTGATGCTCTTACTCCACCCTCACAACTTTGATTTTCACTCTATTTTCGCTCTCCTGTCTGTCAAAAGCCCGTTTAGATCGAGGGAGAGAACTGTCCGTGTGAACATTATGATGCTGATGGAAAGGCTAAACACCTTGTACTAGCTTATGTAATGCGATGTACCGTGTCTCCTACGTGTGATAGAGAGGGGGGAAAAAATCAATCAAACGTCCTTTTTTCCTCCTGCTTGCTAGCACTAACATTAGCTGTTTAGCTGCCAGAGGAGGACAATGGTGGAGCGGCGAGCAGTAGTGGAGATATTTTCATTAAAAAAACAATACAAGTACACTACAGTACAGAATAAAAACATTACTCCACATTATACTGCTTACAGAACTTTGGCTCTTTGGAAGCATCTGCACAGACAGCATGCTAACACAAAGCTAGCAAAAAACCCAGAGTGATGCTAAAGCCGACTGTATGCTGACCCCAGTCCAACAGTCAGAGCCTGAAGTGAGTGATGAGCAGTCAGGCTTGCACCCTTTGTTTCTATCTGTTCATGTTTCTAAAGTAGAATCGCTGTGACGATGGCTTTGAAGACTCTTAGAGCTGGTTTTCATTTTTGCTTCGTGTCCTCGGCTTTGTTTTCACACCTAAACAGTAAGAGATCACATTTGTCCTGATTAGGATTGGGATTTGTGTTGGTGTGTGGGACTGTAGCCTGTAGGTTTCTGTTGTTAACTGGTAATTATGAGACAGTGTGTTTCAGGTCATTTGTTGGAGTAATGAGAAAGTAATACAATGAGTAGTGTCCTGAATTACTTTCTCTGGTGAGTAATTAAGTAATGCACTGCATTACTTTAAGAAAAGCAATGCAGTGCATTACTTTAAGAAAAGTAATGGGTAATGTGTAACAACCCAAACACTGATTATCAAGCGAGTTCAACATATCCAGGAAATCCTTTTGATGCTCTGGCATTGCTTACAAGAACGTTGGCAATCAGGCAAGAGCAGCGCAGCTCCCTCAGTCGAGCCAGGGTTCTCCAAATTAGCTATGAGGCTTTCACATGACAAGAGTGGTGACCAATCAGAAACAGGAGGGGTTAACTGATATTACCAAAAAAAGAGGTCGAAATAACAGAGGTGTGGACTCGAGTCACATGACTTGGACTCGAGTCAGACTCGAGTCATTAAATTTATGACTTTAGACTTGACTTGAAAAAATGTTCTAAGACTTGTGACTTGACTTGGACTTTTACACCAATGACTTGGGACTTGAATTGGACTTGAACCGGTTTACTTGAAAAGACTTGATATTTTACCCCAAATATAAAATTTAACATGCATATTATATAGAGATTGAAAATGTGACATCATTCACGGGTAGAACCGCAAAGGATTCTGGGAACTCGTGGCAAGCGGTACTAGCGCACGCAGGCTTTCAATTAAAATCAGTTATACAGCGATAAAAAGAAACACAAAAATGTCAAGAAGCCGTTGTATTATTAACTGCAATAGCCGGTCGCATGACAGCCACGGGAAGCCGACGGGTAAAGAGATCGGTTGTTATCGGATTACGTCGTTGAAGAGAAATTGTTCAAGCCATGTTTCCGAAGTAACAAAGACACGACGGATGGCCTGGGCCCTGTGCTTCGTACGTCGCTTACTACATCCAAGATCAAATGAAACATCCAAGACCAAATCATCGCGCTAACTCTGAGCTCGCTATTCCGGTTCCCCGAACACACCTGTTGTTGACGATTAGTATAGCTGGATGAAGTAATGTGAGATCACTGGGTGGCCCAACAGGGCAGAGCAAGAACTCTTGAGTGAGGGATTTCATGAGTTTCAGAGTTTAATTAAAACGCAAGGGAACACTGCAAAGGCTGCAAAAGCAAGGAGAGAGGGCTGGCAGAAAGTTGCTGACAAATCAAACTCGTAAGTAATTCAATAATAACAATAATAATGGAGTGGATTTATATAGCGCTTTTCAAGGCACCCAAAGCGCTTTACAATGCCACTATTCATTCACTCTCACATTCACACACTGGTGGAGGCAGCTACGGTTGTAGCCACAGCTGCCCTGGGGCAGACTGACAGAAGCCAGGCTGCCATATTGCGCCATCAGCCCCTCTGGCCAACACCAGTAGGCGGTAGGGTAGATTTATCATATCACACCATATTATCCAATATTATATTACATTATATTATATTATAATATGTTATATTATATCCCCTTTCACATTAGAGCCACAACAGGACCCACTAGAACATGGGAACAAGTAAAAGTGAAATATAAGAATATTCTACAGAATGGTAATATTTATCACTTATATTGCTTGTCGTCTCTTGGAAAGAGACCCTGGAATACTCTGTTTGTTTGTTCATAACAGCAACCAAGAAAAGGGCAGAGCAAAAAAAAAGACAGGTGGTGGTCCTGCACCCCCTCGTCAACAAGTTGGTTAAGTGAATAATACCCTCACGGGAAAATCGATATCTCTCTATGAGCACACTGTCGCGCTGAGCTAAAGGATCCTGTCTGTCCCGCAATATACGCTGAATTCTGAGGACTCTCCTTATCAATCTTGCACCTTCCGCAATGGGTTGGTCGCGTATACGGACAGGATATGACTGCGACAGGCTTCCCAAATCCACCTTCGCTTTTATAGCCGTGGTCTCTCATCTTGATTACACGAAGTAATTTACAATTACTACTCTGAAATATGAATTACATCTGTAATAATCACATACATGTAATAGAATGTTAATAGTACATTTCCCTTTTTTAGGAAATGACCTGTATGTATCTGTGTGACATCAATAAAAGGATCAAGTGCTGCATTATCTTTAGTTACATTGATGTTATTTATTTATGGTGAAACAGTGGTGGAATATCGCTGTTGCTTTCGTATGAATGACGCGGACATACCTGCGTGGCCGCGATCTAATCCTGTTTACATAAAGTAAACCTGCTCCCCAGCAGGTTTACGCTTACGGCTCTGCTATGACAGCAAGTCCCGGATGGGCTTCGGGGAACCGAACGATCCAGGATCACGCGAAATCGTCAACAATCTCATCCAGCTAACTCACTTAGCGCGGTACGAAGAACAGGCCCCTGGATTGCAGCCATTCAAAGATCAAATATAACGTCCCAGAACACTCCAGCTCACAGGTTAGTCTGCTCCAAGCATTTACACGAAGGTCAGTGTTTTTTAGTACTTAATACGTCATTTTCATAACATAATTGGTGATATAGGTTACAAGCAAGTCTGGCGCTGAACAGAAATTGTCGCGCTATGCTCCTTTATTTATTGTGCATAAATAGTGAATTGTCCTGACACAATATTGCGTTTCGCTTCTGTTATTATGGTACATTGACAAAAACATATACTTTTATTCACAGGATAAAACTGTTTTTTTGTATCACTAATTGCCCAGTACGATTACAGCATACAGTATTATTGTCACTGCTACATTTCTGTAACGCGTACCAGAAATTATTTCCACTACTAATTAATTACCGTTGAGCTCAAAGGTCCTATTAATAAACGGTTAAGGAATGTGTATTTATGACGACAATTTGTGAGACTGGTAAACTTATGATACGTACGATGGTCTTTCGTTCTACACGGTGCATTTCAAGGTCCTGTACCCATCTGTCGGTAAACTGTACCTGGGCTTGTTGCAGTGACCGGAAGTTACTAAACTTCATGAGTGTATGCACTCACTCCAAGAACCGTATGATTATAAATATGCATATAAATATGCTACGATGAGATAGCTGACTTCATCTAACTAGCAAATGTTTTCCAGGCTACGTTGGTGATGCAGTTTTTTTTTAATGTGTATGATATTTTTGTCATGCGATTTTAAAGCCGGTCCTACAACCGCATCCAAGAATAACATGCAGCTTATCTCAGAACTATCAGTGAAAATTATTCTTGGAGCTAGGTTTAATTGAGCTGCATTTTAAAGAGGTGCAATTTCACAATTTGTGTATATTTTCTAAGTTCACTATTTTGTCATGTGTTGAGAAAAACACAGATTTTAAAATTACATGGTCTAATATTTACATTTAGCATAACTGCAACATGCTTTTTTTCGTTTTTTTTTAATGACTCGAAAGGACTTGAAATTCAAAATTTCAGACTTGTGACTTGACTCGGACTTTTACACCAGTGACTTGAGACTCGACTCTGACTTGCCTGACATTACTTGAGACTTGACTTGAGACTTGAGGATAAAGACTTGAGACTTACTTGAGACTTGCAAAACAATGACTTGGTCCCACCTCTGCGAAATAATACAGAGAGATTAAAAACACAATGCAGTGCACAAGCACTTGCTATAGCTAAAGCGTGCGAGTGTGTGGAAAAGGATTAAAAAGATACATATATATGTGTGTGTGTACTGTTTATCAAAGTGGAAAAGTGCTTTGTAGGAAAGTGTAATTGACGCCAGGAGAGAAAGCCACTAAAAAATGCCAACTGTGTGTAATCAGCCTCAATCAGCATCGCAGTTAAATGGTGCGTGAGCAAATAACAAACAAATATGAAAACAGAATTCAAACTGCCAAGTATATTTAGCCTACCTGGAAATTTTTATGATTCCATTAAGTATGAGGTTCTCTGTTTTACAAGATCTCCATATTAAGGCTTGTTTGCTTCAGAGTAACTGTATTTCCTATTGATGCTTGTAAGGGAATAATGAAAACTTGATAGTCTCTAAAAACTTTAAACTTTCTTACATGCAGAGAGGTCCGCAGAGTCTTTTGGAAATGGTGAGGCTCGTTTCTGAAGAATTGTGTGGTTATCAGTGGTTTTGTATAACTCCTCCTTAAGCACCGCCTCTGTGATACTGAAAACCCAGTTACCCCTAAATTATCTGCCAAATCCTGCTTTGGAGTACAGGCCACAAGTCTGACAAGTTCTGGATTTGTCCACATGTAGAGCCTGAATTCCTTCAACTAACTAGGCCACAGTATTCAGTTTGAGTGTGTTTTTTAATGTATTATTACCTTCTCCCATATTGGCCGTCAGCATCTTCCTCTCTGCATGAGCTTCTCTTGTTGTCCTCTTTTACTCTGGTTTTACAGTGGAACCCCGACTTACGCAATTAATTCGTTCCAGAGGGTCTTTTGTAAGTCAAAATTTTCGTAAGTCGAAGCACCTTTTTCCATCGTCTTTTGAGTGAGGCGATGCTGGCTGAAGATGAAGTTCTTGGTGGAGGAGGATGTGGCAGAGGTTGAAGAAAGCATGTGTATGCATACATACATACGTACGTGTACATGTATATAACATTATGGAATTTAATTTTTTTAAATTTTCTATTTTATCTATTTACGTGGGCATTTTGCCGTACCACGGGCAGAAATATTGCCGTTAAGTGCCTTCGTAACTTGAAATTTTGGTTAAATGGGGACTTCGTAAGCCGGGTTTCCACTGTATTTCCTGCCTGCTTTTGTTCCTGCTCCCTCTCACCTTGTCTGCGTTCTGTCCCTCACTATAATTTACTGATTGTGTCCTCGTGCTCTCACTATTTTGTCATGTCTATACTAGAGATGGACCGATCCGATATTACGTATCGGTATCGGTCCATACTGACCTAAATTACTGGATCGGATATCGGAGAAAAATAAAAAATGTAATCCGATCCATTAAATATCACGAAAGCACCTCACAAAACTTGCAACACGCCGTAACTCACCTCAGAACGTTAGCACGTCGGAGCAGTGTGCATCACGTGATAGAGCGGCTGTGGCATGCGGGACCTGTGGTGGTCTGGATAGCATTTGGAGCTTCGCTAGCAACCCGGCATTTCATCTCCGACAAAGTTATCCCGAGAGAAGTAAAGCAAGTGTGTAAGTCCATCTCTGAATGTTTGTAAAGCATTCCTGCGTTAAGCTTAACAAGCGACTGCCTCTTCTTGCTGCTACTTCAATCATGAAACTGCTTAACGATCAGCTGATCGGCTTTTCTGTCGCGAGTCCGTGTCTCTAGTTTGCTTTTGGCCCACTTTGCATCAGAAAGAGGAAACCAGCGACTGAACAACAGAAGCACGTTTAAGCTTGATCAGCTGTTGTTAGAATGTATTTAATATTACTTTCTACACCAGGATCTTTTTCTACAGCTGACGGCTGGTAACTGTGCAGGGGCGGATCTAGCAAAGTTTACCCAGGGGGGCCGATAGGGCATTAACAGGGAAAAGGGGGCACAAAGACATACTTTTCTTTCTTATTCTCATTTAAAATGTCTAGCTTTTAATAAATAATTATCTGACACCCAAAGTTTTAATTTGATGCAAAATGAATAGAAGTCCATTACTGTATATAGTGACTATTAAGTCTAATATATATACCCTAGTAAGCTATAGTACTTTTTCCTTTGGGAAGGTACCATCTGTGCAGTCTGCAATTTTGTTGAAGAAAGATGTTGAATCTATTTAATATTTCTTGAAAAATAATTGATTTCTGTGCATTTTTTTTCACACTGCATCAAATTAAGGTTGATTACGTCGATTAAGCATCATGAGGTGGAGCGTGAGGGGTGGTTCCCCATTTTTTATTTATTTATTTTTGTTGTTGCTGGGAGTTGGAACCCTATTAGTTAGGTTGCTTAATATTTATGCTAAGTACTCTTTCAAATACCAGAATAGGGAGGATGGTGTAGGTTTAAGTTTATTAGATTGATCAGTATTGCTGAACTATGAAATAATTTTTTTTGCATACAGGTATAACAGAATAGCTTTAGTGTAGTTGTTGTTTTAAACTTGAGTATGAACTTATACAAAATGCGGCAAGATATTTAAAAAACAGTTTTGTTGATTAAAAAACACTATATCGGATTCATATCGGTATCGGCAGATATCCAAATTTATGATATCGGTATCTCTAGTCTATACAGAATTAAAAGCAATTCTTAGAATTGTTTAATTAAAATTGGGACTGTGTGTAAAGCTGTCTGTAA
>NC_137940.1:18585388-18857888 GCF_963969265.1 Rhamphochromis sp. 'chilingali' | reverse complement strand
ATAGCCATGTTCTGATTGTCATTGTTATAGATCAGGGGTGTCCAAACTTTTTGTGTAACGGGCTAAACTTGTCAATCTAGAAGGGTAACCCTACCCTACCCTAGCCATAGATGGTAAATTCTGTATTTTGGATTTTTTTGGATATTTTGATAGGATAGATTTTGTCAAGATGTCCTTCTCCTAAAATGACAACCTTGTATCCATGGCATAATCACTTAATCTCGGAGCACAGTTGAAGCAATTGACACTATGGCTTCTTACAGCTGTGTACAAACCATCGGTTAATGTAATCCTGATTCATGTGAAATGAAAAATTTACCCGAATGTCATAAATTCTCATGAGCTTTGCTAGCTCCTCTGCAATCTTGCCAGTCTTGATGGCCTTGTCTCGGAACAAAGTGATGAGTCTAGGGGTGTGTCTGTCCAGCTCCTTGTAGAATTGAGTGCGCAGGTTAACATTGTTGATTCGGTGGAACTCTGCCACCACCTGTACATGAACAGAAATACACAGAAATGAACAAAGATGAATTAGGAACAGAATTGTGAATGTATTTTAAAAAGTTCTCAGGTTAGCAAAACCAGAGAAATTCTAATCAGAACCAAGGCCAAAATAGAAAGTTATTCGTCATTCTTTGTAATGTTATCTAAAGGAAATTTAAATAAATAAACTTCTAGAGACTTTGTTTACTATGAATGGGGAAAAAAAAGAAAAAAAAAACATCACAGTGATGTGTTGTCATTTTACATCTGCCATTTGCTTTTTGGTAAATTGTTTGAAAATCTAGACTTTTAAAAACTGGGAGAACAGTAAAGAGACAGACAGACATACACACACACACACACACACACACACACACACACACACACACACACATTTTTAATTTTATTTTATTTTTACCTGTGACTCTATAAGTAGGGCTGGCCATCTGTCCACGACGTCTCTCACTCGTGGAGCTACAACAGCTCCAACAATTTCTTGGCGACGTAGGGCATAGGTTGTGTCCATGAGCTTGCCTATGACCAAGTAGTTTCTCTCAGTCTTTTCGACTTCATGCATGATCTGTTCTCTCATTTTTTCCAGAGAGGCTGGGGTTTGATCCTTCGGTAGGTTAGTGATGTAGTTGACCTCAGCTTTTCGAGCTTTCTTTATGTTTTGATGGGGGTGATCATTGTTGGGGTTGTTTTGGCTCCGCCTCCCTGTGTTGATGGCTACTTCTGCAACCCCAGCTTTGGCCAGATTGTTACGGTAAGATGCAAGCTTGTACCCCATGTGGCGTTTCCATCCCAACGCCCCGTCTTCACCAGCTGTCATTCTGAGACATGGATGAGCTCTAATCAAAGCTTGAGCAGCCATTGCCAATTCCTTGTCATGTGCGTATGCTTTAAAACTGTAGATTGTTTCTGCCATTTTTCTAAGGATTTCACTCTTCTGTGATCTCTTTAACTTCAGCAATTTTCCTGATTCTTCATAAACTCGATTTCCTTCTTCTAGTATATGATCCATTTCATAACCAAAACTAGGAACAACAAATTCATCAGGCCAACTCTTCTGGCGCTGTATCGCAGGTACATGTGGGAGTATGTCTGTGTCAGAAGATGCAGTAGAGAAGGTGTCGCTTTCAGGTCTGACAACTCTTAATGTGCCCTTCTCTGGTAACTCCTGGATGTCCACAAGGAGACAAAGATCACCATCAAAGTCCGGATCCTCATAGTGAAGGCTAAAGTCCCCATCCAGTCTTGGCTTGAACCTCTCTTGAATTATTTCTTTCAGCTCCTCCACTGACTTTGGTCGCTCAAGTAGAGTAAGTTTCAGGGCGGTGTCTCGTTCAACATACACACGCAGCACATGCTTCTGGGCAGCAGCCATCTTTTGGTTCCTAGGGGAAGAAAAAAAAAAGAAAAAGGGAAAAAAAAGAACAAACATGAATTTTTATGGAGAGTAAACGTGATACAAACAATGTACACAAGTCCATAGCCTCACTTGAACGATGGGAAGTATGGAAGGACACCTGCTGGAGTGAGGCAGTTTATTCATGGACCCACTGCCCAGCACAGCTCCAAGAGAATGTTGAAGTCAGCTGTTAACCTGCTTCAATAAATCTTCAATGTAATAATATGAAACGTTTTGGTGTCAAGAGCAATCTTCCATCTACGTTGTAAGCACAGAGAGGTGTTTTGTCATTTAGCTCTGATGGGGTGTGAACAGCCAGATTATTTGGGAAAAGTTCGTAAGATCTCAGGTGTTCAATGTAGTGCGATATGTGCCTTTGGCAAAGAAAGACAACACTACTATTAACCAGGAGAACCTGTTCAATTCTACAGAACTTAGGCAGTCCTCCCTCTTGTCCAACAGACAAAAACATTCCTACATTATAATCAGTTCCATCAATGCAGATCTTTGATGTGCTGTAAATAACATTGCTTGCTGTTATTTGTTTAACATATGTCTTTGCAACATCTGGAAGCATTGATAACAGTACAGAGGAGACATTTGATGCTTGCTGGTGAGGTCTGAAGAATCCTGAGGCACTGAGATGAAATGCTACCATGTACTGATGCCTGTCGGCGAGTGTTTTTAACACATTTTTAAAGTTTTGTGTATCGTGTACAACTCTCTTGAAAAAACTGTGTTTTCCCTCAAACCTCATTGTCCACAAGTGTACAAGGGGCCCAAAAAGACGTATAAGGTCAGGATAGTGTTCAATGTAGTGATGCTTAGGACGGAGTTTGAAATCTGGAAAGGCTTCTTTCAGCATCTGTCTATGATCTTGGATCTTCGACTGTAAATACTGGATGGACTCCTCTGTGAATTCTGAAGACAGTGATAACTCTACTACCTCTTTTAAGTCCATTAGCACAGTCCATATCCCATCCTCTTCAGGAACAGCATTTCCAATAATCAAAGGGAGCAGTCTAAGCAATGTGGCATTTTCATGGCCATTACCACCAATGCTTTTCTTTAAAGCAAAGCTCTGTGGTATTTTATGAGGTTTCTCAAGCTTGTCTGTTCCTTGGTAGGGAAATGACAGAATTCTGTCATTCAAATATTCAAGGGTGAAGTATTTGCGACGGATCATCTCTCCAATACACAGGGCGAGCTCTGTAGGCACAATGCCCTCCAAAAGATCATGGAGGGCATCAGGTGGAAAGCCAGTGACAGTATGAAAATGCTCTAGTTGCTGTCTCAGGACACAATCTGCCTGAACACCATTTTGACTCCGACTGACCCCATGCATTACGGCATGCACATCACTATTATGGCTGTCTTTTGTCCTAAGACTGAACTCGCTGCTTGCAACTTCATGAGTCTGAAGTTTAACTTGTGTTGCTGTGCAGAACCTGCAAAAGTGTTCTGCTCTAAAAGACTTTGAAAAGCCTGCCAACTCATGGGCTGCAAGATTGTCACACACCACACACATGACTGTTCCTTGGACTACCTTACCAATAGACTCAATAAATATCCCATCTTGTTCAAGGGTACGGAGGTCTCTCAACAAAGGACCAAGTGCTTTTTCATACCCAAATGTCTGGATGTCAGCCACTTTACATAAAGCAGCAAGCTGAATCACATGCAAGGCTGACCGGTATTTACTGGGAAGATCAGCAAGCATCCAGTATACTGAACAGATTTTGTGTATTTTGCGCGATGTGCCAAGCGGATTGGCTATCTCCAAATCATCAATGTACAAAATTAGTGTTATTTTGAACTCATCTGAAGACAAGAATGTGTTCTCTTTGAAGTACAAACCATCTTGGTGGCTTACATAGACACCGTTTTGTGCCACCTTTGTTTCTTTAATTTTATCAAGAATATCTGTATGACTGAAGATTTTTTGTATCATTTTGAGAATGGGAACATGTACTGCTGTGTGTCCTGGCTGTAGCAGATACTGTACAGGCTTTACCACAGGGTAATTATTTTCGATGAAGGTTTTCCTTCTCTTGGTTGAGGATAACGGCTTCCCCTTAGCTGTGGCACTGACAATAACATTGCAGTCCATAACAGTACTGACAACCTCATTTAGAATTGCTTCACTGACAGTGATATCATGACTCTCTAAGACCTCTCTGATGTCATGTTTGAGTATCGGTTGGGACAAGAAAAATATCTGAGTCAAATGTTCCACTATTTCCTGAGATGCCATTTCTGACACATGAAGAATAGATTGCATCTTTAGAAATAACGATGCCAAGTTATGGTTCAGCTGGGCCTTTAACATGTCTGGGTCACACTGACTGTTTATCTCATCGAGATCAAATGTGTCTGCAGACCCTGGACTGTGAGTTTCAGCAGGTTCCCGAAGACTTTCTGCTGCAACTAGCTCTGGGGCGCTATCGTTGTATGCCAATACAACACATTCACCAAAGCCTGAATCACCACTATGCTTTCTACTTTTGTGTGCATTAAATGCTGAGTAACTATTTGTTCTGTAATTACAGTTTTTGAATGGGCATGGTACCATCTCATGACTTCATAAATGATTTCTCAAGTGACCAAACAGAATTCCCTCAGAAAAGGGCTGTGTGAAGTTACACAAAGGACATATAAAACAACCACGTGCTCCTTCAGTTGCATCAACTCTATGTGAATCATTATGTGATCTTGACAGATGAGCTTTCATTGCCTCGAATGATGGAAAAGTACAAATGCAACTGTCATAGAGACATGGCAGGGGGGACACTCGTGAATATTGGGTATGCAATACAGTGTAGTGCCAAAATAATTGTCCCCGAGTATTTGAAGTTGCAGAACACAACTTGCATTTCCACTCCATTGGGCCAACTTCACCCCTGCAATTAAAACATTTGCAGTCAAAACCATTTCAGCCCTGTTTGCACTTTTGGCTTTTCAAAATGCACTGTTTACACGCATTGTACTTAAAATGCATGTCAATTTTTAAATTAGGTGGAACATAATTATGCCAACAAGTTCACACAGTAATTTAATTTTGTCTGTTCTGTTGCAAAAAAAAAATCTAAAAATTTTGAATAATTCAGGGCAAAATTCTCTAGTTTCTTTGTATTTATTTTTTATTTAAATTAGGACACAAATTATAAAACTCACCCACTGACAACTGGTGAAATGCTGACTCTCTGTAGCGCTCTTTGCAGTCTGATATCTGTAAACAATATGTGCACAAAGACGACTTGTTAATGTTCAAAAACATTTTTTGCACAGCACACACACACGTAGTCAGCTGATCTCATCTGATGCAGATCTGCTCCTTGATCAAGTGACATTTGTCCGGATTTTTGGCATGAGTGACGTCGAATCAGCACCGCAGCTGGATGGCCCGATTTACATACCCAGCGCAGCTGATACTCACCACAATAATCTACTAAGATTATATGCACTCCTGTTATTAAGTCCAGTTCAGTCTGTTAATGTTAACCGTTTCAAACTAATGTTAATAGGTGTGTTGCTAAGCTTAATAACTTAAATAACAAACTTGAAATTTACCCGTCCTATTTTCCCCTTTATTGTTTTTTCTCTGTGCTGTAAATCTTCTGTCTAAGAAGAAATCTGAAGCTGCTGTTCTGAAAATGAGCTACCAAAACTTTTTCTGAATGAATCAATAAAGATCAATTTATGGAAAGCTGTGATGAAGGCGGTTTTGTCTTTAATTATATTCAACAATATAACATATTCGACCACTTTTAAGTGATTTTGTGATCTTTAATACACTTTAATACACTAAAGTTAAGGTTTTTTACCTAATTTCTAGTAAGTGGCCCAGCCCCTCCTATATTTTTATGTATGTGGCCCTCAGTGAAAAAAGTTTGGACACCCCTGCCTTACAGGTTAGGGAGTATTTGTGATCCGCACAGTCTGCATCAATGATTCTTTCTTAGCCTGGGAGCAGAACGCGGCTCTTTATTTTCATTTCATTTCAATTTATCTAGCAAAGATCGATAGGGTCTGGCTTAAAGGTGTCAAGGAGGCGCCTCAGTCTGGCTGGTTGAGCCTTGTCGAATTAGCGCGAACAATTTAGGTGAACTTCGTTCGTAGCACCGAGTTTGACCAGTGTGTAATGTTAGGCTGAATCAGGCGATGCATTTTTCCGCAAGGCTTGACTTGTAGAGCTCGCTTAGTGGAATACCCCTCTAAACTGTTAAAAGAACTTCGAGATTATCTCACAACCACACATTTGAGACTACGAAAAAATACAAACATGTGTCTAATTACCATCATGATAACACACTCATGTTGTTTATTATTGTTCGCTTCATGCTAGCACACACACATAGCTCAACAGCGTAAACTACTGACTGTGTAACACGGACACTTATTGAAATAAGTATACTCACAATACGCACGTGCATTACCGGCGAATACGACAACCGGTAGAAACGGACAGTAGAAAATTTTAGTAGAAAGTTCAAAGGCATGGAGCTTTTTTTTTTTTTTTTTTTTTTTTTTTTTTCTTTTATTAGTAATATAAACATACAAACAAAATGCACCATATATTACAGATTCAGAGAATAAACATTTCTTACATATTAGCAACTTTTATATATAGTGAAAATAAAATATAAAGATGGGGTCACATAAATTAACAGATTATTAACTCACTAAATCAAAATCTTCTACAAAGGAAACAAAAAAAGCAGCCTTTTTCTTTTTAACTAAAGTCAAAGATTTAACCAACAGGTTTAGGTCGTTTTTCCAGTGAGCCAGTGTTGGTTTAATCTTAAAAAAGCGACATTTATGTATAAAATACTTACACAAGATTAATAACACATTAACACCATAATTAGCTTTCTTTTCTTTCAAAAACACTCCAAACATTATCATATTTAAGGTAAATGGGGTAATTTGAATCCCACTGGAATAAAGCCAGGTATGAAAATCCAACCAAAATATTTGTATAAAATTGCACAAAAAGAATAGATGGTCCAAATCCTCCTCTTCTGTTTCACAAAATACACAATTACCCGTTTCTATTTTGAATCTATCACTAAGGAGTCTATTTGTCGGGTAAATTTTATTCAAGATTTTAAATTGGACTTCTTTCCCTTTAGGAGGGATAGGGAAGGTGATATAATCAGTTCTTATTTTTTCAATTTCTTCCCTTTGGAAATCTTTTAATATGTAATTACGTCTAAGTAAATTTGGAGAATAAAGACTCCTTAATGAAGATCTAAGAAACTTATTGTTGCATTTAACATCACAAAATCGAATACCATCTATATATAATTGCCTTAACTTGGGGGAGATGTCAGAATATATTATATCATTTACAACTATGTTTTTAAGTGACAATGGAATGGATTTTATAACCCGATTAAATTTACTTTTAGAACATTGGATATTAAACTTTTGGCAAAAATCTTGATGTCCTAGAACATGTCCTTCCTCATCTACAAAATGGGCAATTGCCCAAACACCTTTTGATAACCAATCTTGAATAAAAATAGATTTTCTGTTCATCAGTATATATCTATTGTTCCAAATTGGGCTATTATGTGGAGTGAAATTATGTTTAAATAACATTTTCCAATAAAGAAGGACCTGTTTATGGAATTCAGAGAGTTTAGCAGGTAGCTTAGTAATTTCAAAGTCACACTTTAGGAGAAAGTCGATACCCCCTAGTGTGTTAAAGACCTTACTTGGTATAAAAAACCAAATGGAGTGTGGATTATTTAGGAAGGATTTTAACCATTTAAGTTTCAAAACACCATTCATTATGTCAAAATCAATTGCGTTTCCACCGCCTTCAATGTATGGTTTAACCAAATCATCTTTAGATATATAATGGCACTTATTCCTCCAAATAAAATTAAAATTCAAGCTATTAATTGTTTTAATAACTTTATTCGATATTGATAGAGAGTAAGCTGGATATATAAATCTAGATAAACTATCCATTTTGGTTAATAATATTCTTCCAAAAATTGTGATGTCTCTTTGTAACCACTTATTTAGGATTGTCTTACATTTGTCAACATTATCTAAAATATTTACTTTTTCTAAGACTTTGTGATCTTTTGAAATTGTGATGCCCAAATATTTTACCTCCCTCTTCACCTTTATATCGTACAGTAATTGTGAATTACACTCCTTTAATGCCAATAATTCACATTTATTTAAATTTAACTTTAAGCCTGAAGCTTTTGAGAATGTAGTGATTATTTGTTTTACCAGGGGAATCTGATGTTCATTTTTTAAGAAAAGAGTAGTGTCATCCGCAAGTTGACTAATTATTAAAGAATTGTCCATAATCTCAATTCCGGCAACGCTGCTGTTTTTAATTAGAATTGCGAGCATCTCCACAACCATTATGAACAACAACGGAGAGCTTCCACACCCTTGCCTAATTCCTCTTTTGACGCCAAATATTTTACCAGTGCCATAGCCTAATGACACAGAGCTATTTATATCATTATACAGTATATCTATTATCTTCCTAAATTTATCCCCAAATCCAAATCGAGTTAGTGTTTCTAAAATAAAAGGATGTTCTACTGAATCGAAAGCTTTATAAAAGTCCAAGAAAAGAATAAAACTGTCATCACTAATCAGATCATTGTAGTCCAGTAAGTCTAAAACCAATCTGATATTATTATGAATGTTCCTGTCTTTCAAAAACCCTGATTGTGTCTCACTAATTATACATGAAACCCCTTGTTTGAGCCTTGTTGCAACTGAGCTAGAGAAAATTTTATAATCTGTATTTAATAAAGTTATGGGCCTTAAGTTATCCAATTGTCGTTTATCTTTGTTTGGTTTAGGAATTAATGTAATTAATCCTTGTTTCATGCTAGACATCAATTCTCCCTTTTCAATACTGGCCAGTATAGCTTTGAATAAAATTTCCCGTAAGTCTTCCCAAAAAAATTGGAAGAAATTAACTGTCAGCCCATCTGGACCAGGGGATTTATTAAGTGCCATTTTCTTAACAGATGCATCTAATTCTTCAATTCTGAAGTCAGATTCACATAATTCCTTAAATGATTCATCAATTTTAGGGATCAGATTATCTATTTGATCAAAAAAGACATCACAATCTGCTTGGGAGAACTGTGAGGAGTATAAATTGGAATAGAATGTATAAGTTTCATTCTCCAAAATTTTAGGGTCGTCACATTCAATGCCATCAATTAACAGAGAAGATATAAAATTTCTTTTCTGTCTGCTCTTTTCTAAATTAAAAAAATATGAAGAATTTCTTTCCCCCTCCTCAATCCACTTGGCCCGTGAACGCACAAAAGCTCCTTCTGCTTTATTTAGGTAGAGCTGATCTAATTTAGTTTGCAACTCCATAAGTTTACTCCTTTCTTGGGTATTTAGATCATCTTTACTACAGCAATAAGTAATTTCTTGGAATAATTTACATTCATATTCTCTTTGCTTTTGACTTATGTTTTTACTGAATTGAATACTAAATTCTCTAATTTTGAATTTAATGAATTCCCATTTATTGATATATCCTACAATTAGATGATCAGCCATAATATCTTTTATAATTTTTTTGACTATGTTGCAGTAGTCTTCATTTTGTAAAAGTTTGGCATTGAACTTCCAATAAGTTCTTTTATTTGATTGTCTAATTTCCGATTCTAAGCACAGTTCAATAAAGCAATGATCAGATAGAGGTGCATTTGACATTGCAACTTTTACAGTGTGGCTAAGAATGATGTCACTTCCTAGCCAATAGTCTATTCTAGATTTACAAGCTCCATTTGGTTTAAACCAGGAAAAGCTCTTAATTTCTGGATTTCTTACTCTCCAAATATCTGTCAAGTTGTTATTAATCAAAAATTCTATAATTAGGTTATTTTTTTGTGGTCTACCTGTCCTTGAGGGCCATCTATCAGTCCATTCATCAGGAGTCATATTCCAATCACCACCCATTAAAATGTATTCTGTAGGGTATCGACCTTTAAGTTCAAAAATATTTGAAGTTATATCTTCTAACATAATTTTATTCTGACTTTCATTGTTATATCCATAAACGTTGACTAAAATGAAAAACAAACTTTCAACTCTCATTACAGCAATCAACCAATGACCATTCAAGTCAGTTCGTTGTATTACAAGATCCCCGGGAAAGTTATTGAATAAAATTGCTACACCCCCCGACCTCATTGAGCCATGGCTAAACAGGATTTTGCTACCCCATTGGTTTGACCAAAAAGATACATCACTATCAGATGAATGAGTCTCTTGTAGAAAAATACAGTTTGATTTTTTACCTTTGCAGTACAAAAATAAGGCTTTTCTTTTAACAGATTCTCTTAAACCCCTAACATTTAAAGAACCAAAACAAATGTTAACATTCAACATGAACTATAGACAGAATATCACTCACCACGTGAGAAAAAGAAGAAAAAAAAAAGTACTAAATGCTGAGCTCCTCAGACCGCGAACAAGTTTCCACTATTTCAGTTTTTGTCATTTTTAGTTCTCCTGTCTTTCCTCAACTTTGCGTCCATCAATGAAGGCATGTGGACCACGAAAGTAGGCCCGTTTACCCGCACGTCTTGCTTCCTCCACCAGAGGCCATAGGCGCTGTCGATCTTGTATGTCCTCCTGCGGCAACATCTCCGCGAAGCTGATGCCTTCTTGCTTGCAGGTTGAAGAGTCTTTGGTGCGCCTCCACAATTCTTCTTTAATTCGCCTCTGTGTGAATAGAATAATGATGTTTCTGTTTCTGCCATCAACTCGTTTCCCTAAGCGGTGGACAATATCAACGGCCTCTTCTAAGTTCAAGTCAGGGGCAATCTTCTGAAGCGTTTGCAAAACCTTCACTCTAATGTTTTCATCTTTGTCTTCCTTCACCCCTTTCAGTTTTAGGCACCACCTCATTCGGTAGCGCTCTTGTTCTTTCACTCTTCTTTTCAAGTCTTCATTTTCTTTAAGCAGCTGTTCATTCGCATTTGCCAGTTTAACAACTTTCAATTTGCAATCAACTATCTCTGCAGCATTAAACTCTACAGCCTTAGCCAAGCTGGCAACCATAGCTGCACTTTGTTTGTTTTGTTCCTTGATATCCTCCAGTTGTGCTTCAAATTTTTTGTCAAGTCCCATAATGGCTTCAAAAATAGTTTTATTGGAGATATCATCTTCCTTCTCTGAAGATTTTGTTCTTTTCTCCTCTGGCGGTTGTTTTGAAGGAGTTGGCGGCGCCGAGTCTGTTCCCCGTTCTCGCTTGTTTAGGCCCACGTTGGCAGCTTCAGTGCTAGCATAGCCATGGTCACTGACTTTAGCATGCGACGACGTCTTAACAATGGGGTTTGACGGCACAAATTGCAGCTTTGCATTCTTAATAACCTTTTGGGCATCCATAGTTATAGTTCGAGTGGAAAGAGAATAAAGTTACTTAGTAAATTTTGCGGTCTTTCGGAGCTCCTGAAAAAACACGACTGTTCAAGCCGCCATCTTGGTGCCTCCCTCCAAAGGCATGGAGCTAGAACTGCCACCGTCAACTTCCCGGGCAAGAATACAATGCATTATGGGAAATGTTGTCCCCCACGGAAAACCGCCAAAACGTTACACCGTTCTAATTTGAAATAACATTACGTATTTGTCACATTCGAAAACTTCTAAAATTACAATTACTTGGATTCGAATTCATTTATAACAAACATTCACTGTGCGCAAAGTACGAATGTATTTCCAGTAAAAAAATAAAAAAGAATGTTTATCGAAATTAAATTTAAACAAAACAAAAACACGTTAGACTTACCAAATTTAGGGCAGTTGATGAAAAAAAATAAGGTGGTGGTCGTGGTAGGTTGAAGTTGGGGACTCTTAATCCACACGGGCTGGCCAAATCTTCCCTGCATCAAGGTAAATTCAAGATGGCTGACTCAGCTTTCCTGAGGGAGCGACAAGACTCCACCCACCAGAACGTCACTAATATATGCTTCTTAAACTTTTTGAGCGTTCCGAACAAATTAGCTAAAAAATATTGAGCCCTATTCAATTAAAGTTGCATAAAAGCCAACAGAGCTCAATACTTTATAGTTTGCTCAACTACAAAACGACATTTGAGTGTTATGAGCTTATTAGTTATGAGCTAGAACAACTGTTAGGGATTACAGTGTATTTTAAACGGTTCTCTCAAACAGACACTTTTTCCATTTGGATACAAAGTCCCTCCTGCCTATACTGGTACATAAGTGCTGTTTTTCTTTTAAGGGCTTCACCACCGTGTCTTCTTTTATTGCTATATAACTGGCATTCCCTTAACTGTCCACTCCTTACATCTAATATCTAATACATTTAGTGTGAAAAGTTATTTTCCAATGAAGGATGTC
The DNA here is from genome assembly GCF_963969265.1 of Rhamphochromis sp. 'chilingali'. Classification (NCBI taxonomy): domain Eukaryota; kingdom Metazoa; phylum Chordata; class Actinopteri; order Cichliformes; family Cichlidae; genus Rhamphochromis; species Rhamphochromis sp. 'chilingali'. Next base: position 18,845,624 of record NC_137940.1, on the reverse strand, counting down.
AAGTTTGTAATCATTTAAAATAGTCTGACTTTGTGGGCCCATTTAAGATGGGATTATATAAGAGGGGTTTTGCCTGGGTTTTCTCTCTTCAGTGTTTTTTCACAGAGCCTTCATCGGTGTGTTGCACCAAACATATCAGCCCTCTGCTCTGCAGTAATCTCTAACGTCGAGTCGACCTTTTTTCACCTCTTTTTGTTTATGACATTGACACTGATGAAAATGTCATTGAGGTCAGGAAAAGGTGGTTAGGAGAACTGATAAGGAAAGGAGAAGAATCCAAAGGACCTTACACTAATCTCCAGCAGTGTAAGTCCAGATGATTGTCATGTTGAAACCACAACGTTCAGAAGATAGACTACGATATGGCTCTTTTAACAAATCACCCCAATGTGTTCTAACCCTGATTCACACAGGTCATGTAAATGAGAACGGTGAAAAATATCCCTTCATCACAAAGATTGGAATTTTTAAGAAGACAAACCACATTCAGCCAGATTTAGTTACAGTCTGCAGCAGCACAAAGCCCTGTTTTGATGTTGGAAAGCTACGGGATTTCCTCAAGTGGCATTGTGTCAATTATGCTACTGAAAGTTGTGAGCAGAAGCATTTTAGCGACTGGCCTCATGGAATATGTATTTCTATGAGTTTTCCTTTCAGGAGGGGAATATTTAAAAAGTCTTTGGCACACAATTTACCACAAATTAGTTCCAAAAAAAATCCTATCTTGTGTCTGCTGTGGTTGCAATAGTCGCTACATGGAGTGAATATGTTTCTTCTTTATTATGTTGATTGTTTTGATAAATGGTCAGATGGTCCATTGCAATGAATTGTGGGATGGCATGTTGTCCTTTCCTTTCATAAAGGACAGTCCCAGTGTATCCTATGCTAAAGTGGACTGATCATTACTTCTGCCTACCTGCAAAATTTAAATCCAACTCTTCTCATCATTTGCTGTCAGATTGTTGCACTACCTTGATGGTTGCATCGTTTGGCTGCACGCTTTTCATTTTTGGGTTTGAGATTATCGCCTCTCTCACCTTGCCTTTTGCTCCTTGTCCAGATTCATGCCTAGCTGAGCAAACGTGTTTCATGCCCATCAGCATAACCTACCTTTGTTCAGAGTTACTTGCTGGAGAGCAATATGGGGATCATTCTGGGATTAGCCCAGTGAGTCACGTTGATTGCAGAGGTTGGATTTGGATACTTTTTGAAAAAGAACCCATTACATAACAGTCACGACTGTGGTTAATGCTTTGGTGTCATTTCACCTTGTTACACAGGCGGTAAGATTAAATTGAGTCTAGTTCACCCACAAACACCAGTGTAAATGGGGATAGGGGTGTGGTGATGTGACAGTTGGCATGCAACACAAAAAATGTGGTGAAACCAAACCAGGCTTAAGATCTCAGAGGGAATTAATTCTGTTTTAGAGTTGTCCAGAATGAGGAACTGAGTCCTGCAATCCTTCGAAGGATTCTTTGCCACTGTAGGAGAAGGAAAAAATGGAAATACTGAGGGTTTTTTGTCACAATTGCACATGATGAAAACATGACAACCTTAAAATTTGATTCATACATAGTGCAGGGGGAGGGGGATTTTCAGCTTTGGCAGGAATGAGGTAGGACTGCTTATGTTATAAGAACGTAAAAGGGTAAAAACTTAGATTAACCTCTTTTTTATGCTTCCTGTGCTCACAGCCAGCGCTGGGACCATAGCTGGGGTAACTGCTGTCTTTCACATCATACAAAGCCAAAAGTAGAAAAACTGTCACAATCTGAGAGTTTCGAGCAGCCTGAGACTCTTTGTAACAACATGTACTGTTTGATGAAGCGTGTAGTTAAGGCCTTATCAGGTGACCCTGAATGGTTGCTACTATAGGCTTAGGCTGCTGGGAGATTCCCATGATGCACAGTTTCTTCTTCACTCACTTTTTTTTTACATCACTCTATGTTGGCAGATGATAGAGCATCACATTCAATCTGCAATTTTTGTACATAAATTGGAAAAAAATGGCACTTTGTATTTTTATATAAGAATATGGTTAGAATTTATTTCTGTTAAGCCATAATGGAATATACTGACTTCCTTATCAAACAAACTATCTCTTACATGATGGGGGATGGGTCCGATTTTTTATTTTTTAAGTTTCTGCCTGCTTTATTAATCTAAACTAGAGGGTAGGAATGACAATTATTATTAAAAGCTTAATCTTTAAATCTATAAGTGAAACGGAAAAGAGAAAAGGCATGAGATGACTGTGTAGTAGATGAAGTGAAAGAAAAAGAGAGCTCTCGCTCTGAGACATTCACCTCTGCTCCGAGAAACCAAATTTTCCCCCTCTGATGTCTGCCTACATCCATCACTCATGCTCCTCCTCTCCTTGCCTTCCCTGCTCTGAGAGTCTGTACTCTCTCTGATAAATGAGAGGAGCCCTGGTTGAACCTATTAACAGTGTGTAATACCGCTCAGTCTGCAAATAGCCCACACTGTCCAGACCTACTTTACACTTCTCAAGGTAGCGGTGGCCTATTAGGCCAAGTTTGGGCTGTGCCATGTTGTCTCTTGTTGGGTAGCCGTTTCTGTAACTCCCTCTCTCCTTTTTTTTGCCTTGTGCCTTTTTCTGCCCTTCTGCCTCCCACCACGACTTTCAGTTCCTCCTCCCCAGTTGTCTTCCTCTCCTCTTTGTGGCAGTTTTTCCTCTCTCTCTTCTCAAGCTATCCTTGGCCCTATTAGTGGTGGCCAAATCAGGAGAGTAATCGACCTGAAAATGGCATCAATCAAAGAATGTACTTGTACCTTCACAACCTCATTTACTTTACTTTTTTAGAAGTTGGTCTTTCTTTGCAGCCTATTATTCACTCTCAGAGGGGAATATCACATTTTACTGTAGAAACATTTCCAAGGGTTTGTAGCTGAACACAGCCACAAGTGGCAATTATTAGATGATGCCACATTACAGTCCCCTTAATTTCCCAAGATGCTTTGACTCAGACTCCATAGAAGGCATAACTGATGGTTTGGCAGTGGGTGGCTGCAAGGCGAGCGGGATGAGGCCATTGGAAGAGTAAAAGGTAGGCTGTACCCCGTACAAGCCTTGTGTCCTTAATAAAAAGTTTTGTGAGCCTATTAAGGTCATTAACCTTGAATGCTTTGAATAATCTCCAATTGAAACACTAACTGGCAAAGCAGCCCTTTGATTGGTCTGTCTGAACCCTTTTTTTATTTTGCAGCTGAATCCACAAACAAAACAGCAAATTGTTATTTATATTTCAAATATTGCTCTTTGCTGTTCTTAACTTATACCACATGGCTTCAGGTTTAGATCATGAACTTGTCTTCAGATTTAGTTATAATCAAAAGGGTACCAGCTAACAGTTCCTTTAGGCTAGCAATTATTGTTCTACATTCAAAAGTAGAGAGGTGGAGATGGTGATGTAATCTCCCTCAATGGGCAACAATTATTGTTTCAGCCTTGATGTTAGTTGGCAACTTCAGAAGTGCTTTTGTTTATGGGTTGTGACAGGAACAAATTAGTGGAAAAATTTTTTGCATGGGAAGTCTCTGAGTGTGTTACTGGTGGTTATATTTGTTTGTATTTGGGCAAACAGTTAGGATGTGACTGTTTCTGATCAATGATTTGGAAAGATCATACTGCAGAGATCTAAACACTCTGGGAGTGAACGGTCACCCGTAAATGCCCCACACTGATCATGTAGTTCAAAGTCAAAATAAAAACTCGTAATCCTGTTATGCATTATGTCCCGTTCACTACAAAGACAACTGTATAAATCTGCTCTGTTTATGCACAGTTGTTGAAAAGTTGAAAAGCACAAAATGTGTTACAAGGACTAAAATTTTGACATTATCATCAAGTCAAACTTAAACAAAGAAAACCTTGTTAAATGTTTCAAATTTTATGAATGTCATCCTTGGGAGGACCCGGCCTTCACGGCTGTTGGTCTTTCGAAGAGCGAGAAGGCCGGAAGTGCGAGGCTGTAAAATTGGATGGTCTAGCCTTCAGACTTGTGCCACCATCTCGGTGGAGTTTAATAAACTCAGCCGTCTGCTCCTAATGCATAACAGGACACTGGAGTAAACTCTCGACCATCTCACATTTCTGTTTAATCAGTTTTCTGTTTGACGTTTATTCAGCTGTGTGAAAACTAGAACTTTAATCTCAGCCAATCCGATTTACTCAGGAACAACTAAAACAGTGAAAAAAGCCACACAATAACATTTTTAAGTTATCCGAGTGTCACAGTCGGACGGTCCTCCCCGAACGACCTTGCTTGTTTTTATTTTGGTGTGTGTGTCGGGAGTTTGCTGTTCTCTAGTGAGCCTCGACCTCCCGGTCAGCTATCGAGCTGGTGGGTAACAGACGTCTCCGAAAATGTCGGAGCACTTTTGCAAATATGTGATGTCTTGATAAACCGAGCAGATATTTGAAGTTTACAGCTACATTCTCGCCTGAAAATATCTTAAAGGTTTATTTTGTGACCCTGAAAGAGTAATGAGAGTAATATTAAAACTTAGTAGTAGCCGCCATTGTTGGAAACTGGAATTGGCTGGGCCACGCTACGAATTCTGGGATAGGTTGGGCCACGAAGGATACACCCGACCCGTCCTTCAAATCTGGGGAAAAGGAGGACGCATTTGTCGGCCTTTGTCGCCTGGCTGTGACGTAATCGGCTTTCAAATGCGGCCTCAGAAGAATGCGGCCTAGGTTTGGGGGCACAGCTGCAGGAAGTGCTGCTCACACCTCCATTCTCATGAAGGCTGGTTTTAAAATTCTGACATGATGACAGTAAAAAGCTTCAGAAAGAGGATTTCACTAACTGACAAAGAACATCACGAAAAACTAATCACTAAATCCAACACAAAAAATAATAAGCTAAATATTTGCATACGTTATATTTAAAAATACTTAAAGGACAAATACTCAAAGTCATTTTAGTCGTAGAGTTTAGAGCATGGTTATCTTTTTTGTAACATTCACTGTGATCTGCGCGGTGAAGTCATCCTCCAGGGTGAGGAAATCGACAAAAAAAAAAAAAAAAAACAACCCTTAATAGGGCTTTGGAGTTGACGTCACGCCGCAATGCATTGTGGGAGCACAGCTCCATTTTCGGGGTCTACGAATCAAAACAAACACACTGTGTTGGAACGACGACGACAAGAAACATGCTTAAAAGCAGCTCAAAAGAAAACGGACGGTATAGAGACCGATTGCGTCCAGAGGCGAAGCAGCGGTACTTGAAAAAAAATAGAGTGCATCGCAAATCTGGACCCATATGAAATACGGCAGTGGAGTAAAGACCCAGACTACTTACCGCCACTGTCCTACCCCGATATCTTCACGTATCTTGTTTGTGGAGTAAGCGCTTACACAGCGAACCAGTTTCGTAATTACAAGTCACTGGAGGCGCACATCCAATTTACAAATGGCTGGGTGCAAGATTTGGCTATTTTCAAGCCGCCAAACTCTGAGTACGTCGTCAAAGGAAGTCAGCTGGAGTGCATCGAGTGAAATAGCCATTTTCCACCCCCCACCATAATTAATGTTACACATTTATCATTGAACTGCTAAAATATCGTTATCATATTATATGCCCATAATTGTAAAGTACATGCAAATTAACACATTGATAATCGGGTAAATTATTAACGCCAATTTGTGTCCTTCCTGTCTCATTTCATTTATTGTCTTTACATCAACCAATCAAGTCACTCCATTCTATGTTTGATCGCAATTTCTATAACTTCCGAGACCACCAACGATGATATTATTCAGCTATAAAGTGTGATGTGAACATATTTAGAACTTACCGGAATGAAAATGTCTTGAGCACACCAACTGATATCTGGAGACGTAACAGAACTTGATATCAGCTCGTCTCACGGCTGCTATCCAGGCTAGACGCCTTCGTTTGGTAATATCCGATACATGAGCTCCTTCATGTTGCTTCCAGGTTGGGAAAGCATAAAAAGACAATCGAAACTTATTCCCGTGCCGGTCGTAAGATCGAACATTGCAGCCGACCACACAGCAAGTACGAACCATGGCTATGCTTTCGCTCCTTACTTAGACCCCCAAAATGGCGGATCGGGCCAAAATCCTTTCCACGCCCACCCCCGTGACATCACGCTCCAAAGCCCTATTGATGAGATCATGTGACTGGGGGGTGGGGTGGGGGTGAGAATTGCAAGACAATTGTCATCCACCCTGCATTTGTTCTTGGCAGAGTTTTTCTCTTTCCTGGAAGGTCGTTGTTTTTGAAAAGAGGAGAGCAGGCAAATTTTAAAATCATGTATGATTGATCTTTTTTTTGTTTGTTGTTTTTTTACAGCTGATGCTGGAACTAACGCACAATGGTTTATTCTGTAGACGTGAGCCTTCCTCACTCTTTTAACTGTAACCCAAAATACTTCTTTAATGTGAATGGGAGTCATTTTTTTCGCTCGTTCTCAGCTCCACTCTGCAAACTGTCAACATAAAGGAATTCTTCAACATGCCTGCTTACCTGAAAGTCATGGATATCAGTAACTATTTATCTAACAACATTCTGTGTTCAGTATCTATGAACTAATGTGCACCGTGAAACCCCCAGTAATGGAACCCTAGGTCTCCATTACAACCCCCGTGTTGTTGGAATGAATAATGTCAACTCGAAGGAGTTATTGCCTTTGAGACCAAACAGAGAACAGTGTTAGAAAGAAGTTAATAAGGTATAATTTGGTACCTGAGATACATTCACTTACCTTCTGAATTAAAGTCAAATGAAGCCTTTTCTTTGTGGTGCTGTATTTTGAGGAAAAAAAGTGGAATTACCTCACTGAACAGGCAGGCCGTCTTTCACTGAATACATAACTAAATATGGGCATTGTTGCAGCACTGTGGGGAGGTCTGGAACATGCAGAGGGAAAATAAAATTCACATCTATCCTCTTTCATACTGAATGCATGGTGTAATTCATACCAAGCAGCTACCAATACTTCCTTGAGGCTAAACTCTCACTGAAGCCTGTGTGGCTGATCTCTTGATCACACAATGCCATGTAGGAACAATGCCATGTTGCAACTCCGGCAGGGCTTTTTATGAAGGCCAGGGCAAATGTGATGCAATCAGCTGCTCTACTTTGGCATTCACATGGTAGCCAAGAGGAGCCGAGAGAATGTTAGGCCTCGACACTGCTAAACGTTTCATTTACCATCAACTGAGCTGATACGCTTATGAAAATGCATGCAACAACATCACAGGGAAAAGAAACAAGCAGTGTGAAGGACTGCTGAGATTTAGCAGCAGAAGAAAAAACTGACTTTTACGGTGGAAGGAAGAGAAATGAAGTAGAAGGCACAAAAAATAAGAGAGAAAAGGCAAACAAGCGTTAGAATAGAGGAGCTCTCGTGAAGGAAGACAAAGATTCAGGCAGACATAAAGACAAAAAAAGAACAGAGGTAGCTTGATTTGTGAAAATGGAACTTTAAAAATGGTGACAACTTGACAGTAGCCTGGGGTAAGCGGTATGGGATAGCCACACTCGGGGAAAAAAGTGTCCTTTTTTCCTCCTCCTTGGATCAAAAAGGGAAGACCTGCTAATCACTTATATAACCCAGCAGCACTGAGCAAACGCCTGACACAAAGAGACACGGGATGTCCAGATCTAGAAGAGAGCCAAATACTGTGCTACAATTGAGGTAAATTGCCTACAAAAATTGTCGACTCCGTCTGCTATTGTTTCCATTTCCATTTCCTTCTTTGTAACTTGAAAGCATATACATGCAATGCACAAATGCTAACAGAGGCTTCAGTGTAATTGGGTTCTGGCCCCGTATAATCATGTAATTGGACTGCCCTCTGGTGTGTTCCTAACCCTTCACTTTTCCAATCTAACCACTGACCCAAAAACACACTTTCCATTCCACGTGGTAACGTTTTCGAATCTGCCAAACATAGCAAATTGTTAGGTCAATAGCTAAGTTAACCCCGGGAACCCAAAGGACATGTGTCTTCATCCAAAAACACACGCCTTCTCTCTTGGACTCATAACTTGCTCTTTGACGAGAAGAGCACAGTTAGTTACTCAACTGAGAATACATTTAGAGAAGACATTTTCAAAAAGTACTAATGTCACCATGAAATGGATTTGTTTTCTTCAGAATTGAAGATAATGGAGTTGATTCTCTGTGTATGTGTGGTTACAGAGGAAACCCGAGGATGTGAATATATTCATACAGTGGGCTTAACTGTAGCCCAGTGATAACTCCTTAGGATTTGGTTTATATGATTCAGCTTCTTAGTACAATATTAGTATTGTAATGTTTCTTACTTTGACACGCCTCCTTAGATCAGGGTTTTTTTTTTCCTGTTTTTTTTTTTACAGTGCAGAAAAATAGCAAATGTGTTAAAATTAAAAAGAAAGTGTTGTGAAAATGTAAACAAGCAGAATATGTTTCAGATTCTGTTTGCACACCCTTCATACTCTTCATCATCTCAACAAGCTTCACAAATCTGTCACCCGGAGCACTTCCAGTCGTGAAGGTGTTCCCATATATTATCCATCCATCTTCATCCACTTTATCCGAGGCCGGGTCGCGGGGGGAGCAGCCTAAGCAAAGAGGCCCAGACCTCCCTCTCCCCAACCACCTCCTCCAGCTTATCCGGGGGAACACCAAGGCGTTCCCAGGCCAGCCGAGAGATATAATCTCTCCAGCGTGTCCTGGGTCTGCCCCGGGGCCTCCTCCCGGTGGGACATGCCTGGAACACCTCACCCAGGAGGCGCCCAGGGGGCATCCTTGTCAGATGCCCGAACCACCTCAGCTGGCTCCTTTCGATGTGGAGCAGCAACTGCTGTACTCTGAGCCCCTCCCGGATGGCCGAACTTCTCACCCTATCTCTAAGGGAGAGACCAGCCACCCTTCGGAGGAAGCTCATTTCTGCCGCTTGTATCCGCGATCTCGTTCTTTCGGTCACTGCCCACAGCTCGTGGCCATAGGTGAGGGTAGGGACGTAGATCGACCGGTAAACTGAGAGCTTCGCTTTTACACTCAGCTCCCTCTTCACCACGACGGACCGGTGCAGCGTCCGCATTACTGCAGCTGCAGCCCCAATCCGTCTGTCGATCTCCGGCTCCCTTCTCCCATCACTCGCGAACAAGACCCCGAGATACTTGAACTCCTCCACTTGGGACAGGAACTCATCCCCGACCCGGAGTGGGCACTCCACCCTTTTCCGGCTGAGAACCATGGCCTCAGATTTGGAGGTGCTGATCCTCATTCCCGCTGCTTCACACTCGGCTGCGAACCGTTCCAGTGCGAGCTGGAGAACCTCACCCGATGAAGCCAACAGAACCACATCATCCGCAAAAATCAGAGATGAGATTCTGAGGCCACCAAAGCGAAAGCCCTCCGCCACTTGGCTGCGCCTAGAAATCCTGTCCATAAAAATTATGAACAGAACCGGAGACAAAGGGCAGCCCTGGCGGAGCCCATCACCCACCGGAACGAGTCTGACTTATTGTCGGCAATGCGAACCAAGCTCTTGCAACGGTTGTATAGGGATCGAATGGCCCGTAGCAATGGGCCAGACACCCCATACTCCCACAACACCTCCCACAGGACACCCCGAGGGACATGGTCGAATGCCTTCTCCAAGTCCACAAAACACATGTAGACTGGTTGGGCAAACTCCCATGCACCCTCAAGTATCCTCGAGAGGATAAAGAGCTGGTCCAGTGTTCCGCGACTAGGACAAAAACCGCATTGTTCGTCCTGTATCCGAGGTTCGACTAGCGGACGAACTCTCCTTTCCAGCACCCTGTCACAGACTTTCCCAGGGAGGCTGAGGAGTGTACATACAGGGAGTGCAGAATTATTAGGCAAGTTGTATTTTTGAGGAATAATTTTATTATTGAACAACAACCATGTTCTCAATGAACCAAAAAACTCATTAATATCAAAGCTGAATGTTTTTGGAAGTAGTTTGTAGTTTGTCTTTAGTTTTAGCTATTTTAGGGGGATATCTGTGTGTGCAGGTGACTATTACTGTGCATAATTATTAGGAAACTTAACAAAAAACAAATATATACCCATTTCAATTAGTTATTTTTACCAGTGAAACCAATATAACATCTCCACATTCACAAATATACATTTCTGACATTCAAAAACAAAACAAAAACAAATCAGCGACCAATATAGCCACCTTTCTTTGCAAGGACACTCAAAAGCCTGCCATCCATGGATTCTGTCACTGTTTTGATCTGTTCACCATCAACATTGCGTGCAGCAGCAACCACAGCCTCCCAGACACTGTTCAGAGAGGTGTACTGTTTTCCCTCCTTGTAAATCTCACATTTGATGATGGACCACAGGTTCTCAATGGGGTTCAGATCAGGTGAACGAGGTGGCCATGTCATTAGTTTTTCTTCTTTTATACCCTTTCTTGCCAGCCACGCTGTGGAGTACTTGGACGCGTGTGATGGAGCATTGTCCTGCATGAAAATCATGTTTTTCTTGAAGGATGCAGACTTCTTCCTGTACCACTGCTTGAAGAAGGTGTTTTCCGGAAACTGGCAGTAGGACTGCGAGTTGAGCTTGACTCCATCCTCAACCCAAAAAGGCCCCACAAGCTCATCTTTGATGATACCAGCCCAAACCAGTACTCCACCTCCACCTTGCTGGCGTCTGAGTCGGACTGGAGCTCTCTGCCCTTTACCAATCCAGCCACGGGCCCATCCATCTGGCCCATCAAGACTCACTCTCATTTCATCAGTCCATAAAACCTTAGAAAAATCAGTCTTGAGATATTTCTTGGCCCAGTCTTGACGTTTCAGCTTGTGTCTTGTTCAGTGGTGGTCGTCTTTCAGCCTTTCTTACCTTGGCCATGTCTCTGAGTATTGCACACCTTGTGCTTTTGGGCACTCCAGTGATGTTGCAGCTCTGAAATATGGCCAAACTGGTGGCAAGTGGCATCTTGGCAGCTGCACGCTCGACTTTTCTCAGTTCATGGGCAGTTATTTTGCGCCTTGGTTTTTCCACACGCTTCTTGCGACCCTGTTGACTATTTTGAATGAAACGCTTGATTGTTCGATGATCACGCTTCAGAAGCTTTGCAATTTTGAGACTGCTGCATCCCTCTGCAAGATATCTCACTATTTTTGACTTTTCTGAGCCTGTCAAGTCCTCCTTTTGACCCATTTTGCCAAAGGAAAGGACGTTGCCTAATAATTATGCACACCTGATATAGGGTGTTGATGTCATTAGACCACACCCCTTCTCATTACCAGAGATGGGCAGTAACGCGTTACTTGTAACACGTTACTGTAATCTGATTACTTTTTTCGAGTAATGAGTAAAGTAAGGGATTACTATTGCAAAAACGGTAATTAGATTACCGTTACTTTCCCGTAGGAACGCTGCGTTACTGCGTTACTAAAACCGTGATTTCTTTGCGAGAATGTCTCACGAAAGTGACGTAAGCGAGTGCGCCGTTAGTGACAACAGCTGTGTACAGATCAACAATGGATCACATATCGATTGTGGGAGAGAGTATGAGCGTGCAGCATTTAAAGCGTGGAAGTACTGACCTTACTTTGAGTTTGATTCCATAAAAAGTGACAAAAACATTAGCGTCCGTTGTGCATGGAAAGAAAACTTCTTTTTACAGCGAAAAAAAACCCCTAAACTTCCAAGCAAGTACCGAGTGCGCAACGACATAATGGGAAACTCACAGAGAAACTCGCGGATTCTTCAACTGACTGCGGCACACCTGCACCAGGGTAAAACTCCGCCTACCGCAGTGCTGCTTAATAGGTGAAAATAGAGCAACAGGACCGCTGAGTCTTTGACTTTATGTTCTGCTGTGTTTTACTTGCATCTATTTGAAAGAGTGAGTGTAAACACAAAAATATTTTATTTTATGTGCTGGAATGTGCAGAAAATAGGTTTAAATGTTAAACTAATTTATTCAACTCAGAGAATGTTGCATATAATTAAATTTTTGCTTGATGCATAAAGTTAAAAGATTAAAACTGATAAAACAAGTTAAAAAAAGAGACTTTTCCATTTGATTACATTTTGTATGATGGATTATGTAGAAAAAGTAGAATTGGTCTGAAAGATCTATCGCTTTATCACCTCTTCAGGTTGTAAATCGTGTTTTTAAAAAGTAACTAAGTAACTAAGTAATTAATTACTTTTGAAAATAAGTAATCAGTAAAGTAACAGCATTACTTTTTTGGGGAAGTAATCAGTAATTATTTACTGATTACTTTTTTCAAGTAACTTGACCAACACTGAACATTTGCTCTTACAATGGTGCCATGTTCTTATTTGATATGACCGGAATTTAAAGTAATAAGGTCAGAGTACAAACAAGTCAAATCTTTAACTTTTACAACTTGAAAACAGACTAGGACTAATCCGTGAAGCTCCGAGTGGTTTCTGTCATAGCTCAGGCCTGCTTATAGAACAGAATGACAGAGTTTGCATAAGACGTTAGCAGAGATGGGCAGTAACGCATTACAAGTAACGTGTTACTGTAATCTGATTACTTTTTTCAAGTAACGAGTAAAGTAAGGGATTACTATTGCAAACACGTTAATTAGATTACCGTTACTTTCCCGTAGGAACGCTGCGTTACTCGATTGTGGGAGAGAGTATGAGCAAAAACATTAGGGTCCGTTGTGCGTGGGAAGAAAACTTCTTTTTACAGCGAAAAAAAACCCTAAACAAGCACCGAGTGCGCAACGACGTAATGGGAAATTCACAGAGAAACTCGCGGATTCTTCAACTGACCGCGGCACACCTGCACCAGGGTAAACCTCCGCCTACTGCAGTCCTGCTTTACAGGTGAAAATAGAGCAACAGGACCGCTGAGTCTTTGACTTTATTTATTTTCTGCTGTGTTTTACTTGCATCTATTTGAAAGACTGAGTGTAAACACAAAAAATATTTTATTTTATGTGCTGGAATGTGCAGAAAATAGGTTTAAATGTTAAACTGATTTATTCAAGTCAGAGAATGTTGCATATAATTAAATTTTTGCTTGATGCATAAAGTTAAAAGATTAAAACTGATAAAACAAGTTAAAAAAAAGATAATTTTCCATTTGATTACATTTTGTATGATGGATTATGCAGAAAAAGTAGAACTGGGCTGAAAGCTCTATCGCTTCATCACCTCTTCAGGTTGTAAATCGTGTTTTTAAAAAGTAACTAAGTAACTAAGTAATTGATTACTTTTGAAAATGAGTAATCAGTAAAGTAACGGGATTACTTTTTGGGGAAGTAATCAGTAATTAGTTACTGATTACTTTTTTCAAGTAACTTGACCAACACTGCTCATTACAGAGATGCACATCACCTAATATGCTTAATTGGTAGTAGGCTTTCGAGCCTATACAGCTTGGAGTAAGACAACATGCATGAAGAGGATGATGTGGACAAAATACTCATTTGCCTAATAATTCTGCACTCCCTGTATGTATATGTATATATACATATACATATATATCATTGCTAATGTATATTTTTGTAATATATCTATATTATGGCTAAAGCACTTTCTGGATGGATGCAAACTGCATTTCGTTGTCTGTACTTGTGACATGCTCAGTAACAATAAAGTTGAATTCTAATTCTATTATCCTAAGCTCCTGTTCACTGGGCTTTCTTCTCTCTTCAGTCCAATTCATTCCACACCATCTCACTTTGGTACAGGTCATGTGATTGTGGAGATCACGCAATCACGCTATTTCCCTTAGCAAGGCTTGTTGCTGAAAATGATAATGATCATCTGAACAAATTCAAATCAGATGCCATATGGTTAAAATGTTGTGGCTAAGTTTTGCCTTGAATTTTGATTCTGAATAAACCATTAATTAGTAAATGTTGAATTTTGGGCATATCTAGCCTGTGTCTCTCCTACAGATAACTGATGTGTCAACTACTTAAGTGGTAAAGCACTAATGCAGGGTTAAAATCTGTCCTCTGTCAGAAAGATTAGTCTTTTCTTGTCACGTTTTAATTCTTTAACAGCACACAATAATGTTACTGATGTTTTTTTGGTTTTTTTGGTTTTTTTTGCGGGGGGGCTTCAAAGCTTCATGTCTTACTGCAATGATGAGGTGTTGAACAATACTAGTTATTCAGCAATTAAATGAAGCTGTAAGAAACCAGGTTTCATGTGATGAAAACCAAAGATGTCAGGTGTCTTTTTTAAAAATCCAGCTCAGATTTGTTGGATGACATCATCCATTCACGAAACACAATCCTATAAATGCCAAAATTTGAACTGAGTCAAGGGCTGATTGGTTTATTCCAGTATGAGTCAAGCAGCTCCATCTGGAGGCGTGCTTAACCAGTTCTATTAATGGATTATGAATCTGTGTTTGAGCTTAGTCATCAATGATTTGTCACTGTTCCATACTCAGTGCATACTGTGTCTTCAACTTTGCCAATGTAGTAAACATGACAGAAAGGGCGGGAAGGTTATTAACCCAAGAAAGTGTCAAACGAATGTTCTCATTTTAACACAGCGTGAACACTAATGTCACAAGGATAGCAATGCAATGGCTTCAATTAGCATACAAATACACGATAGGCATCCCTCCATTTAAATTAAGTATCGGCAATTATAGCTTCCTAACTGGAGGACACTTTTGACCCTCTAAACTCATGTGGGAACAATTAATTAAGAAAGATTTGACTTAGCTGTGACCGCGAGTGTCTCAGTTATTAATGCTAAATGGCTTTTGTCTTTCAAATTTTAATTGAAAATGTGGAATTGCCCAAGTTTCTAATTGTCGTGCTTGTATTCTCATTACAAGCCTGTGTGTGATCTCGAAATAGATTGATGAGTACTACGAGATTTTCATAACATCATTTCTGTACTATATTAACATTGGTGGTAAGTGTATCTATCAATGTTACATCTTAGTTTATGTAAAGAAAAAAATATCCAGTGTTAATGTGAATTTATATTTATAACACACTTCCTCAACTCTCTGAGATAAACATATATGGTGTGATATTCACACATATGTATGTATGTAAATATTTTGTATACATGATGTCCATTTTAAATTAAGTATATCAAAAGATGTAACTTAGTTTCAACGTTCACTCACGTGTAGCACTTGCTCAGTAAATAACTTGAAATACTATCTGACTTCCTTCATTAAGTAGCTAACTTGTCACATGATATTTCGAGCTGCCAGTTACTTGCGAGTGGGTTGCTAGTTAACAACTGTCTGTCAACATTGCTAAGTGTCAAAATGTTTTAGCTTAAACCAAAGAGAAGAAAAATAGAGTGCTTATAATAATCTTTGGTGCCCCCTCCCCTAACTACACCCTAAAATAGGCTAAAACCTAAATATTATGCCTTAATAAACTCATTTTCTATTCATGCCCTTGCTACCCTACAGATGTCCCAAAATTGCCTTGTAACAAAAACACAGAACATCTAAAGATCAGGTGAATGGGTGTCTCATGAACTCTTTCAAAACCCAACTAGATAAAAACCAAAACAGCAAGTGAATGTCATACTAAACATATTTGGAAATAAAACCAACCTGATGGTTTAAGTTTAACCTGCACCTGTTTTTAGGTTCATTCATACAAGACTCCGCTCTCTCTTTAGTCTTTAGTTTATTAAGTGCTTTAAAAAAGGGCAGGGACAATAGAAGGGAAAACAGAGGATAGATTATACATTATACAAAAACACTGCTAAAACTAAGAGAGCGAGCCAGTAAATATGAAACTATTTTCTTGCAGTTCATCAGGCTCCATCTCATCCGATCTCTAGCATCTTCTGTCACACCAACCTTATACGTGTCCTCCTTCACTTCATCCATGAATTTTCTGTGATATTTCCCCCCACCTGGTAGTCTAATCCCTCCTCTGCACATGCCCACACCATATCAGCGTTGCCTCTTTAACTTTGTCTCCAAACTGCTCAACCTGAGGTGCCCCTCTGATGTACTCATTTCTAATCCACTCCCAACGAAACTCTTTACATTGTCAACTCTGCCACTTCCAGCTTTGCCTCCTTTTTGTCAATGTCACTGTGTCCAAATCGTTCATCATAGCAGGACTCACTCCTGGCTTGTAAATCTTTCCTTTCAGTCTTGCTACTGTCCCTCTGTCACATATCACTCCTGACACTATATGCAGCAGAAAAAAAAGAAACTCAGCACCAACTACTGTATGGTACAGTAAAGTCACACAACATATACCACATAACATTATGAGTACTGACAGATGACAAGAGAATAGCACTGACTGTCCTTTTGATATGTCAGAATGGGGCTGCAAACCTGCAAACCAGTCAGGGTGCCCATCCTCACCCCAGTCCCCTGCTGAAAGCACCAGCAGTAACCATAAGAGCCTTGGAAGAAGGTTGGAAGGGTCCTGCTGTCCATGTGGATGTTACTTTGACCACCTACCTGCTGTAGACCTCAATTCAATTCAATTTTATTTACACAGCACCAAATCACAACAACAGTCACCTCAAAGTGCTTTATATTGTAAGGTAGACCCTACAATAATAGATACAGAGAAAACCAGTCATATGACCCCCTATGAGCAAGCACTTTGGCGACAGTGGGAAGGAAAAACTCCCTTTTAACAGGAAGAAACCTCCGGCAGAACAAGGCTCAGGGAGGGGCGGGGCCATCTGCTGTGATTGGTTGAAGGAAGACAGGATAAAAGTTGCCGTTTCCATGAAACACCCTTTCATGGAAACAGCATTCCCTGTTCCCTGTGGGCTCTTTCAGTGGATTTTACTACAAAGCAAAGACGGTTTAGGAATGGTTTGTTTGAGGTGTTGACTTAGCCTCCACATTTAGATTCATTGACAAATTCTTGTTGCCAGATACCACAGCACAGCTTCAGGGATCTACTGGAGTCTTGCAAATACTCTTAACACAAGGTGTCAGCAACGCCACTTTATCAATAAGGTCAAAAAGATAAGAAGAGGTCAAAAACAAAAAAGGAAGCAACTACCAAACAAACAAAAAAAAAAACTCCACACCACGATTAGGCGCTGTCGAGGGCCCACAGGCCCAACTACTCACTTAACGGCACGGGCAGGACAAACACACAATGGGACCTTTCCAACAGTGACAGGAAAAAACCACACAGTTCTTCCCCAGCCTATATAATCTCAGAGAGGTGATGGCTGACTGGGTCCAGCTGCCAGACGAGGGTAATGAACAGAAGCTGTGTCCTGGAGAGAGGGCAGAGTGAAAGAATGACAGAGGGATGGGAGGAGCATGAGAGGAGGAGGCAGGGAGAAGAACACCACACCCACACAAGAACTGTGTCCCAAAACCTAGGCCGCATCCTTCGGAGGACCCGGTCTACGCGGTCTACGTGGGCCGGGTCCTTTGAAGGCTGAGAAGGCTACAAGTGTGAGGCTGTGAAATGGGACGGTCTAGCCTTCAGATCTCCGTCACCGCTGTCTCGGTGGAGTTTAATAAACTCAGCTGTCTGCTCCTCGCTATCTAAAATATAACAGGACACTGGCGTAAACTCTCGACCGCCTCACACTTCTGTTTAATCAGTTTTCTGTTTGATGTTTATTCAGCTGTGTGAAAACCAAGGAGGAACCCACCCGATGGATTAATAAAGTTTTATTTAATCTAATCTAATAACTTTGATCACATCCAAACCGATTTACTCGGAAACAAATAAAATACTGAAAAAAGTCAAACGATTACATTTTTGAGTTATCTGAGTGACTTATATATTGTGTTTAACTAGAGTAGTGAAAGACAAGGGGGTTGAAAACAATGAAGCCGGGAGTCCGCTGCTCTCGCCGGCTCGAGTGACCATTGAGCCCCCCGGCTAGCGGGTGGGTAACAGACGTCTCCGAAAACGTCAGAGCACTTTTGCAAACATGCAATGTCTTGATAAACCGAGCAGCAATTTGAAGTTTGCACAGTTACATTCTAGCCTGAAAATATGTTAAAAGTGTATTTTGTGACCCAGAAAGAGTGATGAGAGTAATATTAAAACTTAGTAGCAGCTGCTATTGTTGGAAACTGGAATTGGCTGGGCCGCACTATGAATTCTGGGATATGGTGGGCCACGAAGGATACACCCGACCCATCCTTCAAATCTGGGGAAAAGGAGGTGTGTCATAAGCAGTCCCATGACGGGCACCTGTGATTTTAACATGGGTTAATACAAAAACGGACCTATAATGAGTCAAAGTTATTGTTGTTGTTTCTCAGTTTCACATATCAAAAACAGAAAAAGAAAGAAAAAAGAGAAATTAATACTATTTACATAAAATAAAGAGCTGCATGTCTTCAAGTTTGTTGTAAGATGAAGAGATGCAAAGAGGGCAAACTGTAGGCACGGATATTATTGTGTATTTTAAAATAAAGTAAGCAGTAAACTTACTGATTAAATGGCCTGGGTCTTATTTGTTTAGCATTGTGGTAACGATCTGTTGAAGCTATATTGCTATACATAGCACCTTTAAACATCTCTTGAAAACAGCACAGAAACATGTCTGAGTGTTTTATCAGTGTCTCGACACATTATTCAAGGTCTGCTAGCTCACTTTGCAGTCTGCTTTAATTGGTTGGCACCGTCTAGGCACAGCCTTTTTCTTTCTTTCCTCATTTTCTGTTTGAAGTCTGCTAATTTCTCCGAGGAGCTGACTGCAACTGAGTGTGTGTTCTTTGTAACAAAGTCTGAGAGCAGCCACCACAAATCATCTCTTCTTTAAATATTCCTACTTTAGACATTTTTCTCCATTGTGTCTCTGTTGCTTTCTTTCTTCTATTTTAGCTCTATAGACTAATTATGACTGCTCTGCTAACTTCATATGTTAGCAGTGGGTTGCATTTCGGTGACTGAGCAGGAAGCAGCAAAAGAAAGAAGAAGCTATTTAAAGTGACAGAGCAGCAGAGTGACACACAGATGAGAGAAGAGGGGACAAAGAAGTGAGAAAGCTGAAGAGTCGTATTAAAAGAGATGAAAAGTGATTTACTGGTTCACAGACTGTTGTATCTCGTCTGCTCACGGGGAAACGGCTTTACTGTGTGTGTGTGTTTTTGAGAATATAACCGTGTTTGTGTGTACTTACTCATATGCATATGCTTTCTGGTTTCTTTTTGTGTGTGTTTATGAGACCAAGATCTTGCTAATCAGTGTTGTTTGGGACTTGCAGTGAGAGATATTCATCAGGTTTTTGCTCTAATTATCTCCGTGGTGATTTTCACCAAGTGATTCAGGTTTGCTGTTTGGTGTGTTGCATGTGTGTGTGTGTGTGTGGCAGCTTTGCTGGTGTTTTTCTTTGCTTTAACTTTTTTTTTCTTTCTTTTTTTTGTTTTTGATTAATGAGATTCCAACCAACTCTGTCTGGACAAAAGAAGCTCCTAAAACAAAGAACTCCATGGAGATTAGAAAGAAAGCAACAGGAGAAGAAGATGGTAGCCAGACAGAGGACACCTCTCATTGAAAGCTTGATAATCTGAAGTGTAATTCATCATTGCGATTATATTAACCCTAACATATAAGAATATGTACTTTTTAAAAGTCTTGGCAGGCAGAGATTCTAAATGATATGTTTGAAAAACTATTATAATGTGTCTCAAAAAACATTAGGGTTCAGCTTTAGGGTAGAGCTATCACTTAGACCTTACAAACACTCAAATGAAGACCTCATTTCTTATATTATATCTATTATTTATCAAACAATTTGCTTTTTAAAATCAGCAACCTCCAGTTTAAAATGTAGTTCAGAAAATACCAAAAACTGAACTTCCTTAGTGGCCGTTTCAGGGTGATTCTGAAAGGCCATCATGTTTATACACAACACCATGCATTGATTAGTCCAGTCCAGCTTTAAGCCTTGAATTGAGCATTTTGCTATTGCCATGTAGAAGCTTTGAAACTCGACATGATCACAGAAGGAACTCAGTGGGATACTGAAGCACAGATTGCACACTTACCACGTGCAGCAGAGGTGAGCCCAACCTAAAGTTAAAGCTTTGGCCACGTTTTTGACCATAATGGGGATCATAGTATACACAATAAACATTATTAAGTCAAAAAATCTTAAAATGATCAGATAACACTTGTCACTTACATGGTAACTTAACTGGCCTTGATTTGCAACATTAAAAACAAAACATTTTTAAAAAGTAACAGTAAGATAGAAAAACAGTAAGAAAGTCTTGCAATGCCCCCCAGTAACAAGACTAGAGCCCAGTTTGGTTTTATTTCAAAGTAGGTAACCATACTCCCATGCCATGCCTCCTTTAGCAAACATTTTTTTTACTTTGTCATCATCATGGAGTATTGTGTGTTCGAATTTTGTGTTGAAAAATTAAGCTAATCGACTTTGGAATAAGCCTGTAAAAGGGCAACATGTGGAGCCAGTGGAGTCCTTCTTTTTCAATGCACTGCACACCTAAAAAAGCAAAAACAAACAAACCCAAAAACCTGAAACTAAACATAACTTACCAGATTCATGAAAAGACCTGTGTCCATGCAACTAAGACCAAAAGCCCACTAAGTTGATGGAAAATAAAAACAGCATTATCTTAAGAGCCTGGATTATACTTAAGCTTATATGGATCTGTTTGCCTAAGACCTTAAGAAAACTTTAATTTCATAATATGCTGTGGACATAATCCCGTGCTCAAGTCCAGCTTGAAAAACCTTTGAGCTGACTAAAAAAGAGAAACAGAAGCTTGAAGGCGAGACAGAAAATGGCTAAAGAGAAAGTAAATGAAGTGAAAAAGGGTCAAACACGTGGTGATTATTTCAGAACGTCTCATTCCTCCTGTAAGCAACACTCTGATCTTAAACAACAATTACTTCTGGTCATTAAAGTCTGCTGGTGTTGTCTTAAATTTTTAGTGTTCATTAATAAGGACATGAAACACACATGAAGGCTAATGTACATGTTGGAGCCCTGCTCTCAAACACTGACATGCATGTAGCAATGTGTGTGAAGCTGGATTTAGGAAATAAGTGCTTATAGGTAAAATTGTAAAAACAGCATGAGGTCATGTGGTTGGTTGGGGTCAGCAGACATACATCAGTTTATATTAGCTAGCTGTTGACAGGAAAATGAGTTGGTTTCTTTGTCGGGGGGGGGTCTTACTGTGAAGATAAGAAGTTCTTTTACATTTTAGGCAGGACCTGTATGTTCTTCATCAGGTCACTGACCACTCTCACTCAGAGTCAAAATACAAAGGCTCCTTTGGTCCCACGACTGGTGACATTTTAATGGAAGTCCATCCATAATTTGAGGGGAATGAATTCTGTACCACTGCGGGCACACTTGGACATTGTTTATCACAGCTTCAGAAATCAAAGTGAAAGATAATAAAGTGTTAGATGTGGAAGAAGCAGAAAATGACATTTGCTCAGCACTTCTCATCATCCACAGAAGAACTATGCTGCACAGGTTCTCATAAACAGCACACGGTTAATAATCATCTGCAAATATTAAATACCTCAGTTAATATGAACAGCCCTTATCTCCTGTTCTGAATTATGTCAAGTTCTCAGATTAATGTTTTGTGCCGAACATATTCACTCTACCTCGCCTAATCCCTCATATTAAATTTTGCTCTGCTTGTAAAGGAAGATGATAAATTGTTACTGATGAGTCGAATGAGTAAAATCTTAAATGTTAAGAATTCTGCTTTGACAGTGAGGTGCAGGTAAAGTTCAGGAGACGCGGTGCTGCAGTCTGATAGCACTCATGCACTTGTGATTAGATGCTGTAGAAAACTAAACAGCTACCCGTGCTGGGAAAAGTAACAGCTGCCTTTATTATTTCAAGACTTGTTAACCTTGAAAATCATTCTGAAAACTGTTTGATTTAAAATGTATTGTGGTGGTGTACAGAGGCAACATTGTTAAGTCATAGCTCAAATACGCTGGGCCTGACTGTATCTGTGGCTTTGCACCTGTCAGAGAGTTTACTTTAATAGCATGCTCTGACAGATCCAGAGGTGAACCAGACATAGTTGTAAAGTCACATGTTTCTCCGTGATGTCGTTCTCGTCTGTGGAATGGCTCATTTATGAGCAGTGTATCTCGAGAGGGTTGGCCCTTCCACACCCTGTGCCTTTGTGATGTGCTTTAACCTACGACAGTATTTCTTTGGTCTTACCATCTCTTTCAGGTGATGCTGTTTCATCTTTACCTCTGCCACAGTTCTTATTAGTGGTGACACAGCATTCACAGCTGTTGCCCCCTGCCCCGCGTGCTCTACTTTTCTCTTTCTTGGCCAGGTCTCTTGAGAAAGTGCCAAATAAAACCTTTTGCTTCAGCTGATTGAGGTTGAACATTGTGATCATCTGACTAGAGTACAGGGGAATTCTTAGAAAGAAACCATCCCCTTAGATTCACAGGTGTGCAAACAGCTGTGAATATATAACATATATATTATAATTAACTATTGTTCACTACAGGTATGCAAATGCACATGTAAATAATACAGATTGGATGCGGCAATATGAATAATAATACTTAAATGTACAGAAATATACAGTTAACAGCTGGTTCAAATAACAATGGATTGCATTCATATCGTGCTTTTTGAGACCCTCAAAGTGCTTTACAATTCTACTTTATAATTCCCCTCTGGCCATCACCAGTAGGTGAAGTGTCTTGCCCAAGGACACAATGACTGAGAGTGTCCAAGCCGGGGCTCGAACCGGCAATCTTCTGATTACAAGACGATCTGCCAACTCTTGAGCCACGATCACCCTAAATAACAATAATAATAATTATTATTATTTGATGTAAAAAAAGTTTATAAGAATCATTTTATATATTTTTCCATAGCATTACATTTGAATTTAACAGTTCAATCTTTCAAATAACGGACAAATATTTGTGAAATTATGATACATTTGTGAATGTATTTTAACAATCTAAATATGCATATGTACAGACATATTTAATTTTTTTTAAATATATATTTAATATATATATTTAATATTTAATATATTTAAAAAAACAAGAAAATTATGTTTTATTACATTGACAGGGATTTTACGTTAATTTACATTTGAAATGTAAAATCACAGTCTATTTATGTAAATTTAATGATATTCTAGAAGAACAGTACAAAACTGTAAAATACACAGTAAAATACTTTTATATTAGGATTTTCTTTTACACTATATATTTGACTTTTTCTTTGTTTGGTTTTGATTTTTCATGCTGCCCTTTTTGGAGCTCCATTACAGTCACATACAGATATGCCACAGTCATTTTTGTTCATATATGGGCAGTTTTGATATTAAATAAAATGGACCTGGGGTTTTTAGGTATTCAAAAGCAGAGTCAAAACCATGTTATTCTCACTGTGTGTGTATGTGTGTGCAGTTTTTCTTCTTCTTTGAAAATATTTATTTTTATTTTTTTCTTTATAAACCTTTTTTTGTATTTTCTGTGAGAATAATGAAATGTGCTTTATAAATGACATTGCCATAGGAACTGTTAGTGTATTACATTACAAGCTATAAGAAAGAAATGCTTCCATTTTTCCTCATTAGTGCAAAGAAGTAAAATAACCTTATCAGGTCTAAGTCAACTTCAGTCTGAACCCTAACCTGAACCCTGATCACCCGTCCTGTACCCAGATGTCATTGTAGCTCAGTTTTTTCAGTCAAAAGAAAAGAACAAATCTTTTCTCCAACCCTGAAAAGGCTGTCAGTGATCTGCTGCTGAGACAGTAAAAATAAGAACATTTAATAGATTTTTGTTTGTTTGTTTTAACTTTCAGTCTGTTGTTATGAAAAAAAAAAACACTACTGATGTGAATGAAAGAATGATGTCATTGCTGCTCCTCGGCTTATCCATGAGAGTGCAGCTCTGTCTGTAGTACACTTGGGGAGGTACTGTGTCCATGACTTATTGGTGTAGTGGAAATAACAGGTAAGGCTGAAGAATGAGGAAATAATAAGATTATGATGAGGAATAAAAAAGGAGGAGGGAAGGGAGGGTGCCCATAAAAAAGAGAGGATTTCCAAACAGAGAAAATGGGTAGCAGTGTGTTTCTGTCATTTCAAACTGTGAGCAGCGAGCCCTCTCTTTGTGCCTCGTCTTTGTCTACATCCTGGACATCACAGCACTGTTTTCTCTGTCCCATCTCTACTGTCTCACTCTTCCTGTATTTCTCTTTCATTCTGTCTGTCATCCACCGTATCTTTCCCATTTCTCTTCTTTCTCCCTGACTTTCATCTCTATTCTTCGGCTCCTCCGCTGTGTCACCCTTCTTTCCTTATCTTTCTCTTTTAACTGTGTCTTTCAGATACCTCGCTCTCATTGAAATCGCTCTCATCTATCTCTTTTTGCTGCTCTTATTCCCCTTCCACCTCTTCCTCTTCCACAGTATCTCTCACCTTTTCTTTCCCTCTGCCGGTGTCACTGCTCCCACACTGGAACCCAGCAATAGAAATGACTAATGGGAGGCTATTGCTGATATCAAGACAAAACCAAACACTGCTGAGCTTCTTTACTGCCACTGCAAGACACACACACACACACACTGAAGATGCTACGCGCCCACAGAATAAATAAACAGATATAAACAGAATTCAATTGTGTTAAATAATTTATTTTCATAATTTTAAAAAATGACATTGTGGAACAAAACAACTGTTTCATCCTGTTACATCACTGGATTTATTTATTTACTTACTTTTTTAAAATGATCTGGTATTCCAGATTTTCTCTTTGAATTCTTTTAGATTATTTTTTTTAATTGCACTGACAATTATTTAACAATTACTTAACAATTATTTAACAATTGTCAGTGCATGCCCCCCCCCCCACACACACACAGACACACTCAAGGCTTTTACTTATGTAAAACATTGCCAAAAGTAATGTTTTCACATATCTTAAATATTAACCATTTAAATATTAGATGTTAGTGGGTTGGTTTTAGGGAGGCAGTTTAGTGCTTCGTTGGTCAGTCTGATGCTGATTACTCAGCATTTGAGGCTGTTTTACACTTCTACTCTCCAAGTAACGTACTACCTTTCAAAGGGCAGTACGTTACTTTTTATCTGACTTGTATTAAGTAATTTGTTGCCAATTAATTTCATTTACTGGAACCTATAAAAAAGAGAAGAAAAACTGTCTTTATTTGGACTGATTCTTGGACAAAGCCGTCAGTGTGCAGATGTTACTTTCAACATGTTTTACAGTTTTACAATTTTTTAAGGACTTATGTAGATGAAAAGAAAGCATCACATTACCCAATAAAATATTTTAATGCTTAACACTTTTAGTACATGATGCTGATTATAGTTATATAATTAACAGAAGGGCTATTTGCTTTTAACACACTATTTATTTACATTATAGCATAAGCACTGTTAATGCAGCAAAAGATGATGAATCCTACAGACTTCAGTGAGCCCAGACCTTTCCATGGGACCACCGTGTCCTATATGATGAATTGTAATAACGTTCATAAACCTTTTACTCATGAATCTGTGCAGCATTTCAGTTTATGACCATATACTTGAAAGAATTATATTGCAGTCAGCTATATAAAAATTACACTTGAAGATCTGTGGCATGTTGGCACATCACAGAACTTATACCATTACTCCTTGCACTTGTAGTGAGCCCCGACCTTTAATTAGAGGCTCAAGTGGCAGATAGTTTTATTCATTGCTTTTACTTAGACGGCTTCTCCTTTCACAAAATGTGCTAACCATCATTCTGGGAGGAGAAGGTCTTGCCTGCCTGTCTTCTTGGGCATATTACTGTTAGAATACACAGCATCAGTCTCTTGGGCTGTTTTTCTGAGAGTGGTGCTTGTCTTATGCACAAAGTGAGAGCTGTAAACTGGGTATGATTTTGAAACCTTTTGCTAACCATGACTTAATTTTTTTCACTCGACCTTGCATTCCTTCAATAGTTAGCATCAAAGTTTAAATCTTTTCAGCTGCCTGCCCTCATCTGTATTTGGACTGCCATTGTTACAGTGCAGTGAGTGTCACTGACGTCCTGTGGGCTCTAATCACAACACATACTCTTCTCTTGTGTGGATGCCACTTCAGAGCTTTGGTCATGATGAATGTGCTGGGAGGCGTTCTAATCAGCTACCTCCTATCAGTGTAGAGGAGCAGCATCAGAGGTTCGCTGTTACGCTCATCTCTCTTCAGCAGACTGAAGCTTGACGTGTCACTCTCTCCACTCTCTCCTCATTCATGAACAAGACCCAGAGATACTTAAACTCCTCCACTTGGAGCAGCAACACTGCTGTTACTTAGAGTGTAACCCAGAGTGGGCACTCTGCCCTTTTCCGGTCGTGAACCATGTCCTCGGACCACTGGATGTACGGATGGACTGTACTAATGCTCATTCCTTCCATTTCACACTCAGCTCCAGTGCATCCAACGGCCGCTCTCGATGAGGCCAACAAAAGGCCACCCATAAAAAGATGCCATCCACCAAGGTGATAACCTTTAGCCTCTTGATTATCACCAATGGCAACTTCTAGCTGTGTGTTAAGGTGACCCCAGTTATATTTAGCTAATATTGCTCAACCTCACACACCAGCGAGGCAATGCTCCACAGCCAGCCTCAGCAGCTGCCAGGGTCTGCACCGCTAACTGCTGCCTGACCCACGCAGCAACAACCCATTTCAATGTTGGCAAGGTAAACTGGTGCCTTGACTTTTTTACTTTTCATTGGGGTCATGTGAGTCACTCTTTGTCTGGCCCCTCAGTTTGCCTTGGGAAACCCTACCAGGCCAAAAGGCCTTGATAACACAGCGCTGGTATTACTGGGACGCACAACCCCCCCCCCCCCCCCCACCACCACCACCTCCACAATGAGGCAGCAAATTATAGAGGGGTATTTTTTCCCTCTAAAAAAGTAACCAAATAACCCCAATATCTTTTGTTTGGTTTTGTTTCACACATGTATGCATATAGCTTTGAGCATCACTTTGACTTTTTTAAATGTGTAATTTTTTTAAGTAGGCTGATTGTGAGCCTCAGTGAGAGAATATGCAGTTATATAGCGCAGCCTACCTTATGTAAACTGAAATGTACTATAATTTGGGGTCATCAGTGTCACCTTCTTATCTTTTGTGCCTGAGAATAAAGGGAGAGGAAAAGGACAAGGAGACAAAAAAGGAGAGGAGGCAGGGAGTCCCAGAGTGACTCGGTCTAATTGAAATGAATTCTGACTAAAGCAATGACTTTAATGACATTTTGAATCCAGGACTGGAGTAATGACATGGAGGGCCCCCCGAGGGAGTTTGGCACTTTAAAAAGCCGGAGTGAGAATGGGGAGGGAGGAAAAAGACATATAAGGAGGACAGAAGGATATACTGAGTGAAGCAGAAAAAGGAGAGGTTGAAGGGGTTACGTTTGGAGAGAAGATATTTATTAAGGGAGCCCAGGGAGACAGGAAAGCTGACGGGAGAGAGAGACAGGCAGACAGAGATGGAGGAGTTTAACGCTGCAGAGAGAGCAGCAGAGAGGCATCGCCGTCATCTTTTCATCAGGCTGTCAAGCAGCTTCTCTTTTTTTCCACCCCATTTCCCAGACTGCGAGACACTGTCGATAGGTCAGCCTTAAGAAGTCACTATCTGAAACCCACCCAAACCCACTGAGGCCTTGCCACCACTAAATATGTTAAAACTGTTCTGTGATTAAATATTAACCAGCGAATAACATATTTATGAGGCTAAAATCGAATATTGCTTTTCTTTGAAAGGTATTATATCACCACCAGCCCTTTTTGGAGGAGTTGCATTCCAAAGTGCTTTGTATTCACAGTGATATCTGAGGCTGTTTGAAAGAAAGAGGGAACGAGATCCTCCTCATAATTCCAACTCTTCTATTCCTTTACTAACCTCGAGTTAGGGGGGATATGCATATCAACTCAGTATAATCAATAGATCAAATGATTTGACTCCTGAGTGTATGTGTCATTTCACCCTCAGAAGGAGGGATTTCCAGTTCCAGGCCAAGGTGCGATGGATAACTGCAATGAAATGGGATATAGGATTTAATGTGTTTAGTCGTCTTGCTTTCAGTGTTGCAGGGTTGCAGTTAAGAATTTTTAGAAGCCAGTGTTTCATGGCTGTTTACTATGTTGATTAAATAGAAGTAAAATTATGAGCTGGACAGCAAAG
Organism: Rhamphochromis sp. 'chilingali'; assembly: GCF_963969265.1. Lineage (NCBI taxonomy): Eukaryota > Metazoa > Chordata > Actinopteri > Cichliformes > Cichlidae > Rhamphochromis > Rhamphochromis sp. 'chilingali'. Next base: position 18,817,472 of record NC_137940.1, on the reverse strand, counting down.
ATTGTAAATTCTCGACGTCTCTCACATATAGAGTGCAAGGCTGTTCGTTTTGACCTTACAGTATTTCAGCTGTGACTACATTCACTTATTTTGTCAAACAACAAATGCACTCCAGAAGTAACACTTATCTAATGTTTTTAAACAGCACATACTTTATGTGTCATTTTGCAATTTAAAGCAGTTTAGCAGCCCTTGACAAAACTGTTTACGTACATGATGAATAATGACATGATCAATACAGTATTCATGAGATGTGGAGAGAGGGCACAAAATCTGGTGAAAGGATGATACAAAATGTGCTTTAAGAATGTAGACGAGTGTTTCAATGCTGTGGGAAAATATCCCCAAAATTAAAGCTGACAGTGTGCACTTTATCCTCATAATGATCATGTCATTTCATATTAAAGGTAATAGAAGTGTGCAGCCAAAACACAAAACATGCGGGTGCTGTCCAAATTTAAAGTAAATTTATTTAAATTAGCATGGTGACTGTGTATAATTTATCGTATTATGATATAATGTTGTGAATCACGACGTGGCTCTAAGTGCATTTACACTGTAATCCCTTAAAAAGCAATAAGAGCGTCACTTTCAGACACTCATACAGTGTTGCATATAATTTCTCTTGATTAATGCTGATAGAAAATTTCGTTGACGTCCTGCGTTCTGATATGCGGTTGCCAATGGGCGCGTTAAATGGCAGGCAGCATTTTAAAAAGCTCCTGTAATTCGTGGTCATCCTAAAACAGGGTGTGAAGCTTAAATTAGTATTCTGGATTCAGGGTTCTGACATTAATTAAAATGTTGTTAATGATTCTGCCTCCCAAGGCAAAAGTCTAAAATCTTCATTAGTGCGTGGGACCACGAAACGTTTCAGACCAAGGCTCAGAGCTGCCGTCCTCTTGTTTGGTACTCAATAGCACTTTAATGTGTGGCCTTATCTGGGCTGCTGCCCCGGGAGCCTGTGGCAAAAATGGCCCATGAGCTGCGGGGATGGAGGGATGGCTGAATAAAATTCATAGAGAGAGCATGAAACGCTTGACTTTGCATGGTACATACAGCAGCTGCTCTAATATCTTAATGATGTAATGTTTTGTAGCTGCTCAGCATTCTGATGTGTCCTTTCATAAAAACATAGGACATACCTGTCTCTATCATTAATGAACTGTTGTTATTTCATTTCTGACTTAAGTACAAATGTACATTTCAAACCTCACCGCTAACCCACTCTTAACTCTGCCTCTCCGCTCACAGTGGACTCATTCCCCCGAGTCGCTATCTCTTTCTGATCAACCATCACTGCTCTGCAATAAACCTTTTAAAACTCACCGCGTCCAGTTTCTGTGAAAATATGACACACAAGAAGAACATGTGGACAAATAATAGAGTAGAATCCTTTTCATTGTCACTATACTCATTGTACCATGTACAGTGAGACTAATAATAATAATAATAATAATAATAATAATAATAATAATGGATTGGATTTATATAGCGCTTTTCTAGGCAGCCAAAGCGCTTTACAATACCACTTTTCATTCACTCTCACATTCATACACTAAGAACAACTCCCAGTGCAGACATGTAAAAGCAGGAGTAAGGTGCACAGTTCTGTGGTGTTATACACACATATAAGATCTAGTAAGCAGCTTGTCATAGCATACAGTGCTTAACAAGTTTATCAGATCAGAATCAGAAACTTTATTGTCGTTGTCACAGGTACAACGAAATTAAGAATGTTCCCCGATCATTGCATCATCCCTAGCAATATCAAAATATAAATAAATCAATAAAATTCAATAAATAAAATAGAATACTTAAAATACTAATAAGACGTAACAGTAAAACATTCACATACATTCCCACATACATGCTTCAGACCGGGCATAGAGTAACACAAGAGTGGCGTGATGGACATTTTTTTGTAGCATTCAGATGTGTTATTGCAGTTGGATAACAGCTGTGTTTGAGTCTATTAGTCCTTGCGCTGTACCGTCTGCCTGAGGGCAACAGTTCAAACAGGGAGTGGCCAGGATGTGAGGTGTCTTTTATGATGTTTTTGGCCTTTTTAAAACAGTGGATGTTGTGTAGAACTTCCAGTGTGGGAAGGCGTACAAAATTATCCAAACATAGCATCGATCGGTGGAACACTGAGCTGCTGCAACTACGTGCGCCGCCATGTATGAGACTTCTGTAATGTTTAAGCGAACGGTGTATGCAAGCACTTTAACTGAAATAATGATTTCCATGTTAACATATAACTGTTTTACTAAAAAGCTGAAAAAATAGTAAAGAGCACCAATGTTTTTAATTAAAACAAGAAATTACAGTTATTTACTTTTATTCCTGAACAGAACGATTAGTTTAGCAGTTAAATGCTGTGGTTGATTAATTTTTTTGATAATTATACTCTTTGTCCCTGAATGCTGAACTAGACAATCGTACATGTCTTCATCTCGGTGCACGCTCAGTCATCCAGGTAAGTAAATCCCAAAGTTTGATTCTGTTCATCTGGATGTTTCAGAGGGAGAAACGTTTCATCGCTCATCCAGGTAACTGTGGGCTTTGATCGGTGATCATGAACATTTGCATATTAATGATCATAAACTGACCTCACAGCCCATTGTTCATTGAGTGGTGCTGCTTTCAGTCATTGTTTGGAAACCTGCAGTCAGCTGAGACTGAAGAAGTCACCTCGATGACGATGAAATGTTTCTCCCACTGAAACATCCAGATGAACAGGATCAAACTTTGGGATTACATGTTTTTCTTTTATCCGCATCTTGTTTTACATGTTATTTTATCACATTTCTGTGACTTCACTCTTGTTCTTCACTTTTTGTAGTTAACATCTTGTGAAAATGCCTCCTAGTGCCCAGTGGAAAAGAAGGAAAAGAAAGAAAAGAAAAAGACATAAAAGCTTAAGACAACGATGAGAAACGTAATTACACTTGAAATCATCCTCCCCGGCTCTTCAAAAGTATATAATATCCAGGAAAACATCCTGGTAGACGATGATGACAAATGTCAGTGTTGAAGTGAGATGCTGTTGCATTTATCAGTCAGAGCTGCTACTTGTGAACCGCATTGTTTGATGAGCTGCGTTTCTGAGACAATCAATCCTTCCCCCCTCTCTCCAGTTGTCTCCGGTATGAATAGGACTTGTTCTCAGATGTTATTCTGTGTATGTTCTTACAACTGAATGTGTTCTAACTCATGCTGATAGTTAAAGATGACTGGTGTTTCCAGAATAGAGAAATCCACTGAAAGTGACAGGTCACACAAAGGCGCCGGCGTGTTTCCGTATTAATAGCTAGTCTGTCTTTTATGGGGCAAAGGGAGAAGACAAGGAAGGCCCCCTATTCAAATAGTAATTGCTCACAGTTAATCATTAGTGCCTGCGTGTCATGAGACTGGGCAAATTTTGCTTTGGGGGAAAATTAGAGTGTGATTGTACAACAGCGGTCGCCACAAAAGTCAGCCGTCAAATTAAAGATAAGAGAAAGTAGTATGGGGATTTAATTGCACTGGATTCATTAGATTCTACAGTTTGACACAGAAACCAATACACCAGGGAAGACCATTTCAAAAGCTTTGGTTAAAGGGGGATACCGCTTAATTTCTCAATTCCCACATCATCCGGAAGCCCCCGTTCTCTAATTGATCTCAGAACATTAGCTCTCATCCAAAAATGTTTCATGTTGAATACGCACCAAAGTAAGAGTTAAGCCCCAAAACGTCCACAGTACAGCTGTTAATTAATGCTCTGTCCTAAATATGAGTGATAAACTGCTCTGACCTTTAGAGTGAACATGAGTCAATGGACCAATGCCAGGGCTCCACCTGCTTCACCATCATTACCGAAACACACTTAGGGAGGAGAGAGAGGATTTTAGCACAAATACCAATGAATGAAGAGGAAATATTGGGTTGTCACATCCCCCTGTGTGATGAGGACAGAGCCTGAGGGTTGTGTTATGAAATTTTATCTATAGGGTCATAACCCTATAGATAAAATTTCATAACACAACCTCTTACTGAAAATCAAACATTGCTCCCACATAAAAAGTGTGTTTCACATAAAGCATCAGCAACTGTGTTTTCTAAATCTTCCTGTACTAACTGTCAGTATTAAATGTTCTTAATGTTGTAAACCTGCTCAACATTTGGCAATAAAACCCTTTCTGATTCTGATTCTGATTCTAAAGTCCTGGAACAACACTACGCTGCATCTCAGTAACAAACGGGAGGCAGCTGAGACCAGAGAAAGTGACGGTTGGTGCAGGAATGGACCCAAGGTAAACTTCAAAATAAGTTGTATTGTCAGTAGTACAGTTATGCCCTCTTCTTCAACCGTACTGTTGTGAAACTGACATTTTGAAAGTTTCTGGAAAAGTTACAGATGAGCAAGCATGTGACAGCGGCGCTGCAGAGGAGAGCTTTGGCAGCCTCGAAGGTGACTGACATTCCTTTGACCTCCTGGAAGGGTGATTTGGAGTTTGCTAAGCTTGTCAACACGACTATATCAGAATGCACTGAGCTAACCAGCCATCTCCACAATGTGCAACATATTTGGTGAACTGGGAAATCGAATTCTAGTTTTAATCCCAGCTGGTACTGGTGTCCCCAAATAAAACACAGCATATCCTTTGATGCATTGTTTTATAGCTATGAATGTTTGATAGATTTTGATAATATGAAGTTAACAGGCAGAGGTATGCTAGCCTGTTTTAAACTCTGATTGGCAGAATTTTACTGCCTAGGTTGTGATTTGCACTCCACATTCTCTCTCTTAATTTTACTTGCTGGTTAGGTTTAGGGTTCAGGTGTAGAAACTGAAGAGCAATAAAGGTGTTCAGTCCCGCTGAATTGGTAACATGATATTCAAATAGATTTGTCACCATACTGGAAGCTAACTGGTGTGTTTTTCAAAATGAAAAGCATCATTGTGAAGGATCAAAAGCTTTCAGGAGAGAGCTCAACATCTGATTGGACAACTTGTCTATTAATCAACACCAATCAGGGAAAATGACCCACAGGACTTGTGGTACTTCTTCATTTAGCACACTCAAAGCTTCTGATAGCACGATTCTTGTTTTGCTGATTGAGGTGCTTGATTGCTCAACAAGATGAATGTATATTAAATAACATAGAATTGCACATTTCTATAAAGTATCCAAACATCAGAGGAACCTTCCTAAATCACTCCTGCAGCATCGTCCACTCAACAGCTATTTATCTGACAGAAGATAGTTAGCTCAGCATCTTCAAAGTAAAACAATATTCAAAGTGTTGTGTTTCACCACAAGTCCAAACGTAGTCACAATCTGCTCTGATTTTATGTTTTCCTTTATGCTAAAAATATGTGTCATTAGCAAAACAATGTACAGTTGTGTTACCAGCTTTGTCAGTTCTTTGCCTGATATTTTTATTTCAACCCACAAACTCATTCTCAGGTATCCAGTCCCATGTTTTGTCAAAGACGCTGGCTGCTCATTGATGCATACATTTGACATCTTTACCTTGACACACCATGCACCCACATCACTAGTGGACCAGGTGTGCCATCCTTCAAACAGGACCTTTTGCAAAGTCTGCATAAAAAAAAGCAGGAAGGATGGGATTGGTATAAATCAGTGTGACTGACTGTGACTTCTACCAACCCAGCCTGGTGGTTTATGTCCTGTTTTATTTTGCAGTTTCTCGTCCACAATAATTCTTCAGGGTGTCCAGTTTGTTAAAATGTCACAAAAATATTTCTAACAAACCATCTGCATGTGATGCATTGAGAAGTCACACCAGTCTCATCATTGCTGTTAACTATCCATCAAGTAAGTGAGAGCAAAGGACACCTTGGCACCCTGTGAATGAGGACTCGATGGTGGGATGCTCAGCATTAAGGCGCTAAAATGACATCACAGATTTAAGGACAACTTCACACAACCAGTCAATGTGGAGAAGATATATTTAGGAATCCATGTTCATGGTTCATGAATCTCAGATTGGGTATTGATTATATGAGTATTTACTATTTTACTGTAACACCTGAACAATGCCTGCCCTCTGAGAGCTAAGAAATGACTGCTGTCCTTGTCCAAACAAATGACTCGTGCTGCTCGTGGAAGCAATTAACCAACTCTCAGGTTCACTGCAGGATGTGCAGCAAATAGCTGCATACAGAAGGGAAGCTAGTAGATAAGTCTTTATATAAGCACACCTGCTGGCATGTATACACTTCCATATGGACAATAGATACTGTATAAAGTTCTTACCCAGCACCTGTCACACACCGTCTGCTTCTTACTATTTAACATATTCACAAACATCTCTCTCTCCCTCTCCCATGCCTTATGTGCATGAACATAACAATGGGCCAAATGTTATTAGTTAATTGAATCATTAAGTGGGCGTGTGCTGCGACACATCGGATCATTTGATCCCTGGATGTTGTAAATATGATATGCAAGTGAGCAGTGACTTGTTTCAGAAGCAGCAATTTAAAAAAAAAAGACTTTTTATTTTATTAGAAATATTTCGAGTATATTGTTATGACTTTTGCATAATCATTAATGTGACAATATATAAAGTAGACATTACGCTGGAAGGTTTTACATATGGGTAAGCACCCAGCTGAGAATATAATCAAATATTTTATCCAAATGCAGAAAGCTTGAGGCTTCAATATCTACACAAGCGCATAAATAAAAGCACATTAATTTCTACAAAATAAGATCATTTGCTATAACTTACTCATGGCTTAATTTACTGCACTATGGCACTAATGAGAGTGATGATAAATCTGTGGTTAATGAGCCAAAATGACCGTAAATTAGCAGAAATTGAAACGTTGCTGTATCTCTTTTCAACTTCAGGTGTGGTGACGATAGAAAACATGTTAGTGCGCAGATGTTTTACATGGTGTTCATGGTGTAAAGTCTGCTTCTGTTTTTGGTTAACATTAACCTGTATAGTCCAAAAGAAATCTGGTGACTGTAATAGAGTGGTACGTAGGGTTTATCTACTCAGGCACTCAAAGCACTTTATATAACATGCCTCTTTCACCTATTCACAATTGTCCATACTTGGGTGCTTTCTATGTAACACTTACTCACATTCATGTTCTGACAAACATATCAGAGAACAAATGATCTTGCCCAGAGATATTTAGACATGCAGACTGGAGACAATTACTAGATGACCTGCTCTACCATACATATATATATATATGTACAAGAGTGATTTGTCAAGCAAGTCTTTTATTTAGTAAGACTTGAAACTAGTGATTGAGACTAATAAAGGAGAATATCCATGAAAAGGAGAACATTGCTGAGACAAACCATTTGCAGCCACAGAGGTTACCTAGTGCTGGCTGTTAAGATCCAGATTTGTCTGCATTAACTTTAGTTTTGATAAGTGGAAGCAACATTGATTTTATTATAGTCCATGGACTATAGGAGGTTTGGTGGTGAATGGCTTAAGGAATAGAAATTAGAGTGAAATGAGTCCTGACAAAAAAGTTTCCAGGTCAAAGACAGATGTGATGTATCACAACAGCAGAACTGTTACTTGACACTAGCTTAGTTTAAGTTCTTAGCATTTGAACATTTGCTAATTAGAGGTTAACAAAATGTACATCAGAAATAGGAGCAATGGTTTGGTTAACTGATTTCACACCACATAAATGATATTGAGTTCCCAGAAAATTGTGGTGAACAAAACATTTTCAAAACTTTGGTTTCCTGATTAAAGTGTGGCTGGAAATTAGATGGTGAGGAATAAGATGCCCACTGTGATATTCCAACCTTGTTAGCCACTAACATCGTGGACCATGACCTCTCACCACTGACATGTTTTTATAGACTCCATCCATGTCAGTGATTCACAATTATTAAATATGTATCAGTTTCTGGTGATGATGGGCTGTGGAAAATATGAATAAAGTTACTATTTTAACCACAAGAGTGCCATTTAGTACAACAGGTTTCCTAATTAATTGTAATTCTGTATTAATGTGTGTGAGAAGGCCACACATGACTCTCGCCAGCACATTCAATCTGCTTTGCATACAATTAGCATTTTGATCTATGGGGTATTTGTGTGATTGAGACCCAGGTGGGCTCCAGGGTTAGCTTCATTAGAAATGAGCACCGATCGGTTTCCTGTCCCTGGTGTGATGATCACTTTTCTTTTAAGGTTTAAAGAGTTTTTCGGTAATTAGTCATAAGTAAGTGATCTGCCTGAGTTGCTGACCTCATGGCGCTCAGTTTACATTCATCTTTATGCTTCAGTGGGCTAATTGGTCTGTAAATCCTCAAGGATTCAATCTGAGACAGCCAGAGTCCATCCAGCCCAGCGGGTAACAGCGGCTGAAGAGAGCAACATGATAATGAAAGGCCAACAAGCACGATATGCAACAGATGTGTGTGTGTGTGTGCACATGTGCCAACCCAATATCAGTAACGAGAGGCTCATTAAGGAGTTACTGTCAGATCAAAGCAATTTCTGACTTTTGTCCATTTTTGGATGGAATAAAACATTTGCTCATCAGCTCTGTCTAATCTATCGGTAGCTACCAAAGAAATAAGCTTCACAGCTTCTCCATGAAAGAACTTGAAAAGCACATATTTGGTCAAAGTATTATTGTAAAAACAAGATTGCCATTTATACATATGGTTTTCGTCTGTTAATCTGTACAAACAGTGCAGCCACTGTCCAACAATAACAGTTCAGCCATCTTCTTTAACAAACAAAAGCCCACGTGCTTCTTTGCCCACCATCACAGTCCCCAGAAGCTTTGTGAAACTTACATCACTAAGATGTAAAACATGAACAAAACTAAGCTTTTTTTCTTTCCATGGCTTTCTAGGAACACTGTGTCTCCTCCTGGCATCACCAAGAAACATTTCAGTGTTGTTCTTCTTTGTCAATGACTGAATATCAGTTACTCACAATTTGACTGACATTCAGACATTCAGTTCAGCTGCTTTCATTGTAATTGTATGCTTTCAAAATTCTCTTTAATAACTAGAGAGAATAGCTCTTGATAACAAAGGCCAGTGTGTTTCCCTGCTGAGCTTTTCACCTAAATTGAAGCCCCTCTCCAAAATATCAAAGCTTACAAGGAAGAAAGTGACAAAGGAGATAAGGGGATTGTAGAAGACAGTTTTGAATACTCAAGTACACATTTTTCTAAATTCCTCTCTCACTTGGATATTTCTTCATGAATCCAGAGCAAAACCGAGACATCACTGTAATAGAGCAACAAATCATTTACTACACTTGTGTGCTTCTCTTTCACTATGGGACCCACAGGTGTTGTATTTTATTCACTGGCTCTTTTATTGAGAACAGTTTAAATGTCTCTCTAAACACAGTGCTGTATGTGCCCAGGGGTACATGTGAAACTATTTCTGGCACTATTTAGAAGCATGATGCATTTAGCTTTCTTACAGTGTGACCGACTGTGCAAACCTGCTGTTCATCCAATTGTCTTAAAACACCTGACCCCTATTTGACCTTTACATGTGTTGCTCTTCCTGGACGTGCACATACTTGTTCAGCAAAGAGCTGGAATCTTGATGTCTGTCTGTATTTAGTACTTTCACCTCAGAGGAAAGACGAACAAAATAAGAGTTGTTGGCAAAATGGACCTTTTTTTTGAACCCTTACTTCACTTTATAACTATCTGAGTCGTAAAATAAAGGCAACAAAGACTGACGTGAGTCTTATTTGTGGAAGCCTCTGTTTTTCTTATTCACTATGAATCCCATACATTCCACCAAAACACTGTAAGTTAGTCTTTTTGTTGTTGTTACAGGAGATGTCTAAAGCTATTATTCTTTTCACTACACCCAGTCAACTTTAATAATGTTGTTTTCTTCTGACAAATGATTTTATCACAATGTCACAAAGAATTTCATGGAATTTAATAAAAGCTGTATCCTGTAGTATGCTAGTGAAAAGCCAGATGCCGTCTTCTTATTGATATCTTACTATCACCACAGGCCCGCTGACTCTATATCGATACTAACCCCTAAAAACATGCATTGATTTAACCTTCGTCCTCTTACTTTTACAGTGAATGAGGTGGAGCTCTCCGTCTCTGACTGACAGCCATGTTGCATTGCTCTTTGCTGCTACTGTGCTGTCGCTATGGGAACTGGCTACATGAATGCCATCTGTATAATTAGTTCACCCCATACTCTGTTTTTAAAGGAAGAAACACACAGAGAGATGAATACGAGAGCAACAGGAAGGGAAAAGACAGACTGACCCGGTGGTCCCTCTATACCACCCTCTTATTATTACACTGGAAAAGCTGGAAAAGAAAGAAGGCGGTAAGGACAATACAGGGAGGGAAAGTGAGCCAAGGACACACAGAGAGAGAGAGAAGTACAGTGAGGGAAGAGTGAAGAAATGAATGAAGTGATAACAAATTGAAGAGGGGAGTCAGAAAGGAGGACAAAAGCAGACAGATGGGTGGGATCAGATGGAGAAATGTTTCAAACTGTGACAGCGAGCACAGATGACACTATGAATGAGTGTGTGCATGTGAGAGACAGGGAGATATAGAGCGAGTGAGCAAAAAAGTGCAAACATAGCAAAGAATGACAAATGGGAGTTGAGATATGACAAAGTAAAAGAACACAAAATGGAAAAGGATGAAGAAGGAAATCCCATCCTCCTCATGTTATATTAGGATTGATGCCAGTCTGAGCAGCAAAAACAGAAAGGGGGACAACAAATCTACAACATCTAAAAAAGAAATGTTTTAATCAATATATTAATTAACATTTATTATAAATAGCTCTGTATTTTCCCGATTCCCAGGATAGTCTGAGTGATATGTCAAAGGCTTTTCAGACTCTTCAAGGCTAAAAACGGTGTCATACTCTAAAAACATGACAAATCATATTCACTCTAAAATTTCAACACAAATTCAAGACGACAAACACGACTGTCGAATCCTCGAACGTGGGACAAATGACAAATTCTCTGCTGCTCGCCAGGCAGTGATTTCAAAGGCATCGGCACGATCGCAGGTCAGCGATGTCATCCAGAAAGACAAAAATTAAAAAGAAGTAAATAAATAAGTGGCATCCAGAAGGCACTTTAACTGTAGAATAATTAGCTGAACATATGAAGCGTTAGTCTGGTTCTGCTGGAGGTTTCTTCCTGTTGAACGGGAGTTTTGCTCACTGTCGCTGTGGTAGTTGTGTCACGCTCTCAGAACTACAATCAGTTGTACCTGAACTGGAGACAACTTAATCTTTCCAGTGATAATCATGCCAGGTTGCCTGGCAACATGTATTGTTTACACACATTTTAATATGAAGGCTGATGAAATATGAGCCAGAGCAAGCTAGATTTGATCGACAGATGGATGTTGAGCCAGGCCAGCATGTGATGGAGTGCAAGGATAAATGTTCTTTGTTCTACTCTGAAATAACTTCCTGTTTTAAAAAGTGCTATATAAATAAATTTTACTGACTTATTGTCAAAGTGCTTCACATGGGAATAAAAGCATATCAAAGCACTGTCCTGTTCCAGTTCTGCTATTTTATGGAAAATGCTAATTGGGCTCCATGGTGCCACGCAGTGAGCACAGTGCCCACTACAGGATGTTGGGCCCCCATTTTCATGAAGTCTGTTTGGTCAGAGACATTTACACCAATGACCTGCTGGAGGTCATTTTCTAGCTCTGGTAGTTCTGATCCTGTTCTACTTGAACAAAGGAGCAGATACTGGTCCCACTGCTGCATTTCTGACCTTTTTTGACTCTGCCTAACTTTCCTGGAGTCTCCTGGACTCTATGTTCCTGTGAGGACACACAAAGCAAACCTGTTGGCAATGGCATGTATTCATCTGGCATCCATGAGGAGTTAGGCTACCTGTGCAATCAGTGCCGGGTCCAGGTATCGCCTCATGCTACCAATAGTGACACTGACCCTAGCCAAATGTAAAACTAGAGAAAAAAAAGGAAAAATGTGAGTGGCATCCACAGGCAAAATTCCTGTTTTCGGGTTTGTCTCATTGTCACCTCTCTGGTGTGCATGCTGTTGAAACTGATGAACAATCCCATCTGCTGCTTAACTTACCAGAGAAATTTAACTGACTCGATGCTGTACTCTCATTAAAGGTGCTCTTTATATTTTTTGAGCAGTGTATAATTTCTCAAGTGCACAGAACAAAGTGTTATATGAACATGTTTAAAAAGGTGCAAGAAGAAACAAAGGTTCGGTGCACACTTACCACAGTCATGTAAAGGATTAAAGAAATGTAAATGTTTTCTAACTATTCTGTTATAAAAAGCAGTTCTAAAGGATTCGTGAAACCTGGAGCTCTTAATGACAGGTGAAGAAAGGACGAGAGAAAACTGAATGGTCTTCCCTCTGTACTTAGTAAAGAGACTTGCCTAGCTTGTGACATTATCACATGGTATGGGTGTGCAATTACTCTATTGCTGACATATCTGGCACAGAGGGTGAGGGAAGCTTCACACTGCAGCATGAGCTGCTGTGTGTGTGTGTGTGTATATACTGGCTGTGTGTACGATGAATCCAAGCAGAATGAAAAGCCAATTGAAAAGCTTCGAGACAATGATGTACTGAGGGCACCAATAACACATGCAAGTCTGTGCTTCTAACAACATCACATTGTGGTGTGGTACTGAACTGTTCGCAACACAAACCATTGTAGGGATATTCAAAACCAGCAGCTCCCCTCCCCTCATGGTGCAGGTGACTGCTGCAGTCTGTGCTATCTGCAGACATCTTCGTCAGCCCTCTATCAGTCACATTCTGCAAACATTTGTTCAAACTCTTTTCATCCTTGCATTCTTTAGTCCCTCGCGCTGGTGAGGAAAATGGTGTAAAGCTAAAGTGACTTTTCAGCTATTATTGTAAAAGAAAGACAGGGTGTGCGTAGTTGTGTTTTGTTTTTTTTTTGACAGCATCTCATGTAGTCTGCACCATATGTCAGGGATGGACATAAGCACTGTGGCATCAGCTGCGTGCTTTAGATTTAGCATTTCAGCCACCACCGTTGTTTGTTTGTTTGGAGCCAGGTGTGACCTGTTCTGATGGGAGGTTGAAGCAGGTTGAATGTATCAGGTAATGCTAACTAGACTGGTCAGCAAGCTGGAGCCATATATTCACAGCCGCTAAGGCTAGCAAACTGCATCCAAAAAGATGTACTTGATAAAGTGCCGAATCCTGCAGTCGCCCCAAATGGCCACTTGAGGCTCCATCCATCCTGAGTCAGTGCTGAGAGACTTCCATGATAAAACTACTGAAATCCAGTGAATTTGAATTGGATACTTTATCTCATCCAGCAGATTTCTGGCAAAGCTTAAAGTAGGAATGTGACCACTTTGACTGAGCTTTGACTGCCAGGCATCTTAACACAGCAACTGTACTGGAGCTAATCACTGTCTGTTAGAACTCATCTCCGTTTAGTCTTTAAGCTCAACTTCTCCTCTGTGTTTGCATGCATTATTATTGTTATTATTTTTAATTTATATCTATATATGTTTTTGTTCCAGCAAATAAACTAGCTTTATACTCTAACTAGCCAATAGAGGCACTGCAGTCTGTTGCACTTCTGCATTGGATTCATTTTTTTCAGCCCTGGAGGTGTCTTCTTGGGTCTAAATCAACCTATTAGATAATTTCTTCAATCAGACAAGCTGTGCTCTGGGAAATGTTAGCATTAGGAAACCTCATTCTGCTTCCTGCTGCTGCATATGCTTCTATGTCGCACCCCCCCCCCCCCCCCCCCCTTTGCTTTTCTTCACAGATGAATGAGTATGGTACTGGAGGACACGCACACACAGACGCAAAGATAGCAAGCTATAGATGGGAATGAAACCGGTTAAAGAAAGAGGAGGGACATGGGGTTGGGGTAGGGGGGTGAGGGCAAGTAAGATAGAGAAAGACAGAAAGCCCCCAAAATGGCTCTTAAACTGCTTCAAAATTGGTCATTGGTGTAATCAGGGAGGAAAGCATTGCAGAAGCCTGCTCCATTAGGTAGAATGGTGACTCTCTCTATCTCTCTCTCCTCTGCTTCCTCTTTCTGTCCCTTCCTCTCTCATCATTTCTTCTTTGCACTCTCTCATGTGCTTCTTCTGAGACTCATCCATCTTTTGGTGCTGCTGGAACAAGAAGAAAAAGCCTCTATATCACCCTTCCTCCTCACGTCATAAGTGTAAAAGATTTAATAGCGATGGAACGGAGTTGCGTTGCCACAGATACATGGAAAACATTTTGACATTGACATGACAGCTTGATCATGTACTGTAACACTCGTTTTTTTTTTTTATGAGAAGCAATTACTGCACTGCCAAATATAGATGCAAGTTCATAAGTTTGTATTGACAAAATTAATAAAAACTGACTGTAATATATATTTTTTTGCTTTTAGCAAAACTGTTAGGATGTGGGCATATTTACAGCTGTGTTGCATCACCTCTTCTTTTAAAAAAGTATTCTGAATTTTGTTAACAGTGGAGCGCAGTTGCTTTCATCTTTAAAGCAAAACATTTTTCCTTTCTTGCTTAAAGAATTTCAAATGCTGAATCCTTTGCTGTTGTTCTTTATGTTTTTTGTTTTAGTAATCCCTGAAATGTTTTTTACATGACAAGTCTGGACTATAGATAGGCCAGTTTAGCAGCCAGAGCCCTTCATTATGAAATGATTTTGTTGTAGCACACACTATGTGTAGTTTGCTATTGTCTTGTTTAGCATTGAAATCCAATTCAATCCAGTTCATTTCAGTTTTGTGTGCAGTCTCAAAAACCATCAAGCTCTACAATTAAACTGTCTCACATGAGGACGCCCCAGGAAAGGAAGACCAAGAGTTCCTCTGCTGCTGAGGATACATTCATCCGAGTCACCAGCCTCAGAAATCACAAGTTAACAGCAGCTCAGATTAGAGCCCAGATAAATGCCACACAGAGCTCCAGTAGCAGACACATCTCTACATCAGCTGTTCAGAGGAGCCTTTATGGTCAAATAGCTGCTAAGAAACAACAACTAAGGAAAAGTAACAAGCAGAAGAGATTTGTTTGGACCAAGACAAACACAAGGAGTGGACATTAGACCAGTGGACATCTGTGCTTTGGTCTGATGAGACAAAATTGAGATCTTTGGTTCCATCCGCCGTGTCTTTGTGCGACACAGAAAGGTGAACGTTGGTTTCTACATGCATGGTTCCCACTGTGAAGCATGGAGGAGGTGGTGATGGTGTGGGGGGGCTTTGCTGGTAACACTTTTGGGGATTTATTCAAAATTGAAGGCAGACTGAAGCAGTGTAGCTACCAAAACAACAGCACAATGACCCCAAACACACCTCCAGGCTGTGTGAGGGCTATTTGACCAAGAAGGAGAGTGATGGAGTGCTGCATCAGATGGCCTGGCCTCCGCAGAATCACAGAGTGAAGGCAAAAGGACCAGCGGGTGCTCAGCATCTGTGGGAATTCCTTCAAGACTGTTGGAAAACCATTTCAGGTGACGACCTCATGAAGCTCATGGAGAGAATGCCAAGAGTGAGCAAAGCTGTAAGCAAAGCAAAGGGCCGCTGCTTTAAAGAATCCAAAATATCAAACATTTTTTGAGTTATTTCACAATTTTTTATTTACTACATAATTCCATGTGCTCATTCATAGCTTTGATGCCTTCAGTGAGAATCTGTGATGAATATAAAGAAAAAGCATAAAATGAGAAGGTGTGACCAAACTTTTGTCTGGTATCATATATGCCAGATATCTCCAATAATAAACCCAATTTGCAGATGCTCAAAAGTAATTGGACATGCAACTGACAACCAGTTTCAAGGTGAAGACTCCGAGCTTATTATTCCTTAACAAATGAAACGGATAAAAGATCTGAATTTGATTCCAAGTGTTGAACTTGTTTGGTAGCTGTTCTCATGAAAACTCAATGTGAGGCCCAAAGAGAATATAATACAATACAACACAACTGAACTGAAGTCCTACTGTAACCCTAAAATATAGAGTTAGAGTAGAGCCATGATTATCACAGTGATGACTTTGGCTTCAGCAACACCAAAAAGGCAAGAATGGGAGACAACTAAGGGGAATGACTGCAGTATCCTGTCCTTGGCTAACAAATGCCCCATTGACAATATCCAGTAGGTGTATCACTGTCCAAGTTTCCAGCTTCATTAACATATACACAAGAAAATACAAACTACTTGTTGCACTCAAGAAGAGAAAAGCCTGCACGATGAAGCAGGATTTTTAATTTCAGTGTTAACCTTGGGCTTTCAGTACTATGAAGGTGCTTCACTTCTTATAACCTGCTTCAAAGCAGGTTATGTTCCAGATTACAGATCAACAGGTATAACATCACAGCGTAGTCGCGGATCAATCCTCTGGAAAATGGCCCTGATTAGACTTTAACAGAAAACACCTTAAAAGAGGCTGCACATTTGGGGGAAAAAGTGTGCCACATCACCTATCAAAGATGCTGGAGGCAGTGTTATGGCTGACAGTGGAAGTGGGTCACTGGTGTTTATGAATTGACTGCTGAGCTAATTAGCTGAATGAATTCTGAAGTATTCAGGGCTATACGCTCTGCTTGGAGTACAGTCGAGCAGTTTACCGTATAGCCCCGTACACAAAGAGTACAGAATCAACCAAATTGAACTGATTGGACAGCATTCACAGTAAAAACAGAAAATGACCAATCCATATTGCAAAACCAGCCCAAGAGTTTCCCAAGGCAAACAAATGAGGAGAGTGTGCCACCCAGCACAGTTTGCTTTTCAGATCCTGAAACAAAGCTGAATGCAAACAGATGCACAGATAAGCAGCAGGTAGAGATAGCCTCAAAGACTATCTCCAGGGAGGAAACAGTGTTTGATGGTGTCCATGAATTCTAGACTTGGATTTTCATCTGAGTTAAAACATCAATTAAAAGCAAAATAAACAAAATATCCATCAAAACATTCCTTATATTTAACAGTATGTTAGTTTGTTCCATTTTGTGAAAATGAGGACTAATACATATGCTGACTGTAACCTGAACAGTTAATGCAACAGTTTGTTAAACTCCTTTGATTAAGGCTGAAGGTCTGCACTGTAATTATATCTGGATTTATTTACAACTGTGGTGGTGTACACACACACACACACAAAAACCCCACACAGACAAAAAAACACTGTGTCGTTGTCCAACGACGTAACTCTACTGTGTCTTTTTCAGACAAAAGATAAATTACACATCACCAAATATGGTACTGTGCAAGTCTTGGACCACCCCTCATATTTTTATATTTTAATACAAATATAATAAAAACAAATGATAGTAATTGAATTATTATTAACATAAATAATTAAAATCTGGAAAGATGCTCAGAGAAAAACAAACAAGAAAAAGAGTAGAAGAAATATAACCCTTCCTACAACTGAAAGCACTGACATCCCAGACTTCTCCAAATATCCTTCTTAGACACAACTTGTATCAACTTGTATCCATTCACAGCTGCTCTAATGCTTCATGGCATAGACTCAACAAGCTGGTCCATATTGACATAATGGTGTCACACAGTTTCTGCAGATTTGCTGATTGATTGATTTGCTGAGAATCTCCCATTCTACCACATCTCAAAGGTGATATTGATTTGAGAACTGATGACTCTGGAGGTTATTTTAGTAGAGTGGACTAACTGTCATGTCCAAGAAACCAGCTTGAATTTTCCACTGACATTAAAATCTGAGGATATTTCTACGTTCATCAATTTTGACAAGATCCCCAATACCACCAAACCATTATAGAGCCTCAGCTTGTGCTGTCTGTAGACACTGAAATGTCAAATTTCGATTTATCACTTCCTAAGACGCATTATTAACTCAGTCACCTTGTTGGTGATTGGCAAATATGCAATTCAAAATGTGATCTTCTGGTATTTGTGGACACAACACTGGTTCAGCCTTTGAGTTAGGTGCCTTTTTATGCTTGATCCTGTTAAAATGGCTCAGGTTTAAAGACTGGACTGAAAATACATGAAAAAACAGAAAGTTGCCAAAGAAAAGCTTCAGAGCACTTTAGGTAATCCTCTTTAAAAACAAAATGACAAGAAGCCTGGCTCCTTGGAAGCAAAACATATGAAATGAGGGGTGGCTCAAACTTTTACACAGTACTGAATGGTAGTGCAGTATCTGTTAGTGTGATTAGATCTCAGAGGGTTAAAGGAACAATTAACTGCTCATTCAAAATTTCGATTGATGCAGAGCATAGTTGTGTTGTTGATGTCCTGACTTGGTTTTTCTGCTTGTCAAGATCTGTTTTGTACTGAGGACTGGCTTTTCCCTCTCCCTCCTTTGTCTTCTTGTCTTCTCGATCCTTTCACCCATGACTTCCTCTTTGTTTCTCATGTTTTAAGAGCCAAGACATCTTTTCAGTTAAGATCAACTTGTTAAAAAGTGACCCAACATTTTTCCCCCAAACTCTTTCAAAATATTTTCTTCTGCATTCTCCCTCTGCCTTCAAAAGACCCTCTTTCTCTTTCTCTCCTGTAGAGTCCAGCCAAATGGAGCAAATCCTTCCAAAGAGGGTTTTGATGATGAAACAAATAAGGGAGCCACCAGAGAAATCCCTTGCAGCTTCAATGGGGTGTGCTGGGCAAGATTAACAGCCAAAAGGGCTTTTCTCTGCTTGGTCTTCTAAGGCTGCAAAGTGCATATAATATGGCAACATGCGGTGGAAAGGCAATCTAATCTGAGGCTTCTTGTTTTGAAGACTAAAAGAAGGCAGAGGATGGTCACTGGACTGAAGCCGAGTCTACAATTCATGAAGTGAGCAGCAAAAAAAGCTGATCTTGACTTCTTCAAAAGATTGTTCCAGGTCAATGAGAAAAAATAAAGGAAACTACGTTATATAAATACTTTTTATTATATGTATATAATATATGTGTGTGTGTGTGTGTGTGTGTGTGTGTGTGTGTGTGTGTGTGTGTGTGTGTGTGTGTGTGTGTGTGTGTGTGTGTTTTACCCAAATCATAATTGACAGCAATACATACGTAGTTTTTTTTGTATTTGAAATTCCAAATGGTTTTTGGCTATGCTGACACACTTTTCCTACGATTCATTGTCCTTACTTCCTACTGCTGTACCCCAGCTGAAAAAAGGAGGAGTTGTTGTAGCACAACCACCGCTAGGCTCAAAAAATCACGACATTTTGTAGAAAAAAACCTGAGTACGTTAAATAGACTGGCTCTTTTATGGTAAGGCAGGGTCGTCAGGTCATTTTTCAGCATCACTGCTTTTGTCTTCATCACCAGTAAAATAGCAGCACTCTGATGTCTATGCTTTATCTTCATATAAAAGCAGAGGTGGTGAACTACTGGTCAGAATATATCGACGACTGCAACAACTGTTTTTATTATTTTGATTAACCAAGTGAAAAATGTTACCAGTGATTAACCTTGTGTTTATCCAACCCTCAAACCTTTGTTTTAGACACAAGCAATTGACCTTTTAGGAAAAAATAAAACATTTAATAGGTCAATAATCATAAAACTAAAAACATACTTATTCTGAGAGCTTCAGTTTAGGGTGACTTGGACTTCACAGGGTCAAAACTCTTTGTTATGGATCTACAATCTCCATGTAAACTCGTAGTATTACAAAGCTCCTTTTCTTGGAATAGAGAAACTGTACCCTCCAGCAATATGAATACACTGTTGAATTTACCACTTTAGTAGGGCCTGGGGTCACGACATTGGTTGAGTCAATAAAGATCCTTGTAAACATGATGAATTTTTTCCAGCTTCAGTGGTCTGCAGCTGTGTGGGTCACACGAGCAGCATTCAACAGGAAAAAGTAATTTGATTATGGAAACTTGAGATGAGGTCACACTCCACAGAGATGAAATGGGTACGTCAAGTGATTCAATTTAGAGAAGCAATATGAACATGTGAACATATGCATGTAAGTATATGAAGTACAGTGGGGAAAAAAAGTATTTAGTCAGCCACCGACTGTGCAAGTTCCCCCACTTAAAATGATGACAGAGGTCAGTAATTTGCACCAGAGGTACACTTCAACTGTGAGAGAAAGAATGTGAAAAAAAATCCATGAATTCACATGGTAGGATTTGTAAAGAATTTATTCGTAAATTAGGGTGGAAAATAAGTATTTGGTCACCTCAAACAAGGAAAATCTCTGGCTCTCACAGACCTGTAACGTCTTCTGTAAGAAGCTTTTCTGTCCCCCACTCGTTACCTGTATGAATGGCACCTGTTTGAACTCATCATCTGTATAAAAGACACCTGTCCACAGCCTCAAACAGTCAGACTCCAAACTCCGCCATGGCCAAGACCAAAGAGCTTTCGAAGGACACCAGGAAAAGTATTGTAGACCTGCACCAGACTGGGAAGAGTGAATCTACAATAGGCAAGCAGCTTGGTGTGAAAAAATCAACTGTGGGAGCAATCATCAGAAAATGGAAGACATACAAGACCACTGATAATCTCCCTCGATCTGGGGCTCCACGCAAGATCTCATCCCGTGGGGTCAAAATGATCATGAGAACGGTGAGCAAAGATCCCAGAACCACACGGGGGGACCTGGTGAATGACCTGCAGAGAGCTGGGACCAAAGTAACAAAGGTCACCATCAGTAACACACTACAACGGCAGGGAATCAAATCCCGCAGTGCCAGACGTGTTCCGCTGCTGAAGCCAGTGCATGTCCAGGCCCGTCTGAAGTTTGCCAGAGAGCACATGGATGATACAGCAGAGGATTGGGAGAATGTCATGTGGTCAGATGAAACCAAAGTAGAACTTTTTGGTATAAACTCAACTCGTCGTGTTTGGAGGAAGAAGAATACTGAGTTGCATCCCAAGAACACCATACCTACTGTGAAGCATGGGGGTGGAAACATCATGCTATGGGGCTGTTTTTCTGCCAAGGGGACAGGACGACTGATCCGTGTTAAGGACAGAATGAATGGGGCCATGTATCGTGAGATTTTGAGCCAAAACCTCCTTCCATCAGTGAGAACTTTGAAGATGAAACGAGGCTGGGTCTTCCAACATGACAATGATCCAAAACACACCGCCCGGGCAACAAAGGAGTGGCTCTGTAAGAAGCATTTGAAAGCCCTGGAGTGGCCTAGCCAGTCTCCAGACCTCAACCCCATAGAAAATCTGTGGCGGGAGTTGAAAGTCCGTGTTGCTCGGCGACAGCCCCAAAACATCACTGCTCTCGAGAAGATCTGCATGGAGGAATGGGCCAAAATACCAGCTACTGTGTGTGCAAACCTGGTAAAGACCTATAGTAAACGTTTGACCTCTGTTATTGCCAACAAAGGTTATGTTACAAAGTATTGAGTTGTATTTTTGTTATTGACCAAATACTTATTTTCCACCCTGATTTACGAATAAATTCTTTACAAATCCTACCATGTGGATTCATGGATTTTTTTTTTTCACATTCTGTCTCTCACAGTTGAAGTGTACCTCTGGTGCAAATTACTGACCTCTGTCATCATTTTAGGTGGGGGAACTTGCACAATCGGTGGCTGACTAAATACTTTTTTGCCCCACTGTATATGTACTCCACAATGTACCCTTTTCTCCTATTCCAGCATAATGTTGTAAATCCAAGCCCATTATGTATTCATGATTTGAATCCTGGGTTGTGCGAAATCCTTGAAATAAACACTAGACAAAGTGAACTAAGGTGTAGGTTTGTTAGGTTATGTTGTGTCGATCCTCGAGTTGGGGGGCTTATGTTCATACTGGAGTGCAAAATTAAAACCAATGTAAGATGGACAAGAAAAGTTCAAAGCCATCAGGTGCTCAGTTTACAAAAAAGAGAAAAGAAGAGGAAGAGAAACGAGCAAAAGATACAGGTAAGCAGATGTGTGATTGGATAATGGCAGGTCATCCTGAAACAATCAGAATCAGAATACTTTATTAATCCCTAAGGAAATTATGTGGATTACAGTTGCTCCAAGAAGAAATGGTAAAAAAAAGTAACAGTAACAGACTAAACTCCAAAAAATACAATATGTTACAGGTTTCAATATTAATTAGTCATTGTCAATTGTTGATTTGTACTGTTCTCATTGTATGATGAATTATGATGGCTGTTTGGTGGCTGTTTGCATACAATGCATACTCTCTCTCTCTTCATGTGTGTGTGTGTTTCTCTGGTGAAATTCAGTCTGGTTCCGACAACAGTTTTATGTTAATGTACAATCCTTAATATGTTTTATGTGTGTGTGTGTGTGTGTGTGTGTGTGTGTGTGTGTGTGTGTGTGTGTGTGTGTGTGTGTGTGTGGGGTTGGGGGGGCAGAGGGAGTGTTCGCCCAGGGCGCCAAACAGGCTAGGACCGCCACTGAACACATGTCCTGGTTTTGTACTTTTGTACAAGCTTTTTCCATTACAGCTCTTCATCAGGGAGAATACATAGAAACTTCTCAGCTGTAGTTTATCATCTTTAACTTCATTCTATTTACTTCCATAATAGCCTAAGCTTTTTAAAAAGCTCCAGATATGCAGAATTTCACAGCATTCCATACAACGGTATTTTGCCTGCACAACTCTGTTTATATTTCCCAGGAGGAATGTGTTTATCTTTAAGGAAGCTTTAACAGAATTTAAGAACCCGCAGTGACTAAAAAAGACATGTGAGAAACATATTTTGGAGCTTTACTGTCATGCTGTTTGACCTTTTTGCACATCCAATTGTTAAAGGAGGATCTGGCGTCAATTAAACAAAACAGCAAAGATTTTATGTCAGCTACTGTCGAAGAAAATGTAAAATGACAGCACCCTGCAAACACACAAAGCTTTCTGGATGATTATTAGAATCCACAGGAGCATGAGCAGTTACTCAAAGCCATAAGTAAACTCTGTGGCTCTCTGGAGCCTGAATTAATGTCTTTAGAGCATCAGCTACATTGTGTTAATATGTCTCCATTAGACACTGCTGCCAACTCCCAGTATCTCTGTCTGCTCTGCTGTCTGGGGACTGGGGAGGAGAGAAGAAAGGATAAGGAAAGTGTCAACAAGAGAGAGAGAGAGAAACAAAGAGGGTGAAAGTACAGAGAGGGTGTGAGACGGGAGAAGAACCGATGAGGTGGGAGGATGTCTAGACAGATAGACTGAAAGTGGAAGCCACAGGACAGCCAGAGGCAGACAGCAGGGAACTAAGAGAAAATGGACAAGAAAGGACAAAGCGACAAGTAGAAACTGAAAACTGAAAATGACTGAGGGACAAATAAAGACAAGGACAAGAGGCAGGAGCGATGGAAACAGAGACGCATCATGGAACAGAGAGAATTAAAGAGAAAAGCTGGAGTCAGAGTGAGGCACAATCGAGTGAGGAACTCATTTATTTAACGGGGTTGCCATGGGGAACAGTATCTGTGATGAATGTGTGGGTTGATTATGCAACCAGTTGACTATAATTCACCCAACTGACACAAATCATGACCAGTGACCAACGGGGAAGGAAGACGTTATTGAAACTGAGCCTATAGGATGTGTACAGGATACAGGTACCATGCAGGAGACAGTAGATGCCAGGGTAGACACCAGAGCGCTATAGGAGTGTAAAAAGATCTTGAACACACACTCAGCTTAAATGAGTGTTAGGTTACAGTCATGTGAGGAGGTGGGTTTTTTCACAGAGGGCGATCGTGGCTCAAGAGTTGGCAGTTCGTCTTGTGATCGGAAGGTTGCCGGTTTGAGCCCCGGCTCAGACAGTCTGGGTCGCTGTGTCCTTGGGCAAGACACTTCACCTACCGCCTACTGGTGATGGCCAGAGGGGCCGATGGCGCAATATGGCAGCCTCGCTTCTGTTAGTCTGCCCCAGGGCAGCTGTGGCTACAACTGTAGCTGCCTCCACCAGTGTGTGAATGTGAGAGTGAATGAATAGTGGAATTGTAAAGCGCTTTGAGGGCCTCGAAAAGCGCTTTATAAATGCAATCCATTATTATCATTACCATGCATTCCTCTGAAAGAGATAGCAGAGCCACTTCCAAAGGAATCGAGGGTAGTTAGTAGCCAGGATTTGCTAATAAAGCACACTTAATTAACTATGATCAACAAATGTAACCAGCTCTGTAAAAGTAGACGTTTTTATAGTTTGCTGGTCTGGATTATTCAGGTTTGTATTAACACAAAACAACAATAAATGACTGGAAAAGTATGGCTTTTTTGGAAGGGCTGCCAGGAGACAGCCCTTCTCTCTTAAACACAGTTGGCAAAGAGAACATGGCAGTGTAGCTGAGATTTACAAATTTGCATCTGAACAAACTACAAAACCAAAATATTCTTTGGACTGATGAGAGCAAATCAGAGATGTTTTGCACATTGCCAGCTTAAGAGAGTCGTGTTTAAATGAATTCCCAAAAACTTCAATCAAGTGAACGAATGTTATAAAGAAGAGTGAATGTATAAAAGCCATACAACAATTAGGCTACTTTAAGTTAGTGCTGCTAAAAGTGCTTGTACAAGCTATTAAATCATGAGTGAGGTTCACTTCTTCTCCTAAAGCATGAGCCGTGAACAACATTAGCTAACATTTGCATTTCACTATTCTGTCAGGGAAAGAAAACAAGGGATTCACTTTGTGGAGGAATGACTTCATTGTTAGGGTCAAATCCCACCATGAGCTTTTCTTTCGTCTGTCGAATGTTAGCTAAGGCTACAGTACCTGCGAACATTAGCATGCTTGCTATTGAGTGCAAGCCATTTCCTGTGGAAAAATATTGTCTTGTGCAGATAAGATAATATTTTTCTGCAGTGACACAGAGTAAGTAATGTTTGTTGATGCTTGACCGATAGATATCTGGCTCTGGTCCAAACCGCTTTATAATTTTATTGCATATCATCATTATACTCATTTTCCAAAGCAAAGTGCATTATGAGGACGTACGAGAATGTTCACTCGACTTATGGGTCAGTGTTGTTACATTAAGTAGAGCACTAGAGAGAGGTTAATTTTGAGGACTTTAATCTTAATTTTAATTATCAGTTTGATGACTCTTCTTTCTGCAGCTTTTCTGTTCCTGCCTGATTTCAAAGCACTCTGAGCTAACACTAGCTGCTCAATTAAATTGCACTATGGTTGTCATGGCTACTGAACGGACTCACGCGCAGACATGTCACCGTCTGCAGAGACAGGCCGTGCGGTGGTGTGTGTAATGGACCCAGGTGCGTACACAAGTGAGTAGACGGGAGTGAACTTAACAGAAAGCGAGCCTTTATTATGGCTGGAGACAAGGTGTACAAACAAAGCAAGGATAGCGTGGCTAGGCTATAACTAAACTGGGAAAACTAATACTGTGACAAACTAAGGAAACTCAGAGACTATGATGTTCGCTGCAAAGACTGACCGGGAAAACATGGAGGTGAGAACACAGGCGACGCGACACAGACTGTATGAAACACAGAGACTAAATACACATGAGGGATGATCAGGGGAAGTGGCCACACATGGGAGCACAGCTAACACACATGAACCTAACGACAGGACAGGAGAAGTGAAACTAAATACACTGACATTGAATACAGACTTTCAAAGTAAAACAGGAAACATGGAGTTTAGACATGACATGAACTAAACATAACCATGCAGACATGACTCATGACAGGTAAACGCACGAACCAGGGAGACTGAGTACAGTGGAAGATGACAGAAGCGACAGCATGAACTTGACAACACAAGACACACAGACATAAACACATGAAGGGCAAGGGAGGCTTAATACAAGGGTAATATAATTACAAATGAGCTGGAATAACTTAATGAACCTAAACAAACAATAAACATCAAAATAGACTAAACACAAAACACTGGGTCGCACGACCCAGGACCATGACAAGACAGTTCTTTCGCAGAGAACAAAAGGAGATTTATTCACAAAAGGGATCACCTTAGTGCTATATATATGTACAGTGAGTTGGGAGGGCGGTCCAGGGCTCCAGGGAGAGAAGGGGGGGGAATCCACACACACGCTTCCTCTTCCACACAATCACCGCCACAGCTCCTCCGCACACACGCACTCCTCTTCAGCCGCACTCGCTCTAAAACTCCACACACGCTGCCACACTTGGGCAGGTCCCGTAATTTGGTCCAGAAGAGGGATATCTACACACAGAAGTTAAGGTTAGTTCCACAGAAAAATACACACAAGGGATTCTTTTTGAAAATGCCGAGAGCACGAACTCAGGAGGTTCAACGTTCCAGCGGTGAGCTGCTCAGTGCCACTGCCTTAAATAGCGGCTGGGGAAATCAGCCAGATCAGCAGCAGGTGGATACAATCACATAGGTGCGTGGGCCAAGAGCGAGAGCCCGTAACGAGCTCCACCCAGGCAGAGAGGAGGAGGAGAGACAAAGAAAACAAAAACTAACAACAACAAAACCTGTAGCCAGCGTGGGCCAACCAGAGAGACACGGGGACCGTGACAGTACCCCCCCCCCCTTAACGGGAGCCACCCAGCGACCCACCAGGCTTATCCGGATGAAGGCAATGAAAGGCCGCAACCATCCCGGGATCCAACACTGCGGAGCGGGGAACCCAGCAACGTTCCTCAAGGCCATAACCCTCCCAATCCACCAGATAGTGAAGACTCCTCCCTCGGCGGCGAGAGTCCATGATGCGGGAGATCGTGTAGGCAGGGAGACCACCAACGACCCGGGTGGGAGGAGGGGGCCTGGAAGGAGGGCACAATGGACTGGAGAGACACGGCTTAATCTGAGACACATGGAAGACATTGTGTATCTTCATGTTGCGCGGCAACTTAAGGCGAACAGAAACCGGGTTTATCAAAGCAGCAATGTCAAACGGCCCGATGAAGGTTGAGGTGAGTTTCTTTGATTCAGCATGAACAGGAACGAAGCGTGTGGACAACCAAACCTTTTGACCGATGGTGTACTCAGGAGCGGGAGTGCGGCGCCGGTCGGCCAGACGTTTGTTGCGTTCCTTCGTGCGCAGCAAGGCCGCCCGGGTGGCCCTCCAAACCCGGCGACACCTACGAAGGTGAAACTGGACCAAAGGGACAAAGTGCTCACCTTCCAGAGCAGGGAACAGAGGAGGCTGATACCCCAGGGAGGCCTCAAACGGAGATTGCCCTGTAGCCGAAGACGTCAGGCTATTGTGGGCATATTCCACCCAGGGCAGTTGGTCGCTCCAGATGGTTTGGTTGGAAGCAATTATCCAGCGCAGAGCGGTCTCCAGCTCCTGGTTAGTGCGCTCAGTTTGTTCGTTGCTCTGTGGGTGGTAACCAGAGGAGAGACTGACCTTGGCTCCTAGCGCCGAGCAGAACTCCTTCCACACACGAGAGGTGAATTGCGGCCCACGATCCGAGACCACGTCCTCTGGGATGCCATGGAGGCGGAACACATGATTCGTGAGATGCCGAGCCATCTCCAGGGCCGTCGGGAGCTTGGGGAGTGCAACAAAATGCGCAGCCTTCGAAAAGCGGTCAACAATAGTCATTATAGTGGTGTTACCTGCTGACTGTGGGAGGCCGGTAACAAAATCCACAGCGATATGGGACCACGGCCGAGACGGTGTAGGTAAAGGTTGCAGCAAGCCGGCCGGAGGTTGATGTCCCAGCTTGCTGCAGGCGCAGGTTGAACAGGCAGAGACGTACTCCCGAACGTCTCATGATAACGTGGGCCACCAGAAATAGCGCTGAGGGAAGGTGATCATTCTGTGTACTCCTGGGTGACATGTGAAGCGGGCAGTGTGAGCCCAATGCAGTACCTGAGACCGAGTGGCCGATGGAACAAAGAGCCGCCCCGCTGGTCCTCCTCCAGGGTCTGGTTCAGCCCGCTGAGCCTCACGAATGGCCGACTCGATTTCCCATGTTATTGTACCAATGGCACAAGTCGCTGGCAGGATAGGCTCAGGGTCCTGCCTCTCCTCAGGCACCGAGAACTGACGTGATAGGGCGTCCGGCTTCACATTCCGCGAGCCCGGTCTGTAAGAGAAAAGTTGAAACGGGTGAAAAAAAGAGCCCACCTGGCCTGTCGACCGTTGAGACGTTTTGCTGTTTGCAGGTAAGCCAGGTTTTTGTGGTCTGTCCATACAATGAATGGCTGAGCCGTGCCCTCCAACTAGTGCCTCCATTCCTCCAAGGCCAGTTTTATAGCCAAGAGCTCCCGGTCTCCCACGTCATAGTTGCGTTCAGCTGGGGAGAGGCGGCGAGAGAAGAAGGCACAGGGCCGTAGCTTACCCTCTCGCTGTTGTGAGAGCACAGCGCCGACCCCCGAGTCAGAGGCATCCACCTCCACAATGAATTGGAGTCGCAAGTCGGGCTGAGCCAGGATGGGTGCGGTGGTGAATCGGTCCTTGAGCTGTGTGAAGGCCTTTTGGGCCGCCTGATCCCACTGAAAAGAGAACTTAGGAGAGGTTAAGCGGGTCAAAGGCAGAGCGATTTTACTGAAATCCCTAATGAACCGGCGATAAAAATTCGCAAAGCCGAGGAACTGCTGAAGCTTACGGCGATCAGTTGGTTCCAGCCATTCCACTACAGCTTTGATCTTGGCCGGATCTGGTTTGAGGTTACCCTGGTCAATTATGTAACCCAGGAACGACACTGTTTGAACGTGAAATTCACATTTCTCCCCTTTTACAAAAAGTCTGTTCTCTAGCAGCCACTGGAGGACCTGTTTTACATGGGTTACATGTTCGGTTTCAGACTTGGAAAAAATCAGGATGTCGTCCAGATAGACGAAAACGAAACGATCTAAGAAATCTCGGAGCACGTCGTTAACCAACGCTTGGAAGATGGCTGGGGCGTTGGTTAGCCCGAACGGCATCACCGGGTACTCGAAATGACCGAGGTGTGTGTTAAAAGCAGTTTTCCACTCATCGCCGTCTCGGAGTCTGACCAGGTGATATGCATTTTGGAGGTCCAGTTTGCTGAACATGGTGGCCCCTTGAAGGAGTTCGAATGCAGATGAGAGAAGTGGGAGAGGATATTTATTCTTGAATGTAATTTTGTTCAGCCCCCGGTAATCAATGCAAGGATGTAGCGATTTGTCCTTCTTCTCAACAAAGAAAAACCCAGCCCCTACTGGGGACGAGGAAGGGCGTATTATGCCAGCAGCCAAGGATTCTGAGATGTATGTCTCCATTGCTTCCCGCTCAGGCTGCGAGATGCTGTACAAGCGGCTCGTGGGTAACGGAGCCCCAGGAAGCAATTCAATCGCGCAGTCGTATGGCCGGTGGGGGGGTAACGACCTCGCCCTGTCTTTGCAAAATACCTCGGCCAAGTCATGATAAACTGGCGGCACAGAGGAGAGGTCCGGTGGTTCCAAAGCTGGGGGTGGTTCGACAGTAGAGGCGAGGGGAGGGGCTGATCTAAGACAGTTCATATGACACTCCTCCCCCCACCCAGACATGCACCCCCTCTTCCAATCTATGCGAGGATTGTGTTGTTGTAACCAGGGGTGGCCCAAAACCAAAGGTGCGTGTGGAGCCTGAAACACAAAAAGGCTGATTGCCTCAGAATGATTTCCAGATAACGTGAGGGTAACTGGCTCCGTAACGTGAGTGATGTCCGGTAGGCGCTGCCTCGGTAAAGCAGAAACATGAAGGGGGTGTGGCAATGAGTCACAGACCAAGTTCAAGCGTTTGGCGAGATTTGAGTCAATGAAGTTTTGTTCGGCGCCGGAGTCTATTAAAGCTGAGAGAGAGTGTGTCATGGTTTGCTTAGTTATCTTGGCTGGCAGCAAAAAACGTGGAGGAGAATCTTGAGAGAGCACGCCCACCAGTATTCCTACCTTTACTGGCGGGCGCGCCCTTTTAATCGCAACGGGCAGGTTGCCACGAAATGGCCTTTCTTGCCACAAAACAAGCACTCACCAGAAACCAAACGGCGATGGCGCTCGGTGGAATTGACCCGGGAGTGCCCCAATTGCATGGGTTCCTCTTGATCCCACTCCTCCCTTTACTCACGGAGCTCTGCCTGGGCTCCTCCGGGCGCCGTTTTGGGCTGCCCCGAAGGCTCATGAAAGTTGTAGAGCCGGGAACTCCGTCGTGCACGCAGGCGGCCGTCTACTTTCACACACAAACTCATTAAAGCATCTAGCGAGGTGGGCAATTCCCGCATGGTTAATTCGTCCTTTAACTCTTCACAAAGATTATTTAGAAGGGTACTACGTAATGCATCCTCACCCCAGCCAGTCTCCTCAGCCAGAATCTGGAAGTCAATGGAGTAGTCTGCCATACTCCACTTCCCCTACTTTAGGTTCAGCAACTGATGAGCTGCTGCTTCAGCGCCGGATCCCTTCTCAAGAACATTTTTAAATTTTGTGAGAAAAACAGCATAGGTTATGTCTGGATTGGCTTTCAGTGCCGCCTGAGCCCACAGCAGCGCGCGGTCACGTAACAACTGAACAAAAAATGCGATTCTTGCTCCATCATCTTCAAACAAACGTCTCTGTTGGCGGAAAACCAAAGAGCATTGCGTCAAAAATCCTGCACATTTGGACAGCTCACCAGAAAAGGGCTCAGGGGCAGGTAGACGAAGACCTGTGGCGCCTGGTTCCAGAGCAGAGGGGGCTGTTACCTCAGCTGCAGCCGGCTCCACAGCTGGGGCTTCGGCTCCCTGCGGGGCGGGGGGAGCCACCGAGGGCGTTCCTTCCAGCGGTGTAAGCCGAGCCACTGCCTGGGTGAGAGATGCAATCTGACCTAGCAAGTGTGCGAACATTGCCTCGTGGCGGGCCAGTAGCGCCTCCTGTGACGCAAGGGCTCGCTGGACTGGGTCTTGATCTGCTGAGTCCATATTCTGGCTGGAACGTTCTGTCATGGCTACTGAACGGACTCACGCGCAGACAGTTCTTTCGCAGAGAACAAAAAGGAGATTTATTCACAACAGGGATCACCTTAGTGCTATATATATGTACAGTGAGTTGGGAGGGGGTTAAGGTTAGTTCCACAGAAAAATACACACAAGGGATTCTTTTTGAAAATGCTGAGAGCACGAACTCAGGAGGTTCACCGTTCCAGCGGTGAGCTGCTCAGTGCCACTGCCTTAAATAGCGGCTGGGGAAATCAGCCAGATCAGCAGCAGGTGGACACAATCACACAGGTGCGTGGGCCAAGAGCGAGAGCCCGTAACGAGCTCCACCCAGGCAGAGAGGAGGAGGAGAGACAAAGAAAACAAAAACTAACAACAACAAAACCTGTAGCCAGCGTGGGCCAACCAGAGAGACACGGGACCGTGACAATGGTGCCCTCCACTGATTCACAAGTGTGTCTAGTTTATGGCTGGTCATTTGGTCTGTGTTTATCTGTACAAACTAAACAGTTTAATACAGAGACATTTATTCATACTGGTTTGGCCAGGTATTTAGGAGTCTTTTTAAAATATTTTTGTTTCCTTTGTTTGTTGATGTTACAGTTAATGGTTTTTACTCATTTAATGTCCCAGTTGTAACCACCACCACCACTGGTTCAAATTTGTATGATTCTGTGTAGATGGATCAAATTGAAGTCAACGGTATATTACCATTACAAGCAAACTGTTTGAGTGTTTTTGGTCTGAACCTAATCACAGCTGATGTGTTCAGCTCATCCTAAACTAGTTACTGGGTGAAATATGATGAAGGGAGTTTGGTGTGGCAGCGCGGCTAAGCTGCAGGTAAGGTTGGCTTTACATTCATCACATTCTTTCAAAAAGACGTCGCAAAAACACTTTGAGGAAATTTCTTTAAAGTGCAGAAATGTTTGGGTTTATTTTATGACTAAAGGTTGGGGAACAGCTATAATGGTTTGATAGCTGATGTAACTGCTAGATTATTGTGTACTGTGGATGGTGAAATCCACAAGGATCAATAAATCTAATAGCCAAAGAAGCAGCACAGGAAAGCTGATCACATAGCATGCCTACAAAGAAAACATGTCTCAAGTCAATTTGGAAGTTATTTTAAGGAGAATAATTTCCTCCTGCTAAATTGGCGAGCCTAATCTGTGATACAGAGATTAAAGAGTGAAAAGAGTCTGTATCCCGAAGGATAACGAGCTCATCTGTGATATGCACATTACTATGAACGCTCCAAGCTTAGATTTGTCCCTGATATTACTCTAAAGAATAGGTATCTTTGTGCTAAACATAACCCATCTATTGACTGAGGGCCAAGTCGCATTCTCCACACACGTTATACTTTTTTTAACACTCAGCAGGAGATCTCTACGGGCGGTCCTCTCGACAATAGAGCCATCTCTGGTTTTAACAGTGATATAAGCACTTCCTCAGAACCTCTGTGCTTGTATGAGTGTGTGAGGTCACCGCTGAGAGTAATAGCAGTCCAAAGCAATGTAAAATCACCTCCAACGTTATGGCAACCAGATATGACTCTGAAGCACCTGAATTTATGATAAGGACCATTACAGAGAAAATGAGTCATCTAAATGGAAATGGAGATTAGCAATTAATCAGTGCAATTTGTCATGTGTTTAAAACATTTTACTCTAAAAATGAATATCTTTCTCCACATGAGAAATGTGGAAAGTATTTATTCTACCTGAATGCACAATCACCCACTGCTGTTTCCATAAAAACAAACAAAACATGAAAATAGCAGCAGATATTAACATGATTTCTTTTTTTGATGTATGCGTGTAGTATTTGAGAATGAAACGTTTCATATGTTAAACATGTTTTGATTCTGCTCCAAATACAAAGAGAAAAATAATCCACAGAATATTGGTCTCTTCTATCAGCAGCACATGAAGCTTATGTAAAAAGGTAATTATATCGTGGCAGGTTGAGACTCCAGGCAAACAATGCATTGGAAGATGATGAATGCGCAGCTCCGTCAGCAATGAATATCTTTTCATTTTGCCAGCTTTTCTTCACCTCTGCGAGCTTCTCTTGTCAGTAGCTGGAGAGTGTTAGCCTGACATTGTGCTGGATAACAGAAATAACAATAAGCAGTCTATAGAAGTCAGCAAAATTGCATTAAAAGAGGCAAATGAAAATTAATGCAAATTAAAATGCAAAAAAACCACCCCTCATCTAACTCGTCGTTCTGTTAGTATCCTTAAACTTGAGTTATTGTACAACAGAGAAACTACAGTAACTTAATAAACTTTTATTTATTTAGCATTGGCAGTGCCAATGGATCCACACCAGGACCTATCTAGTTACATTTTTATGTGTTAAATAAACTCGTGTATCTATGGTTCAGGGAGCAACGTTTTGCTACATAAAACAATCAAAATCTTTGTTTCTTTTTTTTACCTTAAAATAGCGCTGGCGTTTGAAGTAAGGATAAATCCAAATAAAAGCTACGGTACATACATTTCAAAGTAAGGTTGGTATGGCAACCCACCATCAGGGAATTGTTAGTTTCACCTTTTCATCCAGACTGAAATAGATCAATGACAGCTGGATGCTATGACAGTGAGAACGTGAGAAGTTCATGGTCCCCAAAGGATGAATCCAAAAGACTTTGTTAATGTTTAACTATTGATCCTATAATATTTAACTTGCCAAGTGAAATACATGTCCATATACAAAATGGATTGGTTTAAGCTTTGCTGCATACACTCATGATCCCCTGAGGATGAATCGCAGACACTGATGATGATGATGATGATGTGAGTATTGGTCTTGTGAATTGTCAGTGAAGTATCTCAACCCTCAACGGGCTCATTTCAACAGTGTTTCTATCCTGGCTCCTTGGCTCTATCTTTACAGCAGCCTCAAATTTGTAGTTTATCGAATTTTGATGCAAACCCTCTGAGTTTTTGTTAAGTTTGCTACTGCAGTTTTACCTAGCATTATCCTCATTATTGTTTCCCATACTACTAAGTGCCGTGGGTTGCGGGGGGCGGGGATGTAACACAATAAAACAATAAAAGCAATTACTGAATAATTATGTACAACAAATTTCTCTCTCTAGCTCTCTCTCCAAGTCCTCTGTGCCCCATGTTTCAGAATTGGTTAGGTGAAGTTGCACAACAATTCTCATTTGTTATTTATCTCATTTTCATGCCACGCTGTAGCTCCAGAGGTCAGAATTCTAATTAAAATGCAACGTACTGGGTAAACAAAGATTCTTCCAGCAACCTTGATGATACAATGCTGGCAGTGCGACAGAGAAGGTAGGCAACCAAAAGCAGATGTAGAGCTGGAGAAAATATAGTAGCGAAAGGATTTCTACCTTCTACTTCGTGTACACACTGATAACAACTGATGTAATATGTGTGGAGTCCAACACGTTCAATGCAAAGTACTCCCAGTACTCCCCTCTAGACAGCACCTGAAGCACTGGAAACATCTTTACATTTTACGTAAATCACAATATGTGTGTGTGTTTGTTTTTTCTTGTCTCTCGTATGACTCGTATGATCCTACCTGCGAGATGTGCAGTAGTTGAAGCTGCATTAACCACATTTAGTTGGAGTGATTCTTCTTTTTTTTATTCCAAACTGGATTCTGGAGTAAAAAATGAATTAATAAAGCAAATGTATTTGTTTGATTGTTAATGTTTGCTGATATATTTTTGTTTTTGTTTTGTTTTTTACATAATGGGAAAAAAAGCATGATCAAGATATTTGATTTCGCTCAAATAAAACTGGTCTTATGGCGTCATCTTATTTCAGTTGTGTGGAAATGATTTGGTTTATCAAAGAACAACATCAAACAGACCACCCTGCTGTGCAGGCAAAATAACACTGTTAGAATGCCATGTGTGCAATACTGTAATTTATTCAACTGTGATAAAAGCAGTGTAGTGCACTCCATCTCAGTCTCCAGCCCTCCTTAGCGCTTCTTCGTAGGCCTGAAAACTATCTGATTCTGCTGCTCTGCTCTGGATTTCTCTGTTTCTTTGCTCAGATTAGCACACCACACTCTGGTTCCCCCGCTGCTCTACAGAGCCAGCAACCCACCCAGTGACGTGTTCCACTGCCCTGCCCTGACCCAGCTTAACATATTCATTTATTAATCACATTTAGTTACCTCTGGATCGTGTTACAGTAGCTTTCATATCAAAATCTGTGCAGCAAAAAAACAATGTGTTGCTAGGCAACTTTACATTCCACAGTTTTTGTTATGTCGTTGATGGCAGCTCTAGGTATGAGTGGCTGTCATTTTTCCCTTTTTATCCCACACCCAGCATCCACTGTATGATGGATAAACTAATTCCTTAAAGTGAACAATAGTAACAAAATATAAGATATTAGAGTTTTATTTTAAATTAGTTACATTGTTTTTAAAAAGCCAAGAGCTCAAAATGACCCCATTGTCAGTCCTAGTGTTAAATACACTGATTCATTTTGGTTTGAGATATTTATAGAAAGTGTAATAGAGCAGTGAATGTTGAATGAGATTTCATCTAATTAGTGCCAGGACTATAAATTCATATTTCCAAAGACTGCACAATAAGCAAAGTGTAGAATAACCACCAATGTTGGGAAGGTTACTTTTAAAATGTATTCCACTACAGATTACAGATTACATGCCCCAAAATGTATTTTGTAATGTATTCTGTTACGTTACTGTCAGGGTCCTGGGACTGGGCGACCCAGGATCCCTGAGCAGTCATGTATTATATTATTATTATTATTATTATATGTATTTTGGTATTGCTGCTGCTCTCCTCCATGATTGTAGATGTGAGTGTGTGTGTTTATGTCTGCGGGGATGCTTGGAGGATGGAGCTCAGCCACCTGCAGGCCTGAGGGGTGTGGCCCTGCGGAAGGACTGGCCACACCCGAAGCCACACACCTGCCGCTGATCAGGGCTCGTCGGGGGAGCTACTTAGGAGAGTCTTGGAGCTCCCACCGACGCGGGATCATTGCATGAGACTCCACGTTAGTCACCCTGTCTAAGTTTAGTCAGAAAGTGTATGCCTGCCATTTCTGAGTGTCCTGACAGCTGCGCTATTGTTTCCCGCAGGAAGAGCGTGGAAGGCACGGAGAGCAGCGAGCACCGGGGGGTGCTGACACGGGAGCAGAGAGCACACGGACTATTCACGGGAGACACGACACGGGAGTCTGGGAGA
Source organism: Rhamphochromis sp. 'chilingali' (assembly GCF_963969265.1). Classification (NCBI taxonomy): domain Eukaryota; kingdom Metazoa; phylum Chordata; class Actinopteri; order Cichliformes; family Cichlidae; genus Rhamphochromis; species Rhamphochromis sp. 'chilingali'. The sequence goes on along the minus strand of NC_137940.1, from coordinate 18,781,465 downwards.
ACACGGGGATTTATTGTTACGTTGTTTTCACTCTGTAAATAAACACTGTTTGTACATAGAGCACCGCGCCTGGGTCCTCCTTCCCCACTCCTTCCACGGTGTGCCATGCCATACCGTGACAGAATGATCCCGCCCCGTATGGACCCAGCGGTCTCTGAGGAGAGGCTCAGGAGGGAGGTTATGGACAGAATTTACCACCTATGTGAGTCGTGGTGGGAGAAGCCCACGGAGGGGTTGCGTCGCGCCGTGGAGAGACGGCTGCAGGAGATGCTGTTGAAATTCCCCTGGCTGGTGGACTCCCTTAATTCTGTAGTCCTGGACTTCCTGCTTTCCACCCTCCACCTCCACTCTCCTCCTCAGGCTGCTCACCGGCCCGGTCAGCTGGTGGATTCACAGCCTGAGACGCCGGCCCCGACATCTACATGGAAACGACGTTCGCGCCGCCGGCGTTCCTCACCGCAGCCAAAGCCACAGACATCTCAAGAGCCGGCTGTGGTGAGTAGTACGGACAATTTTTCATTTTCCTCATCATCTGTGTTTGTGTCTGCAGTGGACGAGCTGACGGTGCAGGTACCATCACCTTGGTCGGAGGTCGCTACACCACCCGCTGCTTCACCATCTGCAGCTGTAACACCGTCGTCATCTCATCCGCATGCAGTCACCCCTCAGCCGTCTTCTCCACCAGCAGCAGCCTCCATTCCACTACCCACTCCAGCAGCCTTGTCCGGAGAGAGCGACCTCACCTGCGTCCAACGCCTGATGGACTGGGTAACTCACACCACCAACAGAAGGGCAAGAGTGGTGGGGTTAAACGCCATCGAGGCGATCCTGGAGGGAAACCCCTACCTCGGCCAGCTCAAGGGAGTTTCCGCCTGCCTTTGCACCCTGCATAAAGCCCGGGGGGTAGTGCAAGCTCGGGAAACCTCAGACTTCGTCCAGCTGCAGCAGGAGCTCAGCGAGCCGGAGGAGCTCAGCGAGCCGGAGGAGCTCAGCATGCCCGAGCAGGAGCTCAGCGAGCCGGAGGAGCCCGCACCGCCAGCTGAGGAGCTCAGCGAGCCGGAGGAGCTCGGCATACGTTACTCAATGAGAGTAACGTATTCTGAATACTTTGGATTACTTAATATCGTTAGCTTCATAGCATAATTGCCTAAGTCATTTGACTAAGTCAATGACTTAGGCAATTATGCTATGAAGCTAACGATATATTATCAAGCTTTTTACAACTACATGAATGTCCTATTGCTGTGTGATTTATTACTATTACTGAAGGTTACTCTCCATACCAACACCAACTAGATGTTTAAATCTTAATATAAATGAGTAACAGTAGGTGGAGATTAGGTAAGGCTGCACTTTTTGCAGGGATCTCGTATAGAAAACTATTCCGCGCGTATATAAAACAGGTCCGCGGCTCTGAACCGTAGTAAAGGGACCTCTGGCTAATACGTCGTAGCTGAAAACTAGCTTTACTTTGTTGTCTGGGTCAACTTTGCTAGCGAGAGACAGAGAGAGGCGTTGAAAGGCTGCTCCAACTGAACTTATTGTTTCAGAGGAAAACACAAACACGGTGTACAGTCGAGTCTTATTAGCTTACTTACAGCTGGGCTCGTCAGGCTCTCTTTTTGGCTGCAGTGGTTTTTATTATATTTACATGCTTCCAGCTCCCGTTTCTGCTCGGTGACAGCTCGTCCTTTCCGACTTTTCCTCCCTCCCTCCCTCACAGACAAATAACGGGTATGGCAGTCCATTCTTCCTGCAGCATGGACTACACTGCCCATCAGGCTATATGCTTTAGGCCTATGCCTGTAACACTCTGCCTCTTGCCTTAATATTAAATCATTTTTGTGAATAATTTAAAAAAATATTTCTTCACGTCATTATGCAATGACATGAAGTAGAGGTGACATGGGCCACAGGCATTAAAGCCTCTTAATGCGTGTTTTGTTTGGGTTTCCACTGGCGTGGAAAGCAAAATTAAAGAGGGTATAGCCTTATGAAACAGAAAAATACCGCCGTGTAATCCATTCATTTCAACAAAGTAACTGTATTCTGAATACCACCTTTTTAAATGGTAACTGTAACGGAATACAGTTACTCATATTTTGTATTTAAATACGTAACGGCGGTACATGTATTCCGTTACTCCCGAATACTGATAACCACTTCACAATTAGCTCAGTTACACAGTCAAAACAGGAGGAGGACACACTTTTATTTTTTCCAAGCGTGGTAAGCATATGTGACATCTCTTTAAACCCAAGCATAGTTCTCTATAGTTCCAATTTAAACCTGGGATTAAAGCTTTAAAGCTGGAATTTATATTTTTTACAATTCTATAATTTCTATAGCACCTAGATGAGCAAGAACCAAAAATGTATCCTAATAAAAATGCCTTTTTTTAAAATACAGATCTGGTCTGATTTGTGTTAGCAGCTCAGGGTGGGGATAGCCTGTAGACCTGTTATCCCTGTTTGCACTTCAGTGTACATAGATTTTATTATTCCTGTGTACATATGTATTATATGCAATGACATACCAAAGACAGATCAGTAGGGTTCAACTTTTTCTCTGCGTTGGAGCTTCGAGTTATGACACATATGCTAATAAACTCTTAAAACCTCTTCTGTTTCACGGTTAAACTCCACGCATGTTCATAAATCAGATACAGAATTAATAGTAAAATGAAGAAGAATATGCTTTTATTGTGAAAGTAAGTCATATTTCACCAAATGTGTCATCCTTAGGGCATTCTCACTGAAATACAATTGGTCAGAGCTAAGTGCCAAGCAACTATTTTAAGTCTCAAATAGCTGTTGGATAACAACAATCAAAATGTTCCATCTCCTTGAAATCCCCTCCATGTTCCTGCATCTCTGTTTGCCTCAGTCCCTCAGGAAAAAAAAAAACTAAATCAGCATTACTGAAATGTAGTCCAAATACATCAACACACACTGCATTGCATTGTATCCACAGTCTCCGGAAACCCTGTGGCATCAGTTTTTATTTCCTTTGGACTGAAAATGAAAGGTAATGTGTAATGATTCAAGCTAGCCCTGTGGTAATGATTTGTAAAATACTGTCACTGCAGTAGTGTCAGTGGGGGGAAATGGTCGTTTTTCTCAATTTCTGAAAAGTTTCAGTGGATAGAAGAGGGTTTTGCAGGCACTGGTATTATAAACTTTTTTTCTTCCTGATAGTCAGTCCTTGCGTCGTCGGCTGTCTGCCCACCGATCTATTTCCAAACGCATATCTCACTGTAGCAGTGCTCTGTTGAAAACTGGCATGAATGCTCAGTCAGAGGACCTTTGGCAAACAAAACAGCAGACAGTGACAAAACCAAAGTTCCCTCCAATCCCTTTCTCCCATGGCTTTTCTCCACAGAAAGTCTGAAATACAAAGTAAAACGAACACAAATCAAAGAGCAGGAACGCTGCTTTAAACAACAACTTAGGCTCAGCAGCTTATCTCACAAACCTGTATTAAACATTATCATTAATCCTTCATGGTGAGGTCAGAGGAGACTTACATTTATAGCTCTGAACAGAGGAATGGTGTCAATCAAGGTCACTTCATTTGCATACGTGGCTTTTGTATGTGATGGTGCTGTCAGTCACATGAGCTGTAGTGCAGCTCAACATGACTTTAGTATCCACGTGACTAATGTCATGTTAACGTAACCTATAAGTTGGTCGTGGCGTCAGATTAGAAAACAGTGATAAATTCTTCTCATGAATTAGCAGCTGCAATAAACCCGTCACTGCTTACTGGAGTCTGTTGGCTATCTGTCCATAATGTATGTTTAAAATTGCATTGAACTCTTATTGGCTGATGCTCTGGGCATATTCTGAGCGTCATCACACTGCTGAAGACAAGTAGAAAATAAGATTTGACAGCATGTCTCATTGCTGCTTGATGACGTGCACATGTGGTTGCATCAACAGGACTGTGGACAAACACCACCAAAACTGGTTTCGAAATCATAAAGCAGGTTAACATCTTCTCTTCTAAACTTCTCGAATGGCCTCGAAGCCTTGACTTCAACCCTACTGAAAATGTGTGGACCCTGCCAGAAAACCGTCCAGTTTAAATGAACTCTGCCAGTTGTGCCGAGTGGTCAGACATCCCAGAATTATGCTGGAAGCTTCTTGATGGCTACCAAAGATCAAGGTGCAACTTCCTAAGGCCATTTAATCAAATAGTAGTGAAGGTGCATGTGTACATTTAAGTTTGTATGTAAATGCTGATTAGAGAAAATCCAAAATGGCCATAACATTCATGCCCATAATAAGTATACATAAACTCATACACAGGCTCAAAACATATTTGATGACGAACATTATGCGTCAAAGCAGATAAATAACATGCACCAGTTCCAGTTCCAATAATATCCACCTTGGACATATTCTAAAAAAGAACAGTTCCTTCCTCTGTTCCTCCGCCACCGCCAGATGCTTCCTGTTATTTCACTTACTGCACTTCAGAACAGAACATGAGCATGCCGTTTACAAGCAAAACAAGTCTATATACTGTGTATGTGTGCAGGCAGACTTATGTGTGTCTTGACCTCAGTGCATGACCTCACTCGACAAACAAAGACATTTTAGAAGTATACTTCCTGACTCTGTTTGAGTTACCAGGCAAACTCCAATGCAGCAGGCTGCTGAACACACACAGGCCTTTATTCTATTCCTATATAATATGCGGTGAATTGTAAGCATGTATGCAATCCTTTCAATAGCTGTGGGTCACTTTACTCAATAGATCGGTCGAACATCGCGTCGGGCGAAGCTTCAGACCATTAATTAACTTGACCAAGCTTCAACTCTTTAATTAACACAAAAATGCAATGTGTATAACATGAGTACAGTTGCACCTGCAATGAAAGATTATTATGTAATTATGCTCACACCTGAAATACAGACTTTAATGTAACATCAACAGTTTCAATAAATGCTCTAATGAAATGATAATTGATGCAACAGTAATGATAATGGTTATGAATAGTAACAGTAAAATAATATTCTAATCTCTACACAGGTAATCAACATTTGGGATCATCTGCTGTCGCATATATTTTTAAAATGTCTAGTGAGCATTATTTCCTACAAATAAGTCTTTTGGGATTCAGTGAGTTCTTTTATACGAACATTCAGAACTATGTTTGTTTTCTGATCTGAGTGCAAATAAACAATTTGAGTTTTAGACCTTTAAAATGTAATAATTTTCAAAGGCTAACAATGGTTTAAAAAAGAAATTGCAATAAATTTCACTTAAATAAGGAGACTAATAAGGGAATATCCTTTAATATCATAAGCTATAACTAGCCTTCTGATGAGGACATGGACCCTACACTGACACACAGGTTACTGCACTCTGTGGTTGGCCTTTCTGACACATAGAGCCCCAGATCTCAGTTTTCTGGGACATCAGCCCGTTGGTCAGCTCAGCCGTTTAACCTCTTGACCCGGAGGTTATTTTTGCCTCAGGTCGTTCTCACCTTTTCTTCCCAACTTTAGGACCTACTTACTAAATGCTTCAAAGAAACGACACATATGTGATCGGCAGGTCTTGGCAACGTAAATGTGCAGCCAAGTGTATTTGTGAGTACTGTGTGAAATGTGGGATGTGTTATTCACATAGAAAGGAGGTTTGGTGTAACAACAATCACATTTTTAAATAAACAAAACATGACAAAACCAATGCATCATTTATGTCATAAATCTAATGTATGTAGGGCAGAGGTTTATATATTACTTATATATTAATCAAACTACCGCCTGGCATCATCTTTGTGCTTTGGCCTCCACAAATCAGCACAGTTCTAAAGAGTTTAGCGATGGTCTTTATTTGTAGCTGCTCTTCCTTTTCCTTGAGATTGTTTGCACCATCTGACCCCAAATTCTGCATAGCTTACAACTTGTGTTGTGTAGCAGTTTTCCCCATTGGTTCTTGTCTGGACATGTGATGATGCAGGTTTACCTGCACATTAAGGATACCGCACACCACACGATACAAATCAGACTTGAAAAGTCCGTGTTAACCTTAAAAAGCATTACCAGTAAAAATGGACTTCTCAATGTACAGGATGAAAGTACAAGGAATAAAAAAGTCACGTATAAATTTGCACACCTGATCACTTTATTCCATATTGATCAGTGAGTTCTGACCTCTGGATTCATCTCTGCTCGTCACACCTAAATCTTAAAACTTAAATCCTACAATATCTTTAAAAACAAAACAAACAGGAGCATCCTAACCTACATGGACCAAAAACCCACTCGAGCATGGGGAGAAAATTCAACCACCATACCAAAAAACCCAGTGATCAGCTGACGGTGTTAAACACTGGAAAAACCATGCCTCTGTGTGGGTCCAACTGGGGAACCCAAAATAAATTCAAATTCAAATTCAAATTTTATTTGTCACGTACACAGTCATACACAGTACGATATGTAGTGAAATGCTTGGACAACTGCTCGTGACCTAAAGAAAACAAAAAAAGGAAAAGGCTATGAATAAGATAGGAAATAAATATGAAAAATTAAAAAGGGTAAATTTAACTAGGAAGGAATAGAATATAAATTAAGGTTAAAAATGAAATAACTGTACAACACAAATTAGAATGAAGGGTAAATTTAACTGGGAAGAATAAGATAAAGATAAATATATAAATTAAAGTTGAAAATAAAATAACTGTACAACAAAATACACAATACACAATATAGAACTATATAAGAATGTATGAAGAAATCTAAATATAAATAAATATATACACAATAACAGCAGCTGTACAAGTATTAACCGGAAATGAAGAATATAGTGACCAGTGTTGTGCAAAACCAAAGTCCAGAAAGTCCAGTGTGTGTGTAAGAACTGTATGTGTGGGTCAGTACTGTGTGGTGGTGTGATTGAGAGACCGTATCGCCTGCGGGAAGAAGCTCCTCCTCAGTCTCTCTGTGTTGGTCTTCAGGGAGCGGAATCGCTTTCCTGACCTCAACAGAGAGAACAGTCTGTTGTTGGGATGGCTGAGGTCCTTCACGATCTTCCTGGCCTTGGTCCAGCACCGCCTGCTGTAGATTGAGTGCAGGTCAGGGAGCTCGGAGCGGATGGTGCGCTCAGCTGACCGCACAACCCTCTGTAGAGCTCGTCTGTCCTGCATGGTGCTGTTCCCGAACCAGGTTAAGATGTTTCCCGCCAGGATGCTCTCTATGGTGCACGAGTAAAAGTTCCTGAGCACCTTGGAGGGCAGTTGGAAGTCTCTCAAGCGTCTGAGGTGGTAGAGACGCTGTCGGGCCTTTTTCACCACGGTGTTGATGTGACAGGACCATGACAGGTCCTGCGTGATGTGAACTCCGAGGTATTTGAAGCTGTCCACTCTCTCCACTGGGCACTCGTTGATGACGGGGGTCTGGTAGTTCCTCTCCTGCTTAGTGCTGAAGTCCACTATCAGCTCCTTTGTCTTACTGACGTTTAGAAGGAGGTTGTTCCTCTGGCACCAGTTCTCCAGATTCCTAATCTCCTTCAGGTAGGCCGTCTCGTTGTTATCAGAGATCAGGCCCACCACGACGGTGTCGTCAGCAAACTTGATGATGGTGGTGGAGCTGGTAGTGGCCACACAGTCATATGTGTACAAAGAGTACAGCAGGGGGCTCAGAACACACCCCTGGGGGGCTCCAGTGCTGAGAGTGGTGGAGGCTGAGACATGTCCGCCCATCCTTACTGCCTGTGGTCTGCCAGTTAGGAAGTTGGAGATCCACTGACACATAGATGAGCTGAGTCCCAGATGCTCCAGCTTGGTGGTGAGTGTGGAGGGAATTATGGTATTAAATGCAGAGCTGTAGTCTATGAAGAGCATTTTAACATAATTCCCCCTTCTAGTGTCCAAGTGAGTGAGTGATGTGTGGAGGAGATGAGAGATGGCATCGTCTGTGGAACGATTTGGACGGTAAGCGAACTGTAGTGGGTCCAGTGTGTCTGGTAGTGAAGAAATGATGAAGTCTCTGACCAGGCGTTCAAAGCACTTCATCACTACTGAGGTGAGGGCTACAGGGCGATAGTCATTGAGAGAAGCAGGGTGGGGTTTCTTCGGGACAGGAACAATGATGGACTCTTTGAAGCATGTGGGGATGACCGACTGAGATAAAGAGATGTTGAATATCTCAGTGAACACAGGAGCTAGCTGGTATGCGCAGTCTCTTAGGATACGACCTGGGATGCCGTCTGGTCCTGCTGCAGAAATAGCAGAAAGCATTAATGTTAGAAAAAATCTACAATTAATCAGGTTACACTGGTGAGTGAAAGTGCACAGGAGCGTGGGCAGAGAACCCACAATTTATTTTAAATTCATGAATTTCACCCCCGTATTACTACAGTATACCTAAAGTTTTGCAGATACTGTAGATGGCAGATATCACAAATTACGATCAAGCCTATGAATGCATATGAATATACCAGAAGGTTAAACTGATAGAAATATCCAGAAATGTGCACCATCCTTTATAAAATGACAAACCAACATGTCATAAACTATATTATCAGCTCAGATTCTGTTCATCTCAGCTCCTCTGTCTGTTTTTCCAAAAAACTAAAGATCTGATTTATGCATAAAACACAGGAAAAGAAAATAGCTGAAATTTTATTGAATTTCACAATCGTCACTCCCAATATTGAAGTTTTGGTGTTTCCATGGCATTTATCAAAATTTCAACCAGTACTTAAGATACTGCATGATGTAACATGCTGAAAAAGTCACGACAAGGGAGGAAAGCTCCAAGAATAGAAGCCGTCCATATGGTATGCATCTACAGCCTGTTTGCATCGCTTTAAGTGGAGTGGCCGAGGATGTAGAGTGACCACTTTGTGAAGGCTAATGGGGAATAGCTTTGACAAATATATACAAACTGCACATAAATAAAACCAGCACACAGTGATGTTGGCCTTTAGGCAGGGCAAACACGAGCAAACATGTTAACTGACCACCCACGGGTGTTCCGTGTGCGTGTGCATTGCTGTGTTTTTGTGTGTGTACTACTTTGTGTGTATGTGACTGGGTGGGTGGAAGGCTAGAGTTGACATTACATGACTCTGCAGTGGAGATTTAATGAGGAAAAAGGGAAAAAAAGAAGCTCCTGATGTTTTATCGTGCGTCACCAAAGTCTCCAATGGTGACTGCAGTTGTTGTTTACAGTAAAACCAAAGTGACTGAAATGGCATCGTTAGTTTTCAGTTATAAATAACACATAGCCTGATCACAGACTTTTTTGACAGGAAGATTTCGATTATTAGTGTATAATATTAGTCCTATTTATCAATGCATCTTGACTTTGATTCAACCTGGGGCACTGCAGGGGGCAGAGTGGGTAGACGTTAGACGTGTGCATGGGGACCTTCATGGTGCTGTGGACATTACACATAGGCACAAAACTGATAGACTGCAGTTAGCTCCCGCCTTATGCACGCCTTGATTGTGGGAGTAGATTAGCCCAGTAGGTTAATGGGGCAGTTTGGAGGTGTCATCCAACACTGACTCTGGGGTGGATGAAATGAGGGGGCATTTGACCACTCAGCGAGTGGGGGACGTTGACTATGAAGTGCTGCAATCGGAGTAGTCACGCATATATATTGCCTCAACCTCTTGAAAGCATGGAGATGAGCTGAAAGCACCTCTCTGCTGAGCTGGGTTTGGGACATGAGCTGGGGCCTCAGGTACCAAATTCAACTATTCCATCCTCTCTCCACTGTGATGGCCATCAGATCCAGAGAGGAATGCTGCTGCATCGCAAGTCTTCACATTGATATTATGTAGGTAATGAGATTGTCAAAGTAAAAACTGTGATGACTGAATAATATTAAACTGGCATTGTTCCGCAGTACCACAGTTTTTGTAGACTGATGAATCTCTACACATTCTTACAAACTCTGCATCATGTTATAATATGTTCCTTTCATGTTACAGACCTGCTGCCAATTAACCTAATAAGGAGCAAAATGTTCCAGCTGTTTCTTTTTAGTATTAGATACTTTTCTAATAATTTTGTAGCCCATTCGCAACTTTGCTGAGCTGTGTTGGTCAAATTCAAAATGAGCTTAAATTCAACCATATTTCATGAAATAATAAAGCGTCTCATTTGATGCGTTGATATGTGTAATTGTCAGTGAAATATGGGTTCACAAGACTTTTGCATTTTGTGTGTGAATGTTGTGCGACTGACTTATACTAAAGAAGAGAAGAGTTGTAGAGTTGAACCAATGTGTTATGGGTCGCCATTTTTAAAACATTTAAACTATTTCATCCTGTGACTTTGGAAAGCATGTACAGTACCATATTTAAACTGCTACCTGTGGTATCACTTAGCATCATTCATTCAGTAGAGTTCAGTAAATTCTTTGCTGAATTTCTTGAGGTGACCATTGTTGTGATTTCGTGCTGTATAAATAAAACTTGCCCCTGCCAAAATAAATGACAGCTGACCTTTTAAGTCATAAAACACAGAGCATGAATGCTTATGATCAGCTGATACACTAAGCACTTCAGTGGATCACAACAACAATGCGGTCAGCTCTGAAATAAGAAGAGAGGATAATGGAAAAAAATATACTCAGTATATAATAAAGTAAGCTGGCGGCAACAATTAACACTTTCAACTAGTCAAATCATTCTGTGTGTGTTTCATGGACTTCACTTGTTGCATGTTTTCTTTCTTACTGAGCCTAAGAAAGCACTGCAATACTCAATTCTATTAAAATGTTTATAGTGTTCTACATTGAATTCTAGTATTCCGTATGTCATATTCCAACAATATGTGTGTGTAGTAAACGTCCATTTTTTAGCTGCTTATTTAATCCAGTATCATCGTAATGCCCAAACAACTGGTGACTGGTGACCCTGCTGTAGGGGGAGAGGCTAAAGCTCATCTCACACATGGCAAATTTAGAATGATTATTAAACTGAACATACACCACATCTTTTCACTATGACAGGAAACCAGTAGAAATAGCGAGAGAGATAGAAATAGAGAGCTCAGTGAGTAATGTGTGTTTAATAAAATATCTTATTTGTGATGTCCATCCTGTTTTTAACAATAGCATCCTAAAGTGTTTCCCTCTGCACACTGAGTGCAATCGAAACTATTGGAACTCTTGGGATGCTGTATTGTTGTATATATTTTCTTACTGGGCAAAAAAAACCGAAGAAGAAATGATAGAATAGAAAGCATGCCACCATGTTCAGTCAATTTCACTCATATATTTGAATCCTATTATGTAGGAGCCGTAGAGCTGTTGAACAAGCGTTGCTCAAAATAGGATTCAGTGTATTTTCTCCAAAACTGTGTCTGCAATGGAATTATTCTACCTTACAATGACTATATGCTTCACCCCTCAAAGGAGATTTAGCAGCCTTTCAGAAATGCTTCTACCATGACTACTGTACATTTGTTTAAATCCCCAATGACTGCACAAGAGATTGGAGAAGAGAGTGGGCCCTCTATTCTTTCATGACTACAGTCCCTTAGGAGTCTTTGGAAGCGGAGATTGTGCTGCGTTACACAGACTGCAGGTAAATTAGCTTCCAAGAGCTTGTGGTGTGAATGTCCCCTCAACTCTAACCCAAACATCCAGCAGTCATTCGACATCACAGCTAATCTGTCATCTTTCAGCATCTGTATTTCTTAGCAAAACGCCTGATGTTTCTTACACTGAATGCTAAAAAGAGTCCAATCATTAGTTTATTGTGGAAATGGATGGTAACAATATTATTAATTACTAAACAGTAATCAAGTAAACTATGTAATAACAGCATTCCTGATTATAGCATGTGTCATATATACTGAGGAAAGTTAAACTTAATAAAGGAATTAACTAATAAAATGGAACATCTGATGGTGTTGCTGTTGAAGCAAAAAGAAAAACTACTCTGTGTAAAAGATTTGTGCCTAATAAAAGAAATGTCATTAACTTAAAAAGAGTTTTTGATTTAATAAAGATACTGAATGCAAATGTTCTTGTATGTATGCAGCTATGATTAGTTTTATTAATGGCTGTTTTCAGAAACAAAGCAAAACAAAAAACATCTAAATACAAAAGTTATAATTCTTCTTTTCCATAAAAGTTCGAGCAAAAAAAACCCGTTATTCTGTAAACTGTATTCTGGTGCATATCACCCCACCTTTATAGGCCAGGGGGAAATCAAAGAGCCCAAACTCTATTCCAACACTGCCATTATGTTTCTCTGCTTGTAACGGATAGAGGGAATAAAAACAATGAGAGGACAAGAGATTAAAAAATAACAGGAGGAATGGTGAAAACTAGAAGGAATGGGAATTGGGTGGGGGAAGGAGGTACAGATGGAATGAGAGTAGAGGAGTAGGTCTGATGATCTATTAGGAAACATATAACCTGGATGGGAAAGAAGATGGAAACAGCAGGGGGTAAGGTAGGAACAATAGAGGGACATGAGAAAGTATGAAACATTGGGAGCTTAGCAAGACACCTTCAGTTAATATGGGTATTACCTGGCAATATGCTGAGGAGAGGCGGGTTCAGTTTCCATCATCTTCTCCAATTACATTGCTCCCACGGATGTTCAGCTGAACCTGACAACAGATTGACCCAGGTCATAATTTTGTATATCGAGTTCACTCTTCCCTGCTTGTGGGTGGTGCTGTTCATTTTCTTCTCATTTTTCGATTATGTAAGTTGTAGGTGGCAGATAGCCCCTGGTTGGACACCGGAGAAACCAACTTTAAGGCAAGACTGGCTTCAGTCCAACTACTTCCCGATTCCAACCAAACTGTGCTCTGCATGTATATATTCAGTGTATCAGAGAGTGGAGCAGGTTAGGTTTACAGCACAAGTTACCATGGTGATTTACCTTAATAAACCCCTTTTGTAGTGCAGACAGCCCATGGTTAACCCTGAAGCTATACCTGGATAAGCTATAATCCTGGTTCACAGTGTCGACCTCTGATGTTGTTCTACCTCAAAATCTAATTATACAAATCTGTTTTAACTGCAAAATCGCACATAAGCACAGGTCGTTCGCTGGGACTAGGAAGTAGAGGGGTCACATTAGTGGTCTGGTTTCCAGGAGGGTGGGGTGTAAAATTCTTGAATGAGTTGTTGTAAAAGAGCTAACTGATCATCTGGAAAGGATTTTAAAGAGTTTCAGTCAGGTTTCAGAGGCCATCACAGCTGTATTAACAGTGGACTTATTTCTGTGCGTTCAATACTGTCGACCATAATATCCTATTAGAGCGATTAGAACATGCTGTAGGTATTACAGGTACTGCACTGCAGTGGTTTGTATCATATCTATCTAATAGACTCCAATTTGTACATGTAAATGGAGAGTCCTCTTCACACACTGAGGTTAATTATGGAGTTCCACAGGGTTCAGTGCTAGGACCAATTCTGTTTACATTATACATGCTTCCCTTAGGCAGCATCATTAGAAGACATAGCATACATTTTCACTGCTATGCAGATGAAACGCAGCTCTATCTGTCCATGAAGCCAGATAACACACACCAATTAGAGTTGAACTGAGAATCAGGACATTAGACGTCATCCAGGTCTTTGAGTCTTTGAGACATCCCTGCAGTTTAACTGAGGTTATGGTACTCAGCCCTAAAAATCTTAGAAACATGGTATAAAAGCTTGTCAGAATACTGACATTGGGAACTAAAAAGAGAAAGCATGTTTTGCCCATGTTTCTCTGGATCCTGTTAAATCCAGAATGGAATTTAAAATCCTTCTCATCACATACAAGGTCTTAAATAATCAGGCCACATCTTATCTTAATGACCTTGTAGTACCATATCACCCTATTACAGCACTTCGCTCTCGCTCTGCAGGCCTACTTGTTGTTCCTAGAGTATTTAAAAGTAGAATGGGAGGGAGAGCCTTCAGTTTTAAGGCCCCTCTTCTGTGGAACCAGCTCTCTTGGATAGTCATACAAATATTTCCAGTGATGCATGTAAATGACATGTTTTTGAGATTAAAAGTGCATTAAAGTGATGTTGTGTTTGACTCCATGGACTCTTCATCATTTTAGCAAGAAAATTCAGGGAGATCCTCCAACACAGGCTGATTTGGAGATTATGAAGGAGGTGGTAACTGACTGAACTACAAAGTATTTGTGTGTGTGTGTGTGTGTGCGCGCGCATGTGTGTGTGTCTGTGTGATTAAAAATTACACCTATGATTACCGTCAACTAAATGATACCATACTCAAGAAAATTGGTGCCCTTAATTCATTGCCATTTTCGTTCTGTTACTCAGTCTCATTAACATTCAGAGACCATCTCCAGGTCGCCTGGTTTTCTGTGCACCTTTTTTGTGTGTGCCAGGAGTACTTTTGCTTAAACAGGATAAAAAATTTGCCGGATTGATTCTTCAATCAGCCTTTTTACTGGAACCATCTGTCTCTGTCAGAAATTCTAAATGCTCCATTTAAGCTGGAAGAATCACATTCATTTACATTTTTTTTTCTTTTTTGCATCAAAACAATAAGATTTGTTGCCAAATCCATCTTGCTGGCAAACAATTCACTGAGGCTGCAGAAGCTGCCAGTCGTCTCAGTGAGGATCATGCTTGTTACCATAATTACGCACATTACACCAGTTTGGAAATAAGGGTGGTATTGAATGACTAATGCCTAAATTCTGCTCCTATCACCTTTGAAACCAGCTTCCTATTTTCTTCTTTTCATTTAAAGGTACCCATGGGTTTGCATGATTGTTTCATTTTTTTCCTCACATTGATTTGAGATTGAATCCTTGGTGTTTGGAAGCTAATTAGCTATCATTAAAACAATTACAGTAAGCTGTGAGCAACAGCACTATTGAGCTGCCGATACGTTACCAGGCTCTTGTGAATGTAATCCAATATATGTTGTACGAATAACAAAGGGATTGCAGGTCACGACAGGTCTGGGAGGTGCTGTTCACAACCAAACCATCCAGGTTTTACACCTGCATATATTAATATGCATGTGTAATATAGTTAGTACACACACATGCACTCGCACAGCTAGAACACACTTTGGCGCACACATACATTGAAATCTCCTTCCCAGAAAAAAAGCAATGGCTTGCTGTCCTTTTCTCTGCTTCTGTCTAGCACACGCACACACACACACACATGCACGCACGCACACACACAGACGCACGCACACACACACACACACACACACACACACACACACACACACACACACACACACACACACACACACACACACACCATCACACAAAGCAGAGCTTGGCTATAAGGCAGCTTGTTGCTAAGGTAATATCATAACCAGGTCATGCAGCATTGCTTTCTGGAGCAAGGAGAAATATTACTGACACATAAAGTGTGTGTGGATTTGTGTGTGTTTGTGGGGGTGCAGAGGCAGCTTATACCTGCATTGTGTTAGCTGTCTGTCCATTCACATCTTCTGAAATGTGCATTTACCAAGTGTGTGATATTCCAGGCTCTCCATGCAAATTCCAGAGAAAAGGCCAAGCATTGCCTGAGTGGCTTGCTGGCAGTAAAATGCTGGATTTCATTTACCAGGCTGTCAACATGTCACTCATAGCAGCAGGATTTCTTGGATTTAACTCAGTGACAAGTCACTTAATCATTCACTCATTCACTTAGCCAGGCGGGAAGCATTGCATTTTGTTTTCAGTATGCTGCTTTTCAGACACAGCCATGGATTTTCCAAAACGTAAGCCTTCCAACAAGCTGAAAAGTAAGCTCTTGTTTTGCCAATTGATTTTTTTCCTTACACTTAAAATTTTAAAGAGGGTTTATAATAAGTCTGAGGATTACAGAACTTACTCAGCACATTGGAATCTATGTAAACTTTTTTCCTGAAGACAGAGAAAATGGGATGGGGGTGAAGGGTTCAGAGTTACAAGCTTTCCGGCTTTGCATGCGCCATCTATAATCACAGCCTATGGCTCTGAGCCAAGTGGTGCTGCTACTCTCCACACTGAACTACAAGAAGCTGCGTAGTTTTGTTAATAATCTGTGAGCAACTGGACATGTAATTTGAAACAGAGTGGCTTTGCAGTAATCTTTAAGAGGTACTTGAGTTTAACTTGTCAACACAATGAAAACGGCCACGTTGATACTGCAAGTAGGCATCTTTCCACCCACGAGTATAGGACTGCGTTGAAGTCTGCAATAAAACCAAAAGAGCAGTTATAGGATAAGCAATACTTAGGAAATGACAACATCGGCATTGCTAGGTTTTTTCTTAGGTCTAATGAGTCACTGTATGGAAAAAAAATGGATATAGCTTCTATCTTTGAAAAGTCAAGTCCTTCTTTCTAATGGTCAGCAGGGTCAGCAGGGGGCAGGGCTCTGTGGTGCAGAAACAAGTCTAGACCTCTGCAGGAAAATAAGCCAGGCTCCCTTGATCTTAAATACTTTCCTGGTGAGTCTCAATCGTGAGTTTAAGTCTTAGTGAAAACAGCATGTTGCTCATTTTGTAATATGTAGGGTCTCATTGGTGGACTTCACACTTTTCTGTTTTTAGGCCATGTAGCACTCCAACCTATCCAGACCTCCGGGGGGTATCAAAACAACGTCTTTTAAAATAGACATCCAGCAGTGGGTGTCTTTTCAAATGTGTTTGGAAGACAACGCAGATGTCTGTTGTCTGTAAACCAGTGTTCTTCTACAGGCTGTGAACTACGTCAGCCAGTGCAATGGCAAGGACAGGTCAGAGCAGCACAATGTGTAGAAATGCTGGATTATTTATTGTTTCTAAGCAGGCATCGTTCTGTTCAGATGGCAGATGTGTTTTCTAAGAAAGCCTTAGAGTTGTAATGGACTATGGAGTGCTAAGGTTAGAAACAGGGCTGCAGCATATTCTAACTGCACAGTTACAGTCATTGTGTACACGCATAATGAAGATCCCAAGTCCAAGCACTTCCTGAAGATCAACACAAATCAGTGGAGTCCAATGTGATATGCAGCTGCACACCACCACACAGATGCAATCAGAGCCTGTTGTACCTCCCACAATCTCCCAAAAATTAACAAAACAAGTCAATTGCAATGTGAATGACACACACAAATGTGATCACTCCAATGGATGATTTTCTATGCTGTGAGATGTGTTTACATAAGGCATCCTGCAGTACAGCTATGATTGTTTCCAGATGTTTTATCTGTATTTATACAATTTGTGTGCAGTCATGTAAGTTTTAGGCTGAACATCTTTGTTTGATATGGCAGCAGTACACCCAGTTGAAATGAGTTACAAACTGTTGTGCAGTCCTACTCGTGCTTGCTTACTCATTTGAGACCATATATAAGTTTAGACACCTTATCACAGAAGACACAACAGGTGATGTAAGCAACCTGTCACTTGTGTAAAAGTGGAAACAAAAGTGACTCTTCCCTGCTCTTTCCTCTGCCTGAATGTTACTCTTGAGAAGAATATTTCCTGGAGCAGGTGACCTTTTGGTTGCTGCTCTCACTCTCCACTGCTGTGCACATGAAAATGTATTTTCACTTGAAATACTGGCAGCCCTCTGCTCCTTTTTTCTTTTGGTCACATAGCCTTATTGCTGTTTGCTCACGCTATGGTGATTACTACTTCAAATATAGATGGCACCATATAGTTTTTGGTTTTCCTTTGGTCACAAGATCTGTTTTTTTTTTGTTGTTGTTGTTTTGGGGGGGGGGGGGGGGGGGGGGGGGGTGTTATAAAACCCTGCTGTTTTTCCTTAAATAGGAGATTGATAGGAGATATTCTTCTTCTCTAAATGTAGTCACCAAATGGTAGGCCGTGTAAAATCACAAAGCGGGTTAAGCAGATGCTGAGGCGCATACTGCACAGAGGCTGCCAACATGCTGCAGAGTCAGTTGCTACAGATCTGCAAACTTCATGTAGCCTTCAGATTAGCTGAGAAACAGTGACAGCCTCATGGAATGGGTTTCCGTGTCCGAGCTGCTGCATCATAGCCTTACATCACCAAGTGTCAGCTGCAGTGGTGTAAAGCTCATCGCCACCGGACTCTAGAGCAGTGGAAACATGTATCTCTTGAGTGATGATTCGTGCTTCACCATCTGTCAATCTGATGGACGAGTCTTTTGCTGTTGCCAAAAGAACTGTATTTGTCTGACTGCATTGTGCCAAGCGTGGTCAAAAATTCCCATAAACACACTCCTAAACCTCTTGGAAAGCCTTCCCCGAAGAGTTAAAGCTGTTATAGCTGCAAAGGCAAGGTCGGCATCACATTAAACCCTATGGATTAATAATGGAATATCACTCGAGTTCATACATGTATGAAGACAGATGAGCAAAAACCTTTTGACAGTATAGTATGTACTTTATATATTTGCATAAGGAATCTCTGTAAGTCACAAAGATCAGGCTTCAAACTGCACTCTTCAGTCTGTTAGTGAGATATTTGGAAAATGGAACCTTACTAATCTAAGGTGACCTTGAGGGTCTTTATATATCTAGAAATGCACCATGGTGGGCTTGGGGTGAAACAGCACAGGGTTAGCATTTCGGTACACTGCATACTGTGTATACGGCTGTATTGAATTTTAAAGGTGCCTATAAATAAAATGTATTATTATTATTATCATAAGAATAATTAATGGTGGAAAAGTTGGCCTGAACAGGAAAGTGAGTAACTGTGAAGTTCACAGTGAAGGGTAAGAAATGCAAAAACGCTCATCAAAGATCAAGATGAACACACACAAAGGTTACAGTGTACAGCCTTTATCGATTTAAAATCAGTTTCACTTTGTTCTTTCTTATGACTTCAGTGTTCTCCGTTGTGGGCCCAGGACCAATAACCGCACAAGGACAAGCAGCCCATTGTCCAGTTGTTCCACATGTTTCTAACACTTTACCCTAGTGACAGTAACCAGCTACAACATAGGTGTCAAACTCTGACCTGCGGGCCAATTTTGGCCCGCAGCCTGATTCCATTTGGCCCGCGAAGCCATACCAAATTACTGTTAGAGCTGGCCT
The DNA here is from genome assembly GCF_963969265.1 of Rhamphochromis sp. 'chilingali'. Lineage (NCBI taxonomy): Eukaryota > Metazoa > Chordata > Actinopteri > Cichliformes > Cichlidae > Rhamphochromis > Rhamphochromis sp. 'chilingali'. The sequence continues at coordinate 18,762,478 of NC_137940.1, read as the reverse complement.
ACTGGTATTATACAGCTAATATATATATTGTTTAGTATTAAGCTTTGCTTGTTCCATATTCAGTTTTTCAGCAAAATGTGTTTGAGTCCATAAGAAAAGATTTATTCTTATATCTGGAGGAATAAATATATTTCAAATACTATTAACGTTAGCCCGCGACTATCTTCCAGTTTTGAATTTTGGCCCACTGTGTATTTGAGTTTGACACCCCTGAGCTACAACATGCGCACAACAGTCTGCAAAACTGTGCATAGGCTTCGTGTACATGGCTTGTTGGATGAAAGGGTTACAACAAGGCCCAGTATACAATGGAAACCTTGCAAAGCTACTTATTTGAGTCCAAGCACAAAGATGTGAAGCTAGAAATGAGCACAATAGATCCCCCTCATTGGTTATTGACTCACTGTTGTTAACTGGTATTTTTATTTTAAATTTGATGTTACTGATAGAAATGAAATCGGCAGCAGAACAGAAATACCAAACTTTCATAAAGGAAAATAACTTTATTTCATTACTGTTGTATTAGACTGCAAATAAACTTCCAGGTAATAGTAGAGTCTTCTTCCCAAGAAAGCTCACCAAATTTACTTTGTAGAAACGGTTGCCTGATTTGTCCTCAAACTCCACATACAGTTGGGCAAAAAGTATTTAGTCAGCCACCGATTGTGCAAGTCCCCCCACCTAAAATGATGACAGAGGTCAGTAATTTGCACCAGAGGTACACTTCAACTGTGAAAAACAGAATGTGAAAAAAAAAATCCATGAATTCACATGGTAGGATTTGTAAAGAATCCACATGATATATATATATATATATATATATATATATATATATATATATATATATATTTTTTTTTTTAAGCTAATAATTTATTAGTCAACATTTTGTCCTGGAGGTTGATGTGTTGGAAGCAGGAAAAATGGGTGAAGTGTGAGAAGGGCCAACTTGTGTATCTGTCAGAAGTGGTCCAAGAAGGAACAGGATCATCAGCCAAAGCTCATAGATGCACATGGAGACCGAAGGCTGGCCCATGTGGTCCAATCTAACTGATGAATAACTGTCAGACACCGCATCAGTGATACAAGAAGAGATTTTTTTAAATATGCAATACACAAATTGTTAGCACAATAAGTGATAATTCACAAAAGTTAAAAGGAAAATAAAAATACTGACAGAAAAAAACCTGATTATGTTAGAACTGCCTCCATAGTCAGATCACTGACACTGATAACAAAAGCATGGTCACCTTTAGATATAAGACTCATCTCTGGAAGTGCTGGGAGGCATCTGAATGAATGTGGTTTCACCGTTATTGCTCCACCTCTTCAGGCTCTTTTAATATCATGAACAGATTTTATTATAATTTAGAATTTATCACATCCGTATTCACATACTGTCATGTTTTGTCCTTTTCTCGAGTTACAAAAACGACATATGATAACTAAGCATTCTCTTTGTTGAAGATGATGTCGTCACAGTCGCACAACAGGAACAGTTTTGCATAATCAGTTCAATGACCAGATGTTGGGGGTCCATGAGTTGCCCATCCAGCTGTTGCTGCAGAGTGTGTTTTTCAATAACACCTCCCTCAGCCTTAGTAACAGTTGCTTGACAAAAACATGAGCTAAACTTAAACTACAGACCAAGATGAGGTTAACCAGAAGAGCTGCCACGCTTACCTCTGAAAGTGTTGCATTAGCAGCTATATCAGTTTATGAGAGTTTTCCATACACAATTTTTTTTTTTTTTCATTTATGTATGCAATAACCACCCAATTTCACTTTTTTATGTTTCTATGGTGAACAAAATTAAATCATGTACAATCTGCATGAAATTCAACAACTAAAAACTAGTTAAATTTGCTATTGTTGAGGTGACGTTGTACAGTGTAGTAAGAGTGGATAGTTGCATTGATAAATTCCTTCTCAAGTGTCTCAGATTATTCAATTAACTGGTCGAAATCAACAGTTCTTCCGATTAATTGCTCCTTCCATAATTCTTCTCCTTCCCCACTGCAATGTGGAAATATAAAATACTTAGGTATTAATATCTCTTCTAAACTTTCAGAATTAACTAAATTAAACCACATCCCACTTTTAAAGACAGTAGAAGGCGACCTGGCTAGATGGAAATCTTTACCCATATCACTCATGGGAAGGGTCGCCGCTATAAAAATGATGGTCTTGCCAAAAATAAACTATTTATTTTCAATGATCCCAAATAAGCCATCACAAGATTGGTTCAGATCTCTAGACTCGTATCTTTCTAAATTCCTTTGGAAAGATAAACCCCCACGTATCAGCTTAAAAACACTACAAAGGACCAAGGATAAAGGAGGATTAGATCTGTCTAACTTTAATCACTATTTTTTAGCCAACAGGCTTCAGTTCATCTCTAGATGGTTTAAACACACCCTCTTAGATGAACCTTGGATAGATGTAGAACAGGCACTATGTAATAACCTAGAAATTTCAGACCTACCATTTATCAGCTCAAACATCAAACGACATGAATGCTTTAAAAGCATCAATATTAGCTCTTCTCTGACAGCATGGTGGGAGTTTCTAAAAATGACAGAGTCTTCATTAATCCCATGCAAACGCACACCTATCTGGAACAATCCGGACATATTACAAAACAATATTATGATAAACTTTCCAGATTGGAGTTGCAAAGGAATTAAATACTTGGAACATATGTGGGAAGGAACAGACTTTATTTCGTTTGACAGACTAGTTACACAATATGGGATCAACAAGAAACGATTTTTGGAATATCAACAAATTAAATCCATAGTAAAAAAGAAATTTAATCCCAGTGAAGCTGAATTACAAACACCACCAAGTGTGGTACAATTTTTTAGTCTAAAACCCCCCAAATTATTGTCTAAAATATACAGAACACTTTCTAAAATAGATGAATCAATATCCCTTCCTATTGCAAAATGGGAAGCAGATTTATCAATCAACTTAGACCCAATCCTTTGGTCTCAGATATGCTTAAAAACCTTTCAATGGATCAGAAATCCCAGTTTGCAATTAATACAATACAAAATATTACATAGAGTGCACTATACTGGTCATAGGATGTTCAAGATGGGCTATACGCCTTCCAACAACTGCTCACACTGCACAGCAAATACACCGGACAATTACATCAACGCTCTTTGGTTCTGTCCACCAGTTCAGAAATTTTGGTGTGAGATATGTGAAGACTAGAGCTGGGCGATATGAGATTTTTTCATATCACGATATGTTTTTTTCATTTCAGGCGATAACGATATCTATCACGATATAAGCCAAATAACTATATTTGTAAGATTTAAATGTGCCGTTGCTCACAAGTAAAATGTGAAATAATCAGCAGCTTGTTTTTATTTAAATATTTATTTCCCATAATAAGTTCAACAGGGTAGATGTACTTAAGGAACATGAGACTTTTTCAGATAAATAAAGGCAAATATTGCAAACTACACAAAAGGCAGCCGCTAAAGCGTTTAAGTTTCAAAATAGAACAAACAAAACAGACTAAATTGTCAATTCCACTTAGAAACAAAATATTAATTCTAAAAATAAATCTTAGTTTGTTTACAGAAGAACAGACAAAACTGACTAACTTTTGTCAATATCAAATAAACTGAGAACTAAAAGGAAATTCTCAATCTGTCCTTCTTGTATAGCTTAGCTTTTCAAACAGTTTTAACAGTTACTTTAGTCTGACAAAAGCCGAATGACGAATCAGCGCTTCCAGTCAGAGACTGAGGCTACGTCCACACGTACACGGGTATTTTTGAAAACGGAGATTTTCCGTTTTCGTTTTAAAAAATAATCCCGTCCACACATAAAGGCAGAAATGAAGGAAAACGCTGCTATGAACATGCCAAAGCAGCAGGTGGCGCTAGATTCCTAACCGTGCAGAAATGTTGGCCAATCAGAAGTCTAGAAGCCTCGGTGGGAAAAAGTAAACAAAGCTGGGGCATAGAAGCAGAACCGAGTCGTATGTGTGGAGGGACAGTAACTGTGTGTATATGTAAGCATTTAAACACTGCAGAGAGTAGAATTAACAGTATTGTAGAAATTCATTTCACCGAAACAATAACGTGGCGCACAGTGTGACGCATGCACCAGTTTATTGTATTTCCAGACTTGCTTTCGGCACAATTTACAGTGCACGCTGCTCTGTTTTTTGTCAGACTTGAAATATCCGAAATACCTTCACCCTACGGAACTTCTATGGCTCTTCCGTTCGACAATCTCTCCGGCATTGGAACCATCATCTGTTTTCTCTTCGGTCACGCTCGGTTGATTTTTCTAGTCGGCACACTCATTTCCTCCATTATGCGCTGGCTGCCTCCCAAACAAACACACGTGCGGCTTGGCACTTGTGCTGTACGTAACAAGTCACGCGACGTGACGCTGCGGCTGTGATTGGTTCGGCTCTGCGCTACTTAATTTGGATTGGCTGACCTTTTTTTTTTTTTTTTTTTTTTTTTGAGGACAAGAGCGGCGAGGTCTATCGCAATAGCTTAATTTCTCTATCGAGTAAAAGTTATATCGCGATACATATCGTTATCGTTCTATCGCCCAGCTCTAGTGAAGACTTATCAAAGTGTCTGAAATGTAACATTCCAGCCTCCCCTTTAGTATGCTTGCTGGTTAACTTGGATGAGGTCACTGCAGAAATAAACACAGCCCACGTTGTTTTTACGGCCCTATGCATTGCCAAGAAAATGGTCCTCATTAACTGGAAAAATAAAAATAATCTTAATTCTAACCAATATAGAAACCATCTAATAGATCACATTAGTCTTGATAAAACATCTGCCATCACATTTGATCAATCCCTTTGGGCTCCTTTGATCGGCTTCATCACCTAGTGGGGGTGGGGGGGGTCATGGTTTGGTCCTGCCTTCGCTATTGTGGTTGATATGGGGGTAGGGATGGCCTTAGGGCATCTGGGGAGTCCCTACGGACGTTTCCCTAGAGGGACTAACCTGGGGGATGTGGCCATGACCTGGTTAGGAGCTCTGGGGCTCTTGGATGGTGTTTTCCTTGTGGCTGCGTACAGCGGAGATGGGGGAGGGTCTGTGCTGGCGGACGTTGGTTACTGGCCTGGTAGCCTGGCTGCCCCTGGGAGGGTCCGGCACGGGCGTGGAGGCTTGGGGGTCTGGGGGTGCTCCGCCCCCCAGTCTGGGGTGCTGGCCGGGCTTTGGGGGCTTGGGTCCTGGCTGTTGTGTCGCCGGAGCAGTGGGCGGGTGGGTGCAAGGGGGCTCAGCCCCAGTGCAGGGGACCTCTGATGCATCGGCCCTACTAGGGGGCTCTCTAACTGGTGGGGAGGTTATTATATCTTTGCAGGTGGTCTCCTCACTACAGGAGCTCACTCTGCAGGTGGGGGGAGAGATATAGGAGAGGTGGAGAATGAACTCAACCTGGGTGTCTATTGTCTTGTGTAGTTTGGGAGATGATTGGATGATGGGGTGGGTGCAGTTTTCTCTGGGGTGGAGTCGGGTGGGCTGCCCCGGACTCTGTGGGGCTGGGCGGTGCTGCTGCTGCGGGCCCCGGTCCGGATGGGCCTGGGCCCCCTTGCCCTGGTGGGTTCCAGAGTGTGGGGGTGCCTACTGGGGTCAGCGGGGGAGCTGGCCCCAGGGAGGGGCCGCTTGCCCCTCCCTTTCTTCCCTCCCCATCCTAAGCTGCCTCCCTATTCCCGCTCTACCACACCCACCCACACACGCAGGGCTTGGGGTGCAGGTATGTCACCAGGGTACAGGGGAGGCACTCCCCCTCTGTCCCCTTCTGGCCGCCTGTGCCTCAATTTTATTCTGCAACCTAGACATCCACATTACTCACACACTCTCACATAACACATACATATAGGGCCTTGGGGGTGGGCACGTTTTACAGCATCCAGAGGATGGTCGGTGTACTCCAACCCACCTCTGGCGCTGGTGCCCTACCCTCAATTTTAAATGCATTTAGACACTAAGGGTTTTCAGGAAGAGCCGTGCTGCTCTCTGAGAGGAAGCTAGTACCATGCTCTCCTGAGTTTTAAATGCACTTTAGAACAGCACACAGCAACACTACATATGAGCGGGCGTAGGGAGGTTTGAGGTCTTCACTCACCCCGGTTCTGTTAGCCATCAGACTGGGGTCTGGGATGCGGGGCCTCCCTGCTACTGCAGATAAGGAGGTGGTCCGCTTGCCTCCACCCCAGAGAGAAGGGTTACATCTCCTGGGTCTAGGTGCGGCTTGCCCCTCTGAGGGTGGGGGTACCTGGACCTGGGATATAGAGTATGTTTGGGGAGTGCGACTGTCTGTGCAGTGTCTATTTGTGTCTGTCTACACGTTGGGTGAGTGCCGAGTATTTGGTTGTGCATATGGGGTGGGAATGCACGTCTGTGTCCGCGTGTGCCTGTTCGTCTGTGTCTATACAGGGAGTGCAGAATTATTAGGCAAATGAGTATTTTGTCCACATTATCCTCTTCATGCATGTTGTCTTACTCCAAGCTGTATAGGCTCAAAAGCCTACTACCAATTAAGCATATTAGGTGATGTGCATCTCTGTAATGAGAAGGGGTGTGGTCTAATGACATCAACACCCTATATCAGGTGTGCATAATTATTAGGCAACGTCCTTTCCTTTGGCAAAATGGGTCAAAAGAAGGACTTGACAGGCTCAGAAAAGTCAAAAATAGTGAGATATCTTGCAGAGGGATGCAGCAGTCTCAAAATTGCAAAGCTTCTGAAGCGTGATCATCGAACAATCAAGCGTTTCATTCAAAATAGTCAACAGGGTTGCAAGAAGCGTGTGGAAAAACCAAGGCGCAAAATAACTGCCCATGAACTGAGAAAAGTCAAGCGTGCAGCTGCCAAGATGCCACTTGCCACCAGTTTGGCCATATTTCAGAGCTGCAACATCACTGGAGTGCCCAAAAGCACAAGGTGGAGGTGGAGTACTGGTTTGGGCTGGTATCATCAAAGATGAGCTTGTGGGGCCTTTTCGGGTTGAGGATGGAGTCAAGCTCAACTCCCAGTCCTACTGCCAGTTTCTGGAAGACACCTTCTTCAAGCAGTGGTACAGGAAGAAGTCTGCATCCTTCAAGAAAACCGTGATTTTCATGCAGGACAATGCTCCATCACATGCGTCCAAGTACTCCACAGCGTGGCTGGCAAGAAAGGGTATAAAAGAAGAAAAACTAATGACATGGCCTTCTTGTTCACCTGATCTGAACCCCATTGAGAACCTGTGGTCCATCATCAAATGTGAGATTTACAAGGAGGGAAAACAGTACACCTCTCTGAACAGTGTCTGGGAGGCTGTGGTTGCTGCTGCACGCAATGTTGATGGTGAACAGATCAAAACACTGACAGAATCCATGGATGGCAGGCTTTTGAGTGTCCTTGCAAAGAAGGGTGGCTATATTGGTCGCTGATTTGTTTTTGTTTTGTTTTTGAATGTCAGAAATGTATATTTGTGAATGTGGAGATGTTATATTGGTGTCACTGGTAAAAATAAATAATTGAAATGGGTATATATTTGTTTTTTGTTAAGTTGCCTAATAATTATGCACAGTAATAGTCACCTGCACACACAGATATCCCCTTAAAATAGCTAAAACTAAAAACAAACTAAAAACTACTTCCAAAAACATTCAGCTTTGATATTAATGAGTTTTTTGGGTTCATTGAGAACATGGTTGTTGTTCAATAATAAAATTATTCCTCAAAAATACAACTTGCCTAATAATTCTGCACTCCCTATATGTCAGGTTGGTTTTAGACTCAACCTCTCTGGGTACATCTCAGGCCCTCCTAAGTACGGAGGCCTATCTCCCCTCACCACAGTCCCTGCCGGTGGCTGATGCCCTCAGACGTTGGTGTGTTGGTGGTCCTTGTCATCTGGGGCTGGGCGCTCATGTATGTACCGGCTCACTCCTGGTGGCCGATTGGCGGGGCCGGGCGCCTGTGGCCCGGGTGGGCTCCTTCCAGGGGGTGGGATGCCCTCAGACCTCTGGCCTCTGGGCCTGAAGCTCGGTCCTCTCTGGCACAGCTGGCTGCCGGCAGAGCCCGCGGGCACGCCACTGCAACCCCCTCTGGCCTCTGCTCCGTAGCTGCGGGGTGACCTCTCCTTTGGGGCTCTACTCAGCTCTTCCCAGGAGGGTGGCACGGTTCCCCCCCCCCTTTGGTGGTCCTCCTCGGGTCCTTGTACTCTGGGGCCTCTGGATATCTGGGGCCTGGATCTCCTCCATACCTGCTTCATACCCTGGTGGACGGGGCTGTGGCTCCCCACACTCCTTAGCAGATCGTTACATGGAGAAACCTTTGGAATACAAGCGTGCTGATCCACAAAGGTATGCACACAGGTGTACACACGGGTGTTCACAGACGCGGACTACACCTTTCTTGGTTGCTGCCTCAAAGCACATTGTGCACTGTCTATCTTGCGTGCTGCACAATATCGTTTAATATTTAGTATCTACTGCTAGCTAGTTTATTGTGATGGTGCTGGTTTTTTTATTATGTTGCTCTTTGTTGTTTGCTTTCTCTTCTGTTCTTTTTCTCCATACAGGTGATCCAGGTGTTTTGTTTGTTTTTCTTTTTCTTTTTCTTTCTTCCCCCCCTTCTCACCGTCTCTTCTCCCCTTTGGTTTTCTTTCTCTCCCTCTCTTTCTTTCATTCTTTCTCCCTGTCCTATCCCCCAGTTCATGTCTGGCCCGTTTGTAGCAACTGAAAATAAAATAAATTCATAATTATAATAAAGGTCAATCAAATGGACCAATATGGCAAGGTCATGATGATCCACTTGGTAAAATAAATCCGCTTGCCATCTTTCTTGGCCTCAAGACAACAATTCTGATGGCTAAAGATCCAAACGGGACACCTTAAAAAAAAAAAAAAAAAAAAAAAAAAAAAAAAGAGTGGATAGCTGCCTGGACTCACAGGAAAGTCAAGGTTACAAGAGCCTGCTTGTGCTGTTTATTGTGGTTTAAGCTGTCAAGGACAAAAAGTATCAAACCTGGTAATCATACCTTTCCTACTTTTTAAAATATGGAGTGAGAGTTTCGTGGTGCAGTGTTTAGCACTGTAGCCTCAGAGGAAGAAGCTCTGTGTCTCTGGGTACATGTAGTTAGTGGGGTTAGGTCAGTAGGTATGCATGGTTGTCTGTCTCCCTGTGACAGGCTGGTGATCTGTCCAGGTTGTGTCCCGCCTCTCGCCCTATGACAGCTTCAATAGACTTCTGCCCCCTGTGTGTGTTTACCTGTTCCCGGTACCTTATCTTTTGGACTGGACCACACATTTGGCCAGATTTCACTGTGGGTAAGGCTACTCATGACCCTGTTGCTGACTCACCACTGTTCTTTTCTTGGACCAATTTTGATGGACACTGTCCACTGCAGACTGGAGAACACCACACACCCCTGCAGTTTTGGAGATGCTCTGAATGGAACGTCTATCCATCAAAATGTTTCTAACACATCAATTTTGAGGATTAAATGTTAACTTGCAGCCTCGTATATCCCACTAACGCCACGACAAAGAGATACTCCATGTTATCCACTTCACCTGTCAGTGATCATAATGGTATGCCTGATATATTACCAAGATACTCATGCCACCATTTTCATTAAGCGTATTTTAGAACTCTTCACTGTGACGATGCATTCAGTTAGACCGATTCATAGACTGGTTCATACCACACTTGCAAAGATATTTTTGTAGATCTGGGATTGTGCATGAGGATCGTGCATGAGGATCGTGAGGCCTAAAAAACGAGCATTTCCCAAACTGATACCATATAGTGCAGTCAATAAAGATAGCATGCTAGGGAAGAACATCTGCGCCAGGATAAGACTGGGAATATTCACGTTTATGCTGCTGCAATAGTCAAGAAACACGTCTCAACATTTTACAAATACACAAAGCAAAACAACAGAAGGGCAGAGACTTCGGCTGGCTGTACAAACAGAAAGAATTTGGAAGGAAAACACTATCTCTGCTGATACTATGCAATACGAGAGGAAGAGGATGTCATATAGTCTGTCTAGGAATTAAAAGACAGTGAAGAAAAGAAGCTGACATAAAGTTGAACAAAGAGAAAACAGGAGGAGGAACGAGCTCCTCTAGTGAAGATCTTCAGAGAACAAGGAGCTGCCAAGCACTTGCTTAGTTACACTTCAGACTAATTTTCTCATTCTCTGCCTTCTACTCTTTTCCTGTCATCTGTTTCTCCTGTCGGTACATATCTCTTATTTATCATTTCCTTCCTTCTGCACTTTTGGCACTTCATATTCTGGCTCTCACCATAAATTTACAACAAACAAGTTAAGCAGCCAGTCACTCTGGAGGCAACATTCATTTTAATTATGGCCTGTGAAAAGCTTTCAACTTTCTTTCAGGCGCTTTTGAAAACTTATATCATCAATCTTCAATGAATGACTTTGTAGCAAAGATTTTATCTGGACAATATGAAAGCTGTCAGAGAGAAACAGTATTTATCACACTGTGTCTGGTGAAACTTGGACTTGGAAGAAGTTAAAGGCAAAAATGGCAGGTTAGCTAAATGCCCCACATGAACGAATGACTGTTGTCAAGTCATGATTTAGAGGTAGGTTTAGAAGCAACAATAAATCATGTTTGTTAAGTACAAAATATTTGATAGACTCAAATTAACAATATATGAAAATGAATAGATATACTTTGTAATTGTTCTGTGGCTCTTTGTTTGTTTTGAATCCAGTTCGTTTTGTGTCTGTGTTCATGCATGTGTAACTGTAGCTTTCTGTCTTTGTAGTTGCTTCATATCTGTTTGTAGTTTTTCTCTGTTGTTTGGTTGCTTTAGGTATTATCCCCCCATCAGCCCGTGAGTGGGTGGTGTTGACACCATACTTTGTGAAAATGATAGCACCAGGACGAGGCAATGTAAGATTTTTAAGCTGAGTTTAAACTTGAGGTGGATTTTTTGGAGATGCTCCCAATGTTTAGAGGTCAGGTTTTCTGAAAATCACCGAGGATTTTCAAGTTGATACCATAAGTGCATCTGTTAAAAACCTCAGACAGTGTGTCACTGACCCTGATGTCAAGGTCAAAGGTCAGGTCTGATAATCTTGTGAATGTGATAATTTGACTCTGCAGCTGTTTCATGTCTGTTTGGAGACACACTTTTTTGGTCTCCTTGACATTTTCATCATTTTCTGCTCATCTGTGTGTCTTTGTCACTTTAGTGAGCACCTTTGTAACGATGGTGTCTTTTCAGGTTGCTCCGTGTCTGCTTCTGGTTGCTTACTGGTCTGTTCACTTGGTTTTTTTGATCCCTTACTGTGTCTTTGGAGTCTTTTTATGTCTCTTAGTAGTTTTGTGTCTCCTTGAAGTTGTTTTGTATGTGTTAGTTTACATTTTCTGTATCTTTGTTCCAAGGATCCATCTGTTTGTTGTCAGTTAGTTTTTTTCTTTGTAGTCACTTTATCTCCTCTCCAAGTCATTTAATTTTGTACTCTTTTTTTAAAATATATTTTTGTAGGCTCTCTTTGTCTTTCATTTCAAAATGAAACCCTTTGAAAAGAGGCTGTGGTCCAGGGAACTTAAGCCAAATTGGTCCCAAGTAGACTGATCCAATTCAGATACCAACAGTGGCAATTATTGTCCCACAGTTTTCCTAACTGGATTTGAATCTGAGCCCAGTATTCCCAGTTTGCAGTGCAATAAACAGTGCTAACCTGGGAGTCATGAACCACTGTCCAACACATTTGGTCCTCTGCCTCTTAATACTGTATAGTTGCATATCCCATCCTGCAAATGCAATTGGTCCAACTTAGCTGGCTTCCATACCGGACTGGGGTAGACTGGCACTCTTAGGCTTTTTCCTATTCCCATTTTTGCAATTCTTACTGTTCCTCAATAGAGGTCGATACAGTTTGTAGACTAATTAATACTCTCAGAAGTTCTGCCCATCTCTGCAGCGTCCTTGGTGCTACAGTCAGTGTGCAGCAGCTCTAATCACACAGACAGCTCACTGATGCCATTGCTAGAGGTCAGAACACAGTTAATCTCTTACTCGGTTCCCTTCGCATCTCTATTCTTCCTCTTCTTTTTGCCTCACAGTCTAGTACAGCAACTCTTAGCTGCTTCATTGCTAACAATTTATTTTTCTTTACGTATTTGCCCAATTCTGTCTTACCCTTGATCATGAAGTGCTTACCTGCATCTCTTTGAATGACAGTGTTGGTCTGAAAATGAGCATTGGACATGTGTTCAATCACTTCAGACTAATCTATGATGCTGTCATGAGACAGTGTTTACTACAACAACTGCATTTGTCTCTTTATAACATTTTAAGAGAGTGGGGCTTACATCTTTTACTTTTAATTTCCCACAGTTGCACAGGAAGCAGCGCTTTTCTTAGTCTACTTATTATAGCAGGTTTCAAAATATAAGTTTAATCAGCTCTAAGAAATATAAGCGCAAGATCAGCCAGGAAGTCTTAATGTTTGCTTATAATGATGACCACAGTTTTTCGCCATCCTTATTCAAGTAGTGTAGGTTTCACGAAGTAATTGAAACCAACTATGGCAGATCTGAAAAAACTGCTTGACAGTTTAGCGATAATGATTCAGACAGCATTCATAAGGACTGATTGGAAGGCCATGTTAATGGTGCATTTACACCAACCTGCCAGACCATCGGCCACACACAGCATATTAGCTTTTGGTCATTTGTTGCTGGCAATAAAGATCAACAAATGGCACCAAAGAACATGCTTACAGGGTACAAAAGAACAGCTTTGATCTTTATGGATACTTTCCCTTTCATAATCAGGTCACTGAAGCTTTTTTATTTTTTATAACTCACACAACTTTGGAATTTTCAAGGCTTAAGGCTAAGACCAATTTGTACCAAACAGTAGCCAATCACTGTCTCTAACTGATCTTTCTGAGTTAACTTCAGTAATTACTTCCTCCCAACCATCAATATGTCCTTAAGAAGAGCGGTCCCTAACCCCTCGACCGGTACCAGTCAGTGAGTCATTTAGTACCGGGCCACGAGAGCTGAGGCTCGGATTTTATGCTTTTATAATTTATGCTTTTCAGGTTTTTTTTATTTTTTTTATTGTTTTTATCGTTAACTCGGTTTCCCTGGGTCTTTTCCCATGTGTTATGAATGAATCTTTTTTTTTTGGTAGCAGTACTGGTTTTATTTTGTTGTATTTATCCGCGACACCTCGGGGAATTTCTGCTCGAAATCCACACTGCAGCTGCTCAGCTCTGTTTAAGCTCAAGAGGCCTCACCATCTTGGACATGTTCACTCTGCATTCCTTCACACATAACTGTTTCTGGGACTACAGAGCCTATACATGTAGAAGCATTATAAAAACGGCAATGGGTCAAAGTCTAACATTGAAAAGACGTCCACAATGACCACATTTGGACTATAAATAGCCCATAAACGGAGGTCCCACGGATGTCAACTTGACTACAAGTTTTGTAACGCCTGTGATGTCTCTTTTTTGTTAAAAAAAGTGACATCACAGGCGTTACAAAACAATTTACACTTGTAGAACAGCAAAACTGTTGTAAAATTGTTTCCTGGCAACAGAAAAAAAAATCTATAATTATTATCGATGCTCATCGGGGAAAGAAAAATATTTTAGACATTTCTACTCTCCCTGCAGAGTTCTGAGAAATCTTACCGAGGTGGTGATGATATATTCTGGAGTACTGATTGGTCGGTAGGTGATGACTTCATACTTGTGTATCACTAATCTGGATCTTTACCTGCTTCGGAGAACGTTAGGTCTACAGCATCGGTTACCATGGCAATTTAGCCCAGTAAGAAGTGAGCCACCTTTGTATTACAGAAAAGCCAGAACTTAACTGGATAAGACAATATCATGCTTTGTAGTACATGCCTCAGGCGGTCTCACTGAACGTAGCAGCACTGTGGCTCACTGATGACCTGTCTTGGGTATACCTTCTTTCTGCCAAGCTGCAGCTAGGACAAGCTAGAAAGATAATGGATACACTTTTGCAGAACTTGCTCGGTTGAGTCTATATGTACATATGATATATGACTCACTGTCTTTAAAGCTGTATTTATAAGTCTGTGAATGATGAGTTCATCAGAAAATGTCAATGCCCCCTGGACAGGCCAGCCCACAGCTAATGCAGAGAACATCATTAAGTCATCAAGTTGAGTCACACACCAAGTTGGCTTCTATCAGACAAGACCAGACAGACATCACTGCTGTATAATCTTTTTCTTGTAATTACCTTGACTCACTTTTTCTTCATAATTTTCTCTGAATATGAGCTGTCTGCTGCAAATCCACCTCGCGGATTCCTTTTCTCTTGCACATTCCCAGCCCATCAATCATACTTAACACCGTACATTCCTCCATGACCTCCCCCTCTGTGCAACACACAGTCTACACATTTCTTTTAAAAGTGAATGCCTAATTGTTTTGCATGTGTCCTCCTTCCTAGTTTGTGCTGTTACCCTCCCTCCATGCTTATTCCATTCCTGCCGTGAACATCAGTGGAACGTTGTTGTTATGCTGTGCTTTGATGCATCCATTCATTTGGAAGAACACATACTCCACTTTTTGTGATGCCACATGCACTCAAATATTCCCGTTTTTATTGCTGACATTTCCTTTTTGTCTTTTCCCCTCTACATACTGAGTTTGAGTCTCCTCTTATCTCGTTAGTCAGATATCGAGGGTTTAGTTGCTGCTCCCACAGGGGATGGGGGACCAATTAAATATTTATGGATCAACATTCATTCAAATGTTTGGCAATGGGAAAAGCCTGTGACCGGAAAACTGACATGACTTGTTTGTGCACAACATGCAGCAGGGGACATGGAGGGCTAGTCTTCAGCATGTGTCACCGTGAATGTGCTTTGTAGTGGCTGTGCTGGCAGATGATGTTATTGTAATGGACATATTTGTAGGCTGTGGGCTTTCAGAGTCATATTGATATTATCCTATTGACCAGAAGAGAGGAATTCTCCCTGGAGCCCCCCGAAAAAAAAATACATAATAGGCATCAAAACTTCAGGTCCAAGCAAATAACGATTGAAATACGACAATGCAAAGCACATTTGCAGATTGCGCGACTCCTTTTGTCTAGTGAGTGCATTCTGTCAGATCGCTGTTTCCTCGTAGTGGCCGAGTGACTATTTACTCTGGAAGAGGCTGACAAAGCTCTCCGAAGGCAAGAGGGTCGCATGCCTGATCTGATATAAATCAGTATTTGGGACAATATCAAGATTAAATAAGGATCGTTATGCAGGTTGTTGTGCGTTAGATCCTAACTTCAATTCAGGAGATGAGGCTTGAGGTAGAGATGAGTTATGAGAGCAGTGGTGAAGAAGGCAGACCAAGAAGTGGAGTATGAGAAAAAGGGAATGAGAAATAGATGAGGAAATGTAGAAAAATATACTATTTTTAAATGGTCATAAAAGGTTTAAAAGAGCTACTTGTGATCTTTACATTTAACTAACCTGTTGACATTTTACAGCAGTTTTTGGCTATATTTAGGTGTTTGGAATGTTTCACGACAGTCAGGAATCTGGAATATTCTACTGGGATATACAGGGTTAGGACCATGGTGCGTATATAAAAACAGATAAGTCTGGAGAACACTGTGAGCTTACTATGACTCAATTCTTCTCTGAGTCCATTAAAATAAAATTGAGATAAAAAGACAAACAGATGGTCAAAGAAAACTGGCTGAAGAAGGCCTAATTAAAAATGTTCACACTTTATTTCTCTACAGCTCTCGTTTGTGCATTGAGACTCCCTTCATTTGAAAAACTACAGTGCCAGTTGTTTCAGTAAGTATGCAGCAAAATAACCAGTTTATCCTGAAGTAACAAAACCCTAGCAACAATGAGTTTTATCTATTTGCAGCAAGACAGGAAACAGCACGAAGCTACAAAGTCAGTGCGGGCCGTGGAGGTTGGGGTGGCTTGGCAAGTCAACAAAGCAAGTATTTGAAGAAACCAGTGCTGCTTGTTGACCATTTCAAACAATGACCTCAAGTGTTCTTCCACCAAGTTATTATTATTACTTTGTGGGTGTGTGCTTTGGCTTTATTGGACAGTTGACTGTAGTAAGGAAGAAAGGAAACCAAAGGGAGAGCGAGGAACATGTAAGGTTAATCATCCAAAACCAAACCAGGAATGTTCTCGAGTTGTGCTTCGCAACTTAACCATTTTGTTTCCTTTAGTTATAGTTTTGTGAAGAGCCAACGTACAGCATCAGGAGTCATGACGGGAAGTAATCTTTAATCTCTGCACTGGAGAAAAGAGAGTTTTTGTCAACAACTTTAACAACAAATATAAACACATCAAATGCTAAAGTGTCATGGTGGCTAATACTACTCTGTAATATGTGATCATCCCCAAGTGTGACCACATGCTCGGGGAGGACTATCCTTCAATGTCCAATGTCCTTTAGTTCCATCAACACAAAGATGTTTATCTCTTCAAACAAATCTTTAGTACTTCAGTATCATTTGTACTACAATACATTGTGTTTCTTATTCAGTGCAATCCAATTGTAATCACAGGATTTTTACAGTAGAAAAGTTCACCTTTATTACCTTTGACCTATGTGGTCAAAACAACCCCATGGGTCAGGAGAATAATGCTGCTAGCACAGCTTGCCTCCATAAGGAGGTTGGAAGCATGCTGTGCGATGATCAGAGGACCTCTGCAGTGACTCCACTACAGTCGTTGCCCGTCCTCATGGAGCGAATGTTATTGCTCATTTATACTTGTGTAGTCATGATGTTTGCATCAGGTTTAAACTTTATTATTGTTTAGATATATTATTACTATATTAACCTGTTACTCATAGTTGTTAAGTTACATGAGCACTACGGTGGGAAATGTGAGTAATTTGGGCTATCTGAGGTAGCTGGCAGTTTCTCACTCAACAGTCGTGACAGACATCTCATTGTGAGCCATTCAGCAAAATGTAACACTAACATTTGACAAGGTGGCTGCAAAAACCAAAGGTTTACACATGTCACACAATGACAAACTGAAGGTACCTCTACACTCATACAACTTTTGCTCTGTCTAAAGACAAAAGCAAATACTTTTGATCCGTCTTGGCAAGCTGCTATGCAGGCCGAGACATTCATACTGAGGCAGAATTCACTGAATGGTTTCAAATAGGGAGCTCTACACTTACACAGATGGCTGACATTTATCTGTAACTGTTCAATATTCCATCGAGAACAGATTAGCCAAAGTCATGAAAGGTGGTGCAATAGTAAAGGAATGCAATTACTGCTGCTGGATTCTTCCAAACTCTCTTTTTACCCAAAAGCATCCTGATGTCAGCTTCTTGAATACTGCACATCAATGCTTTTCATACATGTCCCATCGAGGCCTGAGAGACTGCTGGTTTTCATTCCAGCCAAACACTACAGCAGCTGGCACCGCTGATTAACACAAATGCAACAAAAGCAGAAGAGCTAAATGGTGAAATGAGCTACTCCAGCATTTTAGGGGAGGCAAAATACTGAGAAAGTTCAGCCTTGGAGCCCAATGGCAGAAAAAAAAAGCTCTTTTAGTGATAACCATGAGTTTCATAGTGGCTCTTTCAGGGGAAGGAGCCACTATGAAATAACATGCAGATCCATAATCATAGATTTATTAATCATGTTTCTATTCTCGTCTCTCTGGAATGAGTTTCAGTTTATAGTTGGGCTTGTAGATATAATACCTATCCAAGTATGCTGAAAGAGTGCTGGAGTTTAATCAATGACTCAATTGCAGACACACCTGACCACAGAATCAGTCTATTACATTCCAACCTCTCCACCATCATGGATGGGCAGGACCAAGAAGCTATCAAAGGATGTCAGGGACAAGACCTTGAACCTTCCTGCAGTAACAACACTGTAATTGATGGGTCGTTGATGGGTTTCAGCGGTTTAGACACCCAAAACATATCACCAGGTAGCCCATGGAGGGAGCTGAAGCGTCACGTTCGCAAGAAGGAGCCAAGAAACCTCGGAAAGTGTATTCATACCTTCATCACCTCTGGACAACTGCAATCTATGTAATTGGGTTTTGAACACTCATCTGTCCATCACTTGCAGTTACTTCAGAATGCTGCTAGTCATCTTTTAACAGCTATTAGAAAATATGATCACGTCACTCTGGTTTTAGCACGTTTACATTGTCTCCCTGTTCATATTGAGTTTACAGTTCTTTTGCTTACTCTTAAAGTGTTACACAGTATGGCACCCAGCTATTTAACCATCAAATCCCATCTTAAAATTCCAATATTGTGCCAAAATGCAGGTAAAAGATTTTTAATGAAAGGTCTGAGATTCTACTTTCTCAAACTGTACTTCTTTCTTGCTAAAATGTAACTCTAGCCCAACGCCTATGGATCGATGACTTGTGACCTGGGTCAACACACCTGAATCAAATGATTAGTGCATTACCAGGCTTCTGGAGAACTGCAAGACATGTTGAGGAGGTCATTTAGCCATTTGAATCAGCTGTGCCTGTCATGGCTGTGTGGCAGGCAGGCAGGCAGGGAAAAGGGACCCAAAATGCAGGACTCACAAACACAGGACTGGAACTCAAAACGCAGCTTTAACGCTGGAAAAATCTCCTCAACAATACCGCTCACAAAAACAAAACTCAGCACAGAGAAACTAAAACACGACAAGCACACAGCATGGAGACAGTACAACACAACAGAGAGCAACGGCAAACGCAGGGCTTATATACACAGGGGAGTAATCAGGGAATAGGAAACAGGAGGGAGACGCAGCTGGGAGAGATTAGGGCTAACGAGTCAGGGGCAGGTAAAACTGAATACACTGACAAAGGACTGGGATTATCAAAATAAAACAGGAAATAAGAAACAAATCTCAAAAACGCAAACTTGACACTGAGAGATAAACAGGAAGAATAAAACACATAAAACAGAGAAGACAGTGATTTAAACTAGAGGACAGAACAACAAATAACATAAAGAGAAGAAAACCAAGAATAACCCTTAATACAAAATCAAACCAGCGCAACTCAAAACCCCAAACAAATTAGAAAAACACCAAAACAGAAAAAGTTGTGTCAAAATGACGCAGAACCATGACAGTGTTGGATCAAGGACACAACTAAAGCCTGCAGGACACCGGCCCTCGAGACCTGGAGTCTCCCCCCCCCCCCCCCGCTCTAAAGGCATAATTAAGAGTAAAGAACTTGATTTGATTGAGTTTTTTAGTGATATAAAGGGATCAAGTTATTCTAATTTAAGCTATCGAAATTATTTATTTAGATCTCAAAGAGAAAAACATAAAACATGTTCATAAAATAATAAAAACATATTAAGCAGCAACAGTAAAGCTTCGGGCTGTTGGCATACTGAGCACATGTTTAAAAAAAGGGCTTTTTTGGCTTCAGAGTGCTTCGTCTACAAAAACATGAGTTCTTCTTTTTTAGATGGACCAATTTTGATGGACATAAAAGCAAAGTTTGGTGAAATTGTTTGCAAGGAATTCAACCAGTGTAAAACTTTTAAATTAATTAATTTAGTTAAGTATGAAATATTTATGTTTGACTAAGGCATTCAGGCAGGTACAAATTCGAAAGCTACAAAACCTTCAAAATGTTTTTTCAGTCAGTTTTTTTCTAACAATGAAACTTTTCCTCTCTGAACTATCTGAACATGCACAAAAGCCTCGTAGGACGGACTTCACTTACTTGAAACTCTCAAACTGCGAAACCTGCAGAGGTGCACCTGAAATCCTGTCCACACAACCTCCAATTAGACTGGACCCCACGGTTATCTGCATTTATAGAATAAACAGCATCTATAGCATATACACAGTATCGAGTTTCAGACCCGCTGCTAGCTTCACATCTTTCTGCTTTTTTTTCTTCAGAACCTGTAACAACTTTAAAATAGGTACATATTGGAAACATCTCTGCTCCACCGCTCCAAGATGCTCTTTGAAATACTCTCTTCTTTTGCAGGAGGGGAAAGAGGGCTGTTACTCCGTGGAGCTAATGTAATTTGGTTGCACTGACATCAGTTTGTCACCATTTGATGTTGATGATTTGAGAACAGCAAATCATCAACATCACAGTGATGCCTCTGTAAGTGTGGGTGTAAAATCTGTTAAAGTAGCTGAAGAAGTAAAGTGCAGTTCCTCCACTAACTCTACACCTGTACACATTTGTGGCACACTTAATATGGATTTCAATTTCAGCAGAAAATCAGCAAGTGGGCTACGTGTCCCTCTCTTAAATTAGGCAATTCTTTAATTTCTTCATCTTCAGGATGTTCACTTACTGCACCTGCTGTGCAGAACAGAACTGTGTGTGAACAGAACTACAGTGCTTATCAGACAATGTTTTTGATGTGTAAAAAAAAATCCACAAACGACTGCACACGTCTTGACTGTTTAAGGAAACTACAAAAATTTTAAGGTGTATATAGATGATATTAATGTTGTCTTGTTGTCGCTGCTTTGTTTGACTAATTTTAACCAAAATGTGAAATTTAAGAAAAAAAAGCAGTGAAAACATTTCAAACTGAAGCTGCAGCGACTACAGAACCATTTTATTCACTGACAGTTTAAGGAAGTACTCAGCAGACGTACAGGTTGTGCTAATTTCATACTTGAGTCTTTCTAAGTGAAGAGAAAAATGTTTGTTCATAATCAATTTATATCTAAGTTAAGATCATAAAATACATTGTCAACTCACTTTTAAAAGTAACAAAATTAACTTTTTATTTTAAAACAGCTTTTAATGTTCAATTTTACTTGATGAGCCCATTAATACTTTTCTAGATTGCACTGAATCCTAGAAAGCACACACGGCAGGAGGTGTTGGGACGTCTGGGAGATGATGTCGTCGAGGTGACGAGGTCACATTCAGAGTGTGTGTGGATCGCAGCAGCAGCCAATGAAACCTGACGAACACTAGAAAGACATACAGGTAAATACATCCAGTGCCGACACTGGATGTCTGTAAGGAGTTAAATTATTGAAGCGCCTTTGAACACGTGTCAGGTGCTGCTCCTGCAGAATGAATCAACAGTATGATTTATTGATGGCAGGTAATTTTGAAAAGCTGCTTAAGCAAACGGGCCGTTTTGATAATACTCAGCAAAATGGATTGTTGGTATGCGACTCTGTGTTGTGTATTTGTGTGGGTGCCTTTGACATGTCACCAAAAACCGCTAAATAGGGCAACCCACATGACCCAAAAATACTCACTTCCTCTCTCTGTCTCTGTTTCCCTTCATCTCTCCCTCTCTGTCTTTCTCACTCTCAAATGGGAGCATTGTATGTGGCCTATCTACAGCCCAAAAACCTCCTCCGGGCATTACAACACACAGATACACACTCACACACACATCACCCGATGCTCCAGGCATACAGCAGACCGGCAGCAACTTTCAAACTGGCTTAGCACGGCTTACTACAGCTCAGAAAGGCAGATTGGTTACAGAGAGTGTCCCCAAACCAGAAAGGCTCTCATCCACTCCTCCAATATGGCCAAAATTTCTATCAGCAGCTGTTTACACGCCTGAAATTTCGAGCATTCGGCATTTTCATCCCCTGGACCCATTAAGAGTAAATTTAGGTAGAGTTTCACCAGGGGAGCCAGGCTCATCAAAACACAACCGTGCTTCTATTCTCCTGAGGATCCACCAGCGTGCAGCCCATGACCTATTTTGCCCAGCTTCACTGTGGCCTGGCTGGTTTACAGACACTATCTCCAGTGTTTGTTCCAAGCTGGCTGAGCTGTTGATGGCTCAGGCACAGTTCCTACAAAGCCAGATTTGGCTTAGCAGACTCCCACATGAGGCAGGGATTCTGTAACCTTTTAAAACCCACAATCCACAACAATAATGCCAGAATTTTTGGCAGGTGTGAGCACAAAAGAAACATGCTCCTCACCCATTAATCAGGTTTAGGTCATGAGTTGTACAGTGATTTAACAATTAAATCGCTAAATAAGCAGATTATAATCAGTTTTTAATGTGCATTTGACTGTGACTGTGGCCTTAATTCATCATTTTGCCAAAAATCAGCTTTTTGGCTTCAGAGCATTAACCGTTTGCCTTTGGCATGTAGTTAACTTTAAGTGCCGTCATGGCTTTTGTGAGTGCTAGCAGCATATGGCAAAGATATTCCTGTAACAAAGTAACGACACAGTGAGAACACACACACAGCAGAGTGTACACTGACAAATATTTTGCACATCACAGTCAATTTTTGTCATAGCTCACTGACTATCCCTTGCTTCAAAGCATACAGAGGCGTGTGACACAGGGGTTACCTCAGCTTTAGGCCCCACTCAGAACATGAGTGACAAGCACAACTGAGACCAGATGAGCCTCACACTACACTGGATCAACAAAAGATGCAAGAAATAGCACTTTGTAGCCTTGAACGAAACATCGCCTTCCTGTGCTATGACTCCTTACATCACTGGCAACTTCCTTCATCCAATCAGTGTCATAATGAAGATGTCAGTCCATACAGGGGGGTGGACGCAAACTGTCACATTAATTTGATGTACGTCTTTCAGTCTGTGCATGGATGTAGGTTCTTATTATGTTGTGAATTACCAATATTAAAACTTGACCACATTTAAAAAGACGTCAGTGATGACTACACTTTTTTTTATTCCCCCAGTGACCTCTCACTTTTAAACCAGTAGACTGAAGCTGTTTCAAACTGACTCTCACTTTTTTTTTTCACACAATAAAAAACATATTTTGCATCCATACGCTAGACTACAGCTAATATCCTCCAAAAGATTATTTTTGACACTGACATTTTAAATATCATGTAACGTTGTCAAAGTAAAACACCATCATCTCATATTTTATTAGTTTTCCTACACCGGTGTTATCCATCAAATAGTGAATTTTGAGTTGTGTGGAATAAATTAGAAAAAAAAACGTGTAATTTTGAGCTTTCTGTTTTTATATATCTCTATCTTAATGCAGCTCACACCAGAACATTATCCACAATTATTTTTTTAACTTTACACAGAGACCATCCTCTATAATAATTAAATAAAGTAGATGTGTTTGCTATACGGTTTTTGTTGCACCCTTTCTTTAAATTTATATTCTAATGTATATTTTAACTCTTAAATACAGAACGACTGGTTGGTCACTTTTGACACACTGCAGTGCTTTTACTGGTGCCAGTGTTAGCTCGCTAGCTAAGTAGCTAACACCATCAAAGGCATCTTTAGCCATTTCAGGTAAAGACACAAAAGTCCTACAGTGTTGTTTGTTCTTTATACATATTAAATAGACGTCTTTGATGTAAAGGAATTTTATTAGATAGAAAATCACAGTCCAATGTCCCGAACTCGCTGAATTCAGTTTGACACAACCACAATCTGATTACTTTTTTCAAGTAACGAGTAAAGTAAGGGATTACTATTGCAAAATCAGTAATTAGATTACCGTTACTTTCCTGTAGGAACGCTGCGTTACTGTGTTACTAAAACCGTGATTTTTTTTGCGAGAATGTCTCACGACAGTGGCGTAAGCTAGTGCGCCGTTGGTGACAACAGCTGTGTGCAGATCAACAATGGATCATATATCGATTGTGGGAGAGAGTATGAGCATGCAGCGTTTAAAGCGTGGAAGTACTGACCTTACTTTGAGTTTTATTCCATAAAAAGTGACAAAAACATTAGCGTCCGTTGTGCGTGGGAAGAAAACTTTACAGCGAAAAAAACCCCTAAACTTCCAAGCAAGCACCGAGTGCGCAACGACTTAATGGGAAACTCACAGAGAAAATCGTGGATTCTTCAACTGACCGCGGCACACCTGCACCAGGGTAAACCTCCGCCTACCGTAGTCCTGCTTTACAGGTGAAAATAGAGCAACAGGACCGCTGAGTCTTTGACTTTATTTATTTTCTGCTGCGTTTTACTTGCATCTATTTGAAAGAGTGAGTGTAAACACAAAAAATATTTTATTTTATGTGCTGGAATGTGCAGAAAATAGGTTTAAATGTTAAACAAATTTCTTCCAGTCAGAGAATGTTGCATATAATTAAATTTTTGCTTGATGCATAAAGTTAAAAGATTAAAACTGATAAAACAAGTTAAAAAAAAAGAGAGTTTTCCATTTGATTACATTTTGTATGATGGATTATGTAGAAAAAGTAGAATTGGACTGAAAGATCTATCGCTTTATCACCTCTTCAGGTTGTAAATCGTGTTTTTAAAAGGTAACCAAGTAACTAAGTAACTAAGTAATTAATTACTTTTGAAAATAAGTAATCAGTAAAGTAACGGGATTACTTTTTGTGGAAGTAATCAGTAATTAGTTACTGATTAATTTTTTCAAGTAACTTGACCAACACTGGACACAACACTATTCACACTAAGCTTCCTACACATATAAGTTACGATACACCGTTGGTCTTGTTTCACTTCCAGCATTAACAAAATGCATAGACCCCAGGAATAAGCAGGGACCTCAGTCCCCTAGTGAACAGCAGTAAATCTGTATATGTCTCCTGCAAAGACATTCTGAGTAAAAAGCTCTGGAAAGGTGACACAACAGTGGGTAACATATGCACTCTTTTCCTCTTTTCTCTTCTAGCAGTTTTGAACCAACATCACTGATGTCCTTTTCTTTTCACTTTTCTTCCTGTCCTCCTATTATTTTATTTTTCTTATCCATTCCACATTCCCTTACTCTCTTTTGTCAGCGCCTCTGATTTCCTCTCATTTTGCAGATTGCCCTGTTTCTCCCCACCCCTACCTCCAGCATGTTCCCCTCTGCCCACTCCACTTACTTGTTCTTCATCAAACAAGCAGCTACATTATTTAGCATGGGAATGAGAGAGTCAGAGAGAGCACCAGGCCCTGTGTGTTAATCCATCCGCTTTATCTACCAATCAAACTGGTGCCCCTGTGCTTATCTGTGTGCCCTGATTGGACGTACCAGCTGTCATTCAGACTATATTGGGGTCTGGATGATTGTGCATGCATACGAGCATCCGTGTAACACCCTCTCCATCTCAATCACTTTAGGGTTTGCAAGTGACACACACACACATACATATATAAATATCTATATATATGTGCATACACACAAGTTTCTTTTTCAGACTCACACATGCTCACACACTGAAAGGGACTTGGGAAGCTTACAAGCATATGACATTGAGAAGGGTGAACAATGGAATACACACTCTTTCACACGCACACACACACACACTCACTCACTCCATCTGTATGCATAAATCAATAGGCGTTCTATGGGTGCATTTACTAAGGTCAAATGGGGCTTGGGCTGCTGGGAAATAAGAGGACAGAGTGTGTGTGTGTGTAGCTTTGTGGGGGTGGAATAACGGACTGTATGAAAGAGAATAATGAACGTGTGACTGAAAGGTTGGAAGGCTGAAGAAGAAGTGTAGGAAAGCGGAGCACAAAAGGGAAGATGAAAAGGAGATGAAACATGCTGAGGAGAGACAAAGGGATGAAGAGACAGAGAAAGGATGTACAGATGAAGTCAGAGAAGAAGGTGCAGGTGTGGAAGAAGAGAAGTGCTAAATGGAGGCTGAGTGAGTGGAGGTCAAGAGGGGAGATGATGGAGAGATGAGCAGGAGGGCGGGGGGAGGACGAGAGGAAGGCTAAGGAAGGGGCCGTGAACCCATTTGCTGAGCTCAGGTGTTTTAGTGGCACTGTCATGTCTTTAAAACAACACACTATTTGATTTCTCGACTACTCTGAGTGGCCGGTGCAGGGCACAGAGCGTGACTGGCATTTATCTTTCCATTCTCGAGCTGTGCTGTTGTCAGTGAGCGAGAGGACGATGCTGTCGCGTCAATCATCGAAGCCTGAGGTCGTGCCGGAGGCAGTTTTTAAGGAAAATGGAGGGTTTTTCAACTTAGGTCATGGTGTTGTATGTTTGGCCTTTACTTTTACGTTGAAGTCAACATGTTCACGTAAGACACGTTCTTCCTGACGGCAGTAACAGCAGCAGGAGCATGAGGTCAGGAAATCAAAGGTTTCAAACCAAGCAGCAAATGTATCGAGTTCGATACATCTCATTTGAAGAATCACAGTAGCACTCATAACACCACCTTTTTCAAACCAGCAAATGTTTGTACTTCTCTGAATGCATGCGTGCAGCAGGTAATTAAAATGACCAGAGTCTTTTCATTGTAGCTTTTCTGCAGAGTCTGGAAAGCTTCACAGCTAGCCTCAGATCTCCTCATGTTTAGGGGAGATGCTAACTTTTCTCTTTTGATGCAGGTCATTAACCATCACCTTAGTTATTACCTTAAGTAATCACTTTGAGTTTATTGAATTGTTCCTCCATGTCTTTGCAGTCAGCAAACTAATAACATTAAGCTCATTTTGCCTTTTTCCAACATACAGGGTTAACTGATAGGGTTAGAGTTATCGCTTCTGGTGGATTAATCTCTGTGTCTCCTCTATACTGACTGCTTAGTAAGTAGAAGAGTTGTCCAGTCAGTCATTGTGTTTTTCAGTGGTACATATATGTGTTTGACGTGGTGTAACTACATGTTTCCATGACATTTAGTTTTTCTAGATTCTTCCTGTTTGTGATACTTTAGACCCACAGAGTAAACCGGGTTTGGAAATGAGTTTATCACAAAGATACCATTTTATGATAAGATGCTGTAATTTTAAATGTCTGGCTACCTAAAGAAGCTAAAACAGTATGATTAGATTTAGGATTTTATTTGGTTAAATTTGCTTTAAGGTTAACGGACAATTGTTCTAACGGTGACCATAAAAATTAATAATGCAAATCAATGACTTAAATAAAAACGATTGCCTTAAAACTGAAAAGTCCAATGTTTGTTGTAGCATCCATACACCCCAAACTCCTGCCTATGCACACTGTCAACATTTCCTACAGTCTCTATGAAGATTTGCTTGTTAAAAAATAAACACAAGAAATTGATCATTTTTTGACCTGAACAGCAGAAAATCACTTTTACTGTGATTCAGAGTTGAATGATGGAGAGACAGCCTAGTCTTTATGGGAGGTGATGATGAGTTGAGTCGATGTGGCTGCAGTACTAGACTGAGAGACTGTGACAGACTGAGCAGAGCAAAGTGGAAAGGCAGCAAACATGAGGAGGCAGCAGACCTCAGGCACAGAAAAGTATGCAGTTATACAGAGTTCCAGTTCAAGAACGGTGTGAAACTGGAGATGGGTGATGAGCTACCATCGCTCTGACAAACTGCAAAATCTGGCAGAGACTAGAGAGCAGAAGAGGGATTTATGTAGAGAGACAAACAGGGGAGGAGTGAAAAGGAGACAATAGGAACACGAGACAAAGGCCAGAACATGACAAATATGTCAAATGTGTGACAACTGATGTTCTACATGGTAGCCAGAGATCCTGAAGAATAAATTATAACCTTCGGTCATAATAAGCAGCCAGTTACATCCATGCAGGAGTGAAGCAGGTCAGTGAAGGTTCCAATAATAAATAAAATAACTTGTCCATTGTGACTGAATGATGTAATATGGATAAATAATATCAATAAGTGATTGTGATCAAACAGAATAATTAACACAGGGTAGAATGGGAAACCAAAAGCTGCTCTACTGAGAAGTACTCCGGGTCACTTTGATCAGTGGCCTTTTTGTCAGCAGGAAAACTGTGACGTTGTTTTGTCATTGTGACCCAGGGTATAGCAGGAACGTCAGGAAATGACTGAATGCTGAGGATGAAAGTGTAGGAGGAGATTTTAGTGGCAGAGTTCAGAGCAGCTCTTTAACTTAAAAAAAAAGACATGAATGTGAACCAGGCTGGTTTATTTTTGGGAATGTGAATGTGAACTAGATCATTTTCATCAGTGTGAGCTGAACATTGAGCTTATTTATGAAATGTGACAGCATTACTGACACTTCTCACTTACTCTCTGCTAATGATTATTTCCACAATCCTGTGTGTAATTTTCATTTTTTCTAACTCACATTCATTAAATGCTTGTGGTCTGAAGCCACTGAGAAAGTCACAAATTTTAACAAAACTGTAACCAGTTTTACCTGGTAAGTAGAATTAGAATAGAATAGAATAGAATTCAACTTTATTGTCATTGCACATGCACAGGTACAGGGCAACGAAATGCAGTTTGCATCCATCCAGAAGTGCTTTAGTGATATAGATATATTACAATATATATTAGCAATAATATAGATATGTAAGTATATTACAGAAATGGGTCTATTGTGGTATGTTATAATGTACATGGTATGAAGTATGTTGTGAATATTCTATAACTATAAGTATGTACAGGCTGTAGTGAGCACAAGCTATGTACAGGATATGAACAGGATATAAATATGAAAAACTATACAGAATATGAAATAAATAACTTTACAGGAATCTGAGATATACAGCTATACAGAAATGGGAACTATGCAAGTTGTAAACAGTTGTAGGATTAAAAATTATCAAATGTACAGAATGATTATTTACACAGAGCTATACAGTAGTGCAGTTAAGATAAGTGAGGGTGTGGATAATTTCTACAGATGCTATATAAAGTGCTAGTGGTTGTGAGTGGTGGTTCAGTCCATGTTATTATTGTGTGTTTGAGGGTACAGTTGTCCATTGTGGGTGTGTGTGTGTTCAGTCCATGTGTTTAACGTGGGTCAGATGTCAGGAGGCAGAGTTCAGGAGTCTGACAGCTGTGGGGAAGAAGCTGTTCCGGTACCTGGTGGTCTTAGTCCGGAGGCTCCTGTGGCGCCTCCCAGAGGGCAGGAGGGTGAAGAGTCCATGTGAACGGTGACTGGGGTCTTTGATGATTTTCCCAGCCCTTTTCAGACACCGCTTCCTGTAGATGTCTTTTATGGCAGGAAGTGGTTCTCCGGCGATGCGCTGGGCAGTTTTCATGACCCTCTGCAACGCCTTCCGGTCCGAGGCAGAGCAGTTCCCGTACCAGACTGTTATACAGTTGGTCAGGATGCTCTCGATGGTGCAGCGATAGAAGTTCACCAGGATGTCTGAGGACAGGTGGTTCTTTCTCAGAGTCCTCAAGAAGAAGAGGCACTGGTGAGCCTTCGTGACCAGCTTGGAGCAGTTGGTCGTCCAGGTGAGATCCTCGGAGATGTGGACTCCCAGGAACTTGAAGCTGCTCACACGCTCCACAGCCGTCCCCTTAATGTGGATGGGTGGATGTGGGTCAGCATTCCTCCTGTAGACCACGATGAGCTCCTTAGCAGCAGGTTGTTTCTGTCGCACCACTCAGCCAGACGATCCACCTCCTCCCTGTAGGCGGCCTCATCGTTGTCACTGATGAGGCCAATCACCGTGGTGTCATCTGCAAACTTAATGATGGTGTTGGAACCATCAGCTGGTCTGCAGTCGTGGGTGAAGAGGGAGTAGAGGAAAGGGCTCATCACACAGCCTTGTGGTACACCGGTGTTCATTGTGATTGTAGATGAGCAGCGGTTATCCAGCCGGACATGTTGGGGGCGGTTGGTCAGGAAGTCCAGTAACCATTTGCAGATGAGGGAACTGATGCCCAGGTCTGTCAGTTTCCTGATGAGTTGTGAGGGGTGGATTGTATTGAATGCTGAACTGAAGTCTATAAACAGCATTCTGGCGTATGTGTTGTTGTTGTCCAGGTGTGAGAGGACAGAGTGCAGTGCGATGGAGACTGCATCCTCTGTGCTCCTGTTCTGGCGGTATGCAAATTGGTTGGGGTCCAGGGTGGGGGGGAGACAGGATTTGAAGTGTGCTAGGACCAGCTGCTCTAAGCACTTAGTGATGATGGGGGTGAGTGCTACTGGGCGGTAGTCACTGAGGCAAGATGGGTTGGAGTTTTTGGGTATCGGGACGATGGAGGTGGATTTGAAGCAGGCCAGTACCACAGCATGGGCCAAGGTCAGATTGAATATGTCTGTGAGCACTCCTGCAAGCTCCCCAGAACACGCTCTGAGAACACGCCCGGGGATGCCATCGGGCATAGTAGTATTCTATGTACTCTTAAAATATACTTACACCATCTGGCAAAGAGTAAAGTTAATAAATACTAAATATACAGTTTTCAGTATATTTATTCATGTACTTATTCAATGCAGTTTTATTTATATAGCGCCAAATCACAATAACAGTCACCTCAAGGTGCTTTATATTGCAAGGTAGACCCTACAATAATACATACAGAGAAAAACCCAACAATCATATGACCACCTATGAGCAAGCACTTTGGTGACAGTGGGAAGGAAAAACTCCCATTTAACAGGAAGAAACCTCCAGCAGAACCAGGCTCAGGGAGGGGCGGGGCCATCTGCTGCGACCAGTTGGATAAAGAAATGCATGATCGGATCAGATTAAAAAAAAACATTTTTAATTACCTTTGCAAAAATAAGGAGTTTACAATTTTGAAAAAAATATGAAATTAAGTGTCTTAACATTACAAAGGTGTTGTTGTTTTATGTACAACATGTGAAGCAGCCTAGTTGAACAGTAGTTAAGAGCATTTTTATGACTTGGACATGAATTTTCAACATGCATGATTCAAAACTAATTGCTAAACATTATTTTTTGCCCTTGGGCACCTTTTTCCCATCAATCTGCTGTCATAGGTCCTGACTAAAAAGCAAGAGAAAGTCCACATATTGGCTTTTGGAAGGGTGGTGGAGGATTAAGTCAGCAGGCTTTAATGGCACCAAAGTTTAAACCCTACCTGTCACAGTTTTTCACATTATTTTAAAATACATCATCATTACATATATGTTGTTTGGGTTACACATTAACAGGTTCTTGGCTAGGGTTAGCATGGTTTTGTTTAAAACACAACAACAACACCTATTTTAAAGGTTTTCCCCATTGCCATGGTGACACCTCCCTGCTTTTTCTACATAAAAACATCTCCTGACATCAAATATACATCCCACACACACAAAATTGTGTTCAATAACACAAAAAACTGTAACAATTTGTGCTCGTCAACATGGAAACATTATTACTTTGTAGTGACTAATTCATAAATCTCATTGAAATTGGGCTGCGTAAAGTCGTTATTATTGTTTGTGGGGACACAGGATGTAAACCTGGTTTGCAAAAACCCATTTTATGATATACAGCATTCTCAAGGTTCAAGGTTCAAGGTTCTTTATTTATCACATGCATAGTTATACAAGTATAACACACAGTGAAATGTAGCCTGACACGCTCCTCGACATGTGCAAAAAATTGGGGGGGGGGGGTGTAGAGGAAGAACATTATATACACTCAACAAAAATATAAACGCAACACCTTTGTTACTGCTCCCATTCCCCATGGGATGGACGTAGAGACCTAAAATTCATTCCAGATACACAATATAACCATCCCTCCCAAACAGTGGTCACAAATCAGTCCAAATGTGTGGTAGTGGGCACATCTGCTATATTGAGATAATCCATCCCACCTCACAGGTGTGCCACATCAGGATGCTGATCTGACATCATGAGTAGTGCACAGGTGTACCTCAGACTGCCCACAACAAAAGGCCACCCTGGAATGTGCAGTTTTGTCTCACAGCAAAATGCCACAGATGCCACAAGCAATGAGGGAGCGTGCAATTGGCATGCTGACAGCAGGAATGTCAACCAGATCTGTCGCCCGTGCATTGAATGTTCATTTCTCAACCATAAGCCGTCTCCACAGGCGTTTCAGAGAATATGGCAGCACATCCAACCGGCCTCACAACCGCAGACCTCGTGTAACCACACCAGCCCAGGACCTCCACATCCAGCAGGTTCACCTCCAAGATCGTCTGAGACCAGCCACCCAGACAGCTGCTGGAACAATTGGTTTGCACAACCAAACAATTTCTGCACAAACTGTCAGAAACCGTCTCAGGGACGCTCAACTGCATGCCCGTCGTCCTCATCGGGGTCTTGACCTGACTCCAGCTCGTCGCCGTAACAGACTTGTGTGGGCAAATGCTCACATTCGATGGCGTCTGGCACGTTGGAGAGGTGTGCGCTTCACGGATGAATCATGGTTCACATTGTTCAGGGCAGATGGCAGCTGAGAATGTCCCAGTTCTTGCATGGCCAGCATACTCACCGGACATGTCACCCATTGAGCATGTTCGGGATGTGCTTGACCGGCGTATACGACAGCGTGTACCAGTTCCCACGAATATCCAACAACCTCGCACAGCCATTGAAGTGGAGTGGACCAACATTCCACAGGCCACAATTGACAATCTGCTAGACTCCATGCGACGATGTGTTGCACTGCATGATGTGTTGCACTGCATGAGGCAAATGGTGGTCACACCAGATACTGACCGGTTCTGGGTCCCCAGACCCCCAATAGCGCAAAAAAACTGCACATTCCAGGGTGGCCTTTTGTTGTGGGCAGTCTGAGGTACACCTGTGCACTACTCATGATGTCAGATCAGCATCCTGATGTGGCACACCTGTGAGGTGGGATGGATTATCTCAATATAGCAGATGTGCCCACTACCACACATTTGGACTGATTTGTGACCACTGTTTGGGAGGGATGGTTATATTGTGTATCTGGAATGAATTTTAGGTCTCTACGTCCATCCCATGGGGAATGGGAGCAGTAACAAAGGTGTTGCGTTTATATTTTTGTTGAGTGTATATATATATATATATATATAGTATATACATTGGGTGAATGTGCAGTAATAGCAGCAAGCAGGTGAATTCTGTATATTAATAAGAATAGACATCTGACTATTTTACAGGATAGACAATATAAACATATTTAAAATTAAAGGAATTTGAAATGTACATTGTTCCTTGGTTTAGTGTCTGGAAGAGAGTCCTGTCTCAGTCAATTATAGATGATGTGAGATGATGTGAGCGGGCGGGTGTGTGTGTTTAGGGCACGGATGGCTTGGGGATAGAAGCTCCTCTTGAGTCTCTCTGTCCTTGCCCGGAAGATGCGGAACCTTCTACCAGAATGCAGAAGTTGGAACAGTTTGTTGCCAGGATGGGACGGGTCCTTCAGTATCTGCGCTGCTCTAGTCCGGCATCTCCTGGTGTAGGTGTCCTGAAGCGGGGGGAGAGCAATCCTGCAGCAGCGTTTTGCTGTACGGATCACTCTCTGGAGAGCTTTTTGGTCCTTCACACAGCTGTTCCCAAACCACGATGTCATGTTCTGTGTGAGGATGCTCTCCACAGCGCCTGTATAGAAAATCCTGAGGATCTTTGGAGAGACCCTGAACTTCTCAAACATTCTCAAGGCTGAGTGAGATGTAGCACATTCTTTGTGAACCTCAGACTTCAAATATTCATAATTTTATGATTCCGCATGTTCTTACTCATAATCACCCAAATATTCATTTTGACCTCGTCCTGCAAAAACAGCTGCAACCAAAGCAAGTCACTGTTTTGAAGCAGTTGTTCAATTTTACATTATTTTTCTAATAAGTAAAATTTGACAATATGAGAATTTAAGATTACATGTTAGTAGTTTTATTATCTTTACAATTGAGTGATATTATTTCAGACTGAACGGGTCATTTTCTTGCCATAAAATAAGAACCATATTTTCATTGAAAAATACGGGGAAAGGCAGAAAGTTTGAAAGTTTATCACACTGTCTACCTCTGCTGCCCTCTCATCCACCGCCCACACTGCTGCACAGACGCAGGTCAGTCTGCAGCCTTTGTTCAGTGCTGCTCCTCAGGCCTGAAACTCATCTGATTCAGCGGCTCCGCTCTAGAACTCAGCCTTTACTTGCTCGGATTAATACTCTGGACCCTGCACAGTTCAGCTACAGTTCCCTTGTTGCTCTGTGCGGCCAGCAACCCACCTGGTTCTCCATACAGCCTCCACTCTGCAGCTCTGTGCCATGGCTCAGTGTCCCAGCCCCAGTTATTCACCTTTTGTATACAGTTCCCTGAGTGTTCATCTATGTCTGTGCTTTTTCTTCTTTCTGGGGTTTATGCTTCAGTGGGAAATTTACACCATCGCTACATCACATGACTCCTCTGAAACCCCTCTGAAAGTTGACCTGAACCTCCCTAGAAATGTAACTACACATTGAGTCGATGCAGCCCACAAGTGCTGTGTTCGGTCTGCACCGTTCCTGCTATGCATTTCTGGTTCACAGTTTTTGAATTTATCAGTGAGAGAATAACAGTCATCATCTCAACATAAGGATAAACAATTATAGAATCGATATAAAGACTCAGAAAACATAATCCTAGAGGGAGGGAGGGAGATTATCAGAATGAAAATCAAATCAAAATGTATTTCTATAGCACATAATAATACAACACAGTTGACCAAAGTGCTTCACAGTCGGTCAGAGCAATAGCACAAGATAGAATAAAAGAAACAGTTAAAAGGAGGGCAGGAAACAATATGAACAATATGGGTAAAAAAAACACATAACTAGCCATGAAATAGCTTATTAGTTTGAATCAAAAGCCAGACTAAAACAATAAGTTTTAAGACGCAATTTAAAAGACTGGACGGACTCGGAGGAACAAATATAAGGAGGAACAAAGAAGTGGAAAAACTGCCTCCTCACAATAAACTGACAACAACAAAAAGTCTGAGCATTTTATTGGATTCTATCAGTTGGCACCTCGTGTAACACCAAGACACAAGCATAAGCTAATTAAGACAAAATGCACAAACATAATTGATGCCAGCTACTTACATAGGTCACATCATGGGATCTACAAAGATTCTTCATAAGTCAGAATCTTTCCTTATTTCCTAAAATCAAATCAAATCAAAAGACATCTGTGATTCAAAGTAGCTGTGAATGTGAGTGCTAATAGTGTGTTACGTTAGCCCTGGCATAGACTGGCAACCTTTCCTTGTTGTACCTTGCCTTTCATATAGGCGGAGGTGGGTAGGCTCTCCCCCTCCACCTGCACCACGAGCCTGAAATGGATCAGCTGTAAAGGAAATGAATGGATGGAACAGTTAGAGTAGAGAAACTGTAAGAACAAAAACAGCAGAAATACTCAGGTATCATGTGCTGTACATCTTGTTCAGTGATTGATATGGACTCTAAGGTTGTGCGATTTTCTGAGACAGATACAATTTGTTACAAATGTGAAAAAATATATAATTGAACACGTTTGTCATTGTCAAATTAAAATGTTCAATGGGAACAAATCAGAAAGTCGGTATGCGAGCAGGTGTCCCCTCTGACTTAAAAAGACTGTCCAATCTGAGCCCTGAAACCTGTCACTTAATCAACAATGTTACAGAAAACACTGTTAGGTTATTACTAGGGGTGCAACGATACTCGTATCGATATTGAACCGTTCGATACAGTGCTTTCGGTTCGGTACGCATATGTATCGAACAATACAACATTTTTCATTTATTTTATCAACTTTTCTTCTGACAATGCTGTCTGTGTTGAGCGCTCAGTGGATCTGCGCTCGACAGTGCAGCCTGGGCGGAGTAGTCGAACGCAGATTTACTGAGCGCAGGGCAAGCTAGTGAGACAGAAGTTAAGCTCTGGTTACAACATGGCAAATTGAACCTCCCCCACCCTCATTCAGATCTGGCTTATGGAACTATTTTGGTTTTCATGTGACGTATGACCCTGAAGGTAAGCGTGTCATGGACAAAAGTAAAACAGTATGTCGGATGTGCCACGCAATGCTCAATTACATTGGTGGAAACTAGTGGTTAGCGCAGTTAGCTCGTTAACGTGTTGGCCGTCCAGCCCCACGCACGGGGCGATCTGCGGTAGCTCGTTAACGGAGATTTGCCGTGTTGTGGCGTTAACGTCATTTCAACGAGATTAACGCTGACAGCACTAGTGGGAACACAACGAACATGACTGCACATCATCCTAGTGCAAAGACAAGTGGAAGCAGACAAAAACAACAAGCACACATGCTACAAACTTCATTTAGACAGCCGTTAGCACATGATTCTCCTTATGGGGACCTGATATGTTTAATATGCTGCTGAGAATATAGCGCAGAAGAAGCGTATAATATAGCTTTTATTTTGGAAAGAGCCATTTCTCTGTAATAAACTCTCTTTTCCAAAGATGAGTGATTCAGATAGATTTTTTTTATTACTTTGTTGTTTCAGCAACATTAAATTTAAAAACTGTACTTTTGAGTTAAAATATATATTTATAATTTTAATAAATGAAAAATTAAAAAGGAATGAACATTTTTTTTGTATCGAAAAAATATCGAACCGTGACACCAAATGGTAAATGGCCATTTGTATAGCGCTTTTCTAGTCCCTAAGGACCCCAAAGCGCTTCACACTACATTCAGTCATTCACCCATTCACACACACATTCACACCAAAGTATCAAACCGAACCGAACCGTGAATTTTGTGTATCGTTGCACCCCTAGTTATTACCTGTGTTGGCTTAAAAACACAGTGTTTTGGCTGTAATAATATTACTATGTGTTCTTTCTGTGAGGCTGACAGACCTTTAATGTGTCAG
This sequence comes from Rhamphochromis sp. 'chilingali', assembly GCF_963969265.1. Lineage (NCBI taxonomy): Eukaryota > Metazoa > Chordata > Actinopteri > Cichliformes > Cichlidae > Rhamphochromis > Rhamphochromis sp. 'chilingali'. The sequence continues at coordinate 18,726,042 of NC_137940.1, read as the reverse complement.
ACACTTTTACTGCTTTTCCAAGTTCTGGGTCACAAATCACCTTTACATAAAATAAATGATTGATATTTATCGAGAACAATTGTTCATGTATTCATTTATCAGGTGAGACATAAAAGGTCGATAGTATGTAAACTTTTGTTTTTCTATTAGTCGTGATAGCAGATCTCGAGCCACCGCTTCCAGCTCGTCTTGGGTGACAATGATGCTTTCCAGTGTTAGACCAAGGATATAAACACCCATAGGATCTGCCACTGTTTGGAGACACTGTGGAGGTAGGCGAGATCCTAGGTAACCTAACTGGGCCCTTTTGATGTGGAGCCACAGCAGCTGTGTTTCTATCACTCAGTTTTACACATTAACACAGACACTTTTCAGAAGACAGTTGATAGAAATGCCCAGTTAGTAAGTTCTAAATTTTCTGACATGATAGGAATTAATATTGCTTGAAAGGAAAGCATGGTTTGAGTTTAGCTAACATCAATTAGATGGTGGATGCTTGAGTTATAATTTTACCATCTTACCTATGAAGCAAAGCAGTGAACATTAGTGAGCAATTGTCAAGCTGTCAGGGATTTATTTTAAGAGAATATGGGGACAAATCAAAACACAGAAAACAAATCTGTTCTGCTTTACAAACTGTAAATCATTTATAAACCTAAAGGAAAGAAATTAAAAATTCTGAAAACAGTAGATCATCAATATTGTGTGTGTGTGTGTGTGTGTGTGTGTGTGTGTGTGTGTGTGTGTGTGTGTGTGTGTGTGTGTGTGTGAGAGAGAGAGAGAGAGAGATAGCTTTAACCCTGGATTTGACTGAACTTACCTCTGATGGATTGGCTCAGTTTCAGCTCCGACTTCCATGGAGATTGCCTGCTTTGCACAGCTGGTGATCCAAACTTCTTGTAACACTACTCACACTGTGAAGGCAACTGAGTTGTGGTTCTCTGAGCGTGCTTTGTCAGTCTTGAGAACATGACCCCAGTGATGTCATCAGCTTGGCCTTTCAGGGAGGCAGAGTGAGGCTGTGCTGCAAACTCACTGCAAGACGTTCTAATAAAAGACTATCAGGTTGATTTATGGTCAATTTTAGACTCAGTGGTTTTGAAGCTTTCAGGCACCTAGTAGGAAGTAAGTCATGACATATCTGCTCCTGCTCCACCAATTTGTACAATTACTTCCATAATCTGACTCAGTCCACTCCCACTGCATTATTGGATGGCAACAGTAAATCCTTGGTGTTAATAACAGTAAGAGGGATGCAATCTGTGGCCAATCATTGCCCTGGAAACACCGCTGGCTGTTTGGTTTGGCCCATAATTATACTTATTAAATTCAGTGGTAGATGCTTACTGAAAAACAACAATTATAACTCCCAGCTTTCATTTCTGTCCTCGTTCAGAGTTTCTTTCATACATATGTGATTGTACCCTACAACTCAACCATAAGTTGGCATGAAGCGCACTGTTGCATAGAAATGTTTCTAAAGCAACAACATGTTTCCTTGCTGCTGCTTTTTGATGCTTTGTGACAAGACGGGAGTGAAAACAGCACGAACCATTGATATCGTAGCATTTATCCACGTTTGTATCCGAGTATCCTGGTTTAAAAACCAAAAAGTCTTTTTTGTAAATCAAACAATCAATCGCTCTTGATCTGTTTATTGTAACAATGTTTATTTTTAGACTGTTTTGAAGCCCAAATCCCATTCTGGCAGCATAATGATTATTTTTCTGTTGCTATATTTCTTTCTGCCCCTGAGATGATGAAGATCGTGATGGCAGCGATGGTAAAGACAGCGCCAAACATTAGGTACTGCATCCAGGATGATTATAAATGGTAAACAGTGAAAGTTAACCAGCTACACAGCATGTGGAGCATATCATGAAGACCTCTCTAACTCTGCATCAGGGCACCTACACATCAGTGCAGAAAAATCAAAATCTCTTTGGTCCACTTTGAGAGTTATAATTTTAGATGCAGCACTGCAGCGAGGTGCTAAAGCCAAAGGCCTCTTCGAGTACCAGTGAGAGGCAGATGAAAGAGACGCTTCTAGCAGAAAATAAAGATTAGCTTGGAACAGGATTTTGTTAAATGTGATTTGTAATAAAACCACAACTATGCTTTCTGTAAGGGGCATTTCAGCAGCACATTAAATTGACAAAACTGTTTTGGTTCATATATAATTTAGGAATCCGAGAAATTTTTCTAAACTGAACTGTGGAAAGACAGAGTGCAGTGATGTCAAATAGATGAATCTTGGAGCTCCTCCACAGACCATGAATAATGAAATGAGTGCTTCAACGCTTACTGCAATCATAGCAACGTATTTGGCATGTGGAGACATCTTTTAATTAACAACTCATAACCTTGGTTCATGTATAAATCATTGGGATGAAACACCTTAAACAAAAACACCGGGGGCCTTCAGCAACCAGACTACCAGTTAGTCACACTAGTTTAAGTTTCAATATTTGATTTGTAGCTTCTTCTTACTGCTTAAAATAAGAATAAACAACAAACTGAAATGTTTTAGCCTTGACTCTTCTTTTAGTAGTTTGTAATTAGTGTGTAATTTGTAATTGAATAGTTTGGCCAGAGGGGGAACAAAAACCACGTAAGTAAAGACCAAACCACTGAGGACCAGGAAAAAAGAAAAGAAAACTATGATCGGAGTAAATACTGCACATTTTTGCAGATCATAAGCAAATAAAATATCTAAAGAATGATTGGAAGAAAATTATATCTGTACACATTTAGCACCAATAATATTACAGTTTATCTTCTAAGAATGTGGATATACGCAGCCTCAATTTCATGTATTATGGAGAGTAAAGAGAAAAAAAGGCAAATTCCACAGGACTGATCCACTGACAAACTGCAATATTTAGAGCAAACGTCTTTCTCTAATATATGTACATTTTTATGCCTGGACCAAAATAGGACACTGACTGATCGATGGAGTAATGCTGCTGTTATACCTAAAGACAAAAAAAACTCCTTTGGTTTCAGCACTTTTGGAGAATTAAGAGTTAATATTAGATGTGCCTCTTTATATATCCTAAACCTGTTACCTATACCTGATTTACCTCGTAGTGATATATGATGTTCTTTGTGCTACTTGAGCACTTCCTAGAACTTTATGTCAAATCATCAGTAAAACACTCTGTAAGAATTTAACAATGTAAGCTTTCAGGAAGTGCCAGTTTCCAAATAATGCAAACATTTGTAGTAAGCAGAAGTCAACGTTTGCTGCAGTGCGTAGTTTGTCAATGCCTGACTAGTTGGACAAAAGCAGCACAGATGAAATAAAACTAATTTGTGGCTTCTGTTACATTCTTTCTTCTTCTAAGTTTTCTTAATACATTAAATAGCACACTGACCTTTAACCCTAATTATAGTGAAACAGACAGAATGCTAAGGTCACAGCAAATACACTGCATTTTAACATGCATGACAATGAATCACTATGGCTTTCAGGCTGAGTGCAGAACATTCATTTATATGGAAATTTGTCATTTAGATAGCTGTTCATACAGTATTCTCTTTATCCCGACTCTCACACAAATATTTCCTACTTCATGTGATTCATATCTGTCTGCATGTATATAGTGATTCAATAATGTTTATGAGAAAGTCACATAGATCACATCGTTTGACCTTCGGTATTTTTGTCCAGTTGTTCTATGATCATTACACACACACACACACACACACACACAAACTACAGATTTGCAGTGGCTCATGTGCATGACTCAGACTAACGCTTCTTCAGTGTTCATTCATCCTCCTTTTTATGAAAAGACTATGACAAATACACACACACATATTGAACATAAATACAGTCAACACTCTGGGGAGAGCTACACACGGCATTATAGGAAGACCCACACATACATGACTGCACAAACCTGTGTTCCTGCATATAGACTTATGCACATAAGCAAACACACATCAACAAGATTAGCTAATGTCATGCTCTCAATGATTTCGCAACCTCATCTGCATCTTTCAGGATGAAAATAAAAATGATTATGATGTAAAAATTTATCATGCATGAAAAAGTTTCTGTGGGCTGCAAAAGGCGATGGGGCAGTGGTGTAGAGATAAAACAGGGAGGATTTAACATGTGCTCCGTGTGATCTGTGTATTCTGCACAGACCCCAAAGTGGGGTTATGAATATGCAGATTTATGTTCGTGAATAGTTCAGAACCTTGTAATAAACTGAATAAATAAGTGTGTATGCGATTCATTTATGTGTACAGAGTGGTGTACTGTGTGCAAACATAAGAAGAAAATATGTTATTTTTAGATGAAGATCGAATTATTACAGTGTACAACTTACCAGGATGACATTAACCCTTTAAGACCTACCATAGAACCAAGTCTGCCAGAGCCTAGTTTATATTTTTACATGCTGTGGAGACATTTTTCAGAGCATTTCAAGTTGGTATACATCAATACAACTGTTATAGCCCAAACTTTAATAATATGTATGCATTAAGTCCATAGTAATTATATAAATTGCAAAAACATGCAATGAACTGCAAAAAAAATTAAAAATCATTTTGGGTTTTTTGACATATATTTCTACTAAGAGAAATTTAAGAAGTTTATCCCTCAAAACTTTAAATACAAAGAAGTTGCAAAAAATAGTTTACAACAACAGGAAATTTATTTTGAGTGTCTTCATAGTTTTATTTTTGAGATATACCAATTTTTATATACTGCAGGAATAATGAAAATAAAAATTATAATGCAAATTTGCAAAGAAAACAGCATGTGCATCAAAATAAACTATTTAAAGCAGTGCAATTTGAGTTCTAAGCATCCCAGCAACTACTCAGAAAAGCATGAAGTCAAACGTGACTTTTAAAAACACCAGAATAGGCTTATCAGGCCTATAAGTAAAAACTACATCTTCTGCGAAAAATGATGTCACTTCTGGTTTTGGGCAGGTAATGGCGGACATAAGATAGTTCGCGATATTCCAACCTAGGAAGTTTTACAAACAGCTGATCGGATCGGCAAACCGTGTTTCTGGAATATTATGGGGTTTTTTGCTGCAAGTGGTTTTTATGCAATTTTTACAAAGCTGTATGTGGAAGGAAACCGTGACCTAGGACAAGCTGATGACATAAGATGTAAGTACAACTCCTCCGGTTTCATATGCAAAAAAAAAATATTGCGCTAGCTTACGTGGTTCCGGTTCTACAGGGATTTAAAAATAGTGACGCAAAATGGAGCGTGCCCAGTTTGCAAGCTCATCTTGTAACCGGAAGGTTGGCGGTTCAATCCCCAGCTCTATCTGTCTTGGTCATTGTGTCCTTGGGCAAGACACTTCAGCTACCTACTGGTGATGGCCAGAGGGCCCAATGGCGTGATATGGCAGCCTCGTGTCTGTCAGTCTGCCCCAGGGTATCTGTGGCTACAACTGTAGCTGCCTCCACCAGTGTGTGAATGTGAGTGTGAATGAATAGTAGCATTGTAAAGCGCTTTGAGGGCCCCGAAAAGCGCTATATAAATGCAATCCATTATTATTGTTATATCTGACAGGTGTTCGCATTATCAACACTATATATAGAGTATGTAACATCCTTTACGGGGCATATCTGCATGAGTATGTTGGATTCAAATTCATTGTAACATAAATCATTATAAAAACAGACCCCATATCTGTCAATGCTAGTATCACAAGGGTCATAATCCATCCATGGTTATGGTTGAGCAGAATGCACTTGTTGTTGATATGTAATTCCATGCACATGCACAGTATGTTAACATCTTTGTTTTATATGACTAACGCCTTTTCTTTGATTCAAATAGATATATCCAATAAACTCCAGCGATAACTTTAGTGCAAACCTGATGTACGACTTCAGCAGACTTCAGACAGATGCCCAAACTAATCTGTTACATGAAGCAGTTTAGTCATTAACTCTGAAGCAGGACTAACGTGCCAAAAGTGTTTTTTAAAGAAGAAGAAATCAGTGACTGATGACTGATGAGGTTGTGTTCACCTCATCAGAATTCAGCAGTTCCAAAGACATTCTTGTCTCAGGGGACAAGGTCTGTTTTAAAACAGTATATCTTACATTAGACTAATCTATGAGCAAAATGAACAGCTTTCTCACCCTACAGTCCAGCCAGGCTGATGTTTGTGAGAGCAGCTGCTAACTTATCACCCAATAAAAAACAGCAGGAGTGTGGAAACTGAAGGAAGGGCTGATGGGTGCCTAAAATGCCCTTTTAATGAGGCAATTTTGTTTTTTATTAATTTTTTATTTTTTTATGTTTGTGTGCGGAGTCCTGTCTGTGCCCCTCAGCAATAATATTTAACTATTAATCACATTTTTAAAAGGATCTGGCTTGCATCAGTCACATGATGACCATTAACCAATGATCGCTGTTGCGAGAATTGCTGTCTTGTGTGTGACTGGGTGCAGTAAGGAGTGTATGTGATGTGTGTGTGAGCATGCGCGTGAAGGAAATGCGGGGAGCGGAAGAGGAAAAAAAGAGGGAGAGAGTGTGTCATGAGTAGAGAGGGCGACCAGGAGCACCGTTCTAACGGGCTACAGCCTATGCAGTGTGTTTTCGAAGTGTGCAGTACTGTTATTAAAGCCTCATCTCTTCAGTACTCTCCGGTGCCTCGGCTGATTTCTGTCTGCCTCACTACTCCACAAAAGTGAAGGGAGTTAACCCCGAAGGAGGACAAACTTCGGCCCTGGAGGAAGCATCTCCCCTCGCGTCTCCCGACCACGGTCAGGGGACTGACGGCAAGGAATGGTTAACATCGCCTTTGACGGCAGAACGCGCTGATTACGAGCCGGGAACGAGCTCACAAAGAACACGCACATTTTTTCTGCCTGGGCGAAAAAAGGAGAAACACAAATTAACTCAGAGACACAGACTGATGCGACACAACCAGTAAGCAGGTGTACAGCGCACACTGTAGTCTATAGCACACAGGAGTATTAGCTTATTATGTGGCTACTGATGAGCGTGCTGTGTGTGTAACGGCGCGACAAACATTACCTGTCCTTTTATTAACTGCACAAGTAGTGCTGGTCATAGGGAACATTTTTAGTTTTAAAGTAAATTACCGGGCTTTTCCTGCCTTTCAGGGGGGATTATATTTCACTAAAAACGATGTAATGTGCATGTCCACATAATTATGGATTATTAAAATTGTGATATTTTAAAAACACACACTGTATTTTAAAGAACATAAATTAAGAAATATATTATATTAGACTTATATTCTAAATATGACAAAATGCTGATTTTACAGCAGTAAAATTCTTGTATCTCTGCAGTTTAAACATTTAATAAACTTTCTGCCTGCACAGAGTGGATAGTGAAACAAATGGAATCATCATAAATACATTATTTCATATTTATTACTTTTTTCTCATTGCTTTATTATTGTAGCTCTAGTAATAAATAATAAGGGAAGGATTCTGGATCAGCAACATGATGGAAACTTGTGGCCATAGTATATACAGTATTCTGAAGAAGGTCTAAAATGTCACTGTGTGTACGTGCTTGTGTGTGTTTTATGTGTATAGATGTTTTAAATTATTACTCATTATATAACATTGTCCAGACATACCTGGTAAGGACACGAGGAGGAAACAGTCGGAGCTGTGTGAGGCTACTAAATCCCTCAGCAGCTGGATTACAAAGAGCGCAGGTAATGACACACGTACCAGATGTTGGAGAGGTATTCCAGGAATGTTTTGCTTCTATAACATTTTATCATCATTTTATTGTAGGTTAAGAGCAACAGTTGCTGAGTGTGGATAACTAAATAATAGTTTATTGCAATAGCAGTTTGTGCCTTGTTCTCAGATGGACAGCAAGGGGAGAGTGATAGATGAGATGAGGGGATGAAGGAGGAACAGAAGCAAAGAGTGATTCACAGGCAGAGCCGAGTTTATTTCGCACAGTTTTTTTGTTGCCTTATACACTCTGACAAAACTGCACATTCCAGGGTGGCCTTTTGTTGTGGGCAGTCTGAGGTACACCTGTGCACTACTCATGATGTCAGATCAGCATCCTGATGTGGCACACCTGTGAGGTGGGATGGATTATCTCAATATAGCAGATGTGCCCACTACCACACATTTGGACTGATTTGTGACCACTGTTTGGGAGGGATGGTTATATTGTGTATCTGGAATGAATTTTAGGTCTCTACGTCCATCCCATGGGGAATGGGAGCAGTAACAAAGGTGTTGCGTTTATATTTTTGTTGAGTGTAGTTCCAAGCGCATTTTGTTATTATCTCATGACACTTGTTTAATCAGCTCCCATCTCTCTTATGAATTTTTTAATGTCTACAGTCTCAGATCAGCCCTGCCCTCCAGCACATTCAGCAGCAGCAGCACCAGAAACCCCCCAACAGCAACATTGTACCAATCAGGTCAAACACAGGTTACGTTTGCTTTGCCTTGTCACCACCTCACAACAGTGATATACTATGATGCGATCCCATATTAGATTCTTGATGAATGTGTGTAGTTGTTATTCAGCCTGGTTCAATGTGCCCCTTTTTAACTTTGAGCACCCGCCCCTTTAAACATCTCTGCACGGCCCTGTGTTTGACTTTATCTGAGGAAACACACTCACGCATGCATTTCTGTAAGTTGATATACAAATATTGATTAGATTAGCTGAACAAACTTTCAACGCATTTTAAATGTTTATGTTATGTTTTGTAACTCAGTGTTTTATTCGGTCTTATTAGTTGTTTTACACCAACCTTCATTTTTCTCTTTAAACCTTCAAAGTAGGAACCATTAACTGCAAAAAAAAAAAATAATAATAATTTTTTTGAAACTGGAGTGTTTATTGAACCTTCTGACTAATTTTATTTTTAAATTGAATATAAATTTGCTTCTTGGAGTTATAATTTGTGTCATTTTTGCTACAAACAGCATTTTATGCAATTTATTGGTTAAACATTTATTGCACAATATATTTATTTATTTTTCTGGAAAAAAATACTCATCCTGATAAAATATGATACATACAAAGCCAAAGGAAGTAACTCCAAACCATAGTAACACACTCTTACAATGAATGCACGCACATATGAAATCACAAAGGACAGAAAACAGGAAGATAACAACTTGCAGGATGTGTTGTAATTCCCCACATTTGGACTGAAGCATGTTGTAAACAACAAAAAAGACAACAGATTAAAGAAGTTTATTATACGTCACAAAGGATGAACTGCTCAGAGAAAGAAGACAAGAGAATCAGGCATGAATGAGAATGAATGATGGAAGGAAAGAGCGAAAGAAATGGGAGTGCTGGAGAAGAGGAGGAGAGAAGAAACACAAATGCGACCTGTCTATAAAACAGAGGGAAGGAAGAGCCTCCACTCACCCCAGAGCCCCCGTGCACTGCGGTCATGGGTGGGAATTAGGACACACTCATGCGCATAGATGCAGCAAAATATTAAACAGACACAGAGAGAGCATTTGGAAGCTTGTATAATTCTCTCTGTGGGTGTCAATTAAATCTCTCAGCTCTGTCAACAGCACACACACACACACAGTCATTCTCTTTCAACAGCTAGTGCTTCGTCAACACCGGCTGGCTTGGCAAGAGCGAGAGAAAGAGGGGGGGGGGGGGGGGGGGGGGGGGGGGAGAGAAAGAGAGCTGTTGAAGAGAGAGATAAGAGATAGAGAACTGGTAATATGAGAACATGAAAGCACTGCAGGTAAGGAAACACTGTGGTTGCGCACACACACACACACATGTTGGTCTTATTACACTTTTTTTCTGGGTCACAATGCTACAAAGAACAGAAATGATGTTGCCAACTGAGCTATACATGCTAAATCCCAAAGTATGGACACACACACACAAAGTGGGAGAACATTCCATCATCCCATGCAAACCAGCAGCTTACATGTCTAATAAAGCTCCCAGTTAGATCCGAGCCATCGGCTGCGTTTTGAATGTATCAGACTGAACAAACAGCGGTGCCACAGGCTAATTGTACACTCTGTGTAGCTACACTGTCAAACTAGTTTTGACTGTTTTCTGAGACACATTACACCATGCAAGACACATCTTGTGACTTAAAAGGCAAACTGAGGGTTATGAAAGCCGCACTCAACATCATCCCAAAGCTGGAGCTGAATAAACAACAGAAGTGTGCAGCGCTGCAGGCTTCAGAGCACAGCGATCTGTGGCACAGTGTTCACAGGTTTGCTCCCTGCTGAGGTGTCCTGATAAAGACTTTAAACCCAGATTGACTCACTCAATTTCCTTCGACATTTATTAGAATTCAGAAGCTGGGAAATATAATATCTCATTGCAGACAGATGCTATCAGTCACACCAAAAATCCCACTGAGTCTGTGGGTCTTTGGTGTGACTGTAACTATGATGCCATAACAAATAAAGTCATGATGTCGTATGTAAGACTCAAAACCTAGAGTGATGAGCAACACAGCGATTCATTTTCACACCCTCTTCTTTAACCTATAGGTTAGGGTTAGCATTAAGGTCGACCTCTAATAGCATCGTCACGTCCTTGAAAAACCTAAATGAAAAGGCTTTAAACAGAAAGGAAACATCCATTTTGTATGGACTGATGGCTTACACTCACTAACACTTTATGAGAACTGCACACTGTTAAGCATTAGTAAAGTATTAGCAAATACTTAACTATTCATGTTTTGAAGTGACACATTAAGGAGAAGTAATGCTTTTATATAATGAATTAAGTCATGATTAATAGGCTCACATGTTTAATGAGAGCATTACTCTAAGTGACAATTTATAATAAATAAAGTATTATATTATAATATATAAAATATTTAGGAACTGTTCCAACAAAACGATGAACAAAGTAGCTGCTCATTTATGCACCTACAGCTGATATACTGTAGGGACACTTATTTCATGTTGTAATTAATGGTCAGTTTAAGCAGCTGCTAGTTGTTAGTTCAGTATTTTGCATCTATTCCTTACACGGCATTTACAAGTGTCAACTATGCAACACAACCCAGCTGAAGGTTACATGTGTGTAGGACCAGAGTCTTATTTTGAAGGAGGAAGAGTGGCTCTCCTTTTAAAGAGAAAAAGATTCACTCATGTCGGAGCCATGGAGCACTTTATTTTGGATATAGATTTAGATTCAGATTTACAGTTTTACAAAAGCAAAAAGTGGGTAAAATAATAATAATAATAAATAATTAAACAGGTCATAATTTGTTCAGCAACCTGAGAGCAGGTGGAAAATAACTGTCTTGGATCCTGCTGGGGACATATTTATAGTGTTTCCCAGGCTGGGAGTTCTCACGGGCCTGGAACAGGTTGTGGTTTGGGTGCTGAGTGTCTGATGTGTTGGACTCGGCACTGCGTCCAAGCTCGCATTTCTGCTGGAAGGATGGGAAACTCACCTCCCCTGATACTCTCTGCTTCCCTCACTGGGTTGATCTATGGTGCAGCTTCTGTACCAGACGCGGCACAGCAGGATGCTGTCAGTGGAGCATTCAAAGACCTGGGCCTTCCTAACCTTGCTGTTGGTGTATGTGGACCATCTGAGGTCCTCTGTGATGGTCACACCAAGAAACTTAAAATTGCTGACCAGCTCAACTGGGGCTCTGTCGATGTCAATGAGGCCGCCTGAAATCCACAATCGGCTCCATGGTATGTTGACAGTGAGGGCACAGTTGTGATCTGGCACCATTGTGTCAGATGGCTGATCTGGTCTCTGCAGAGCCGTCACCATCCACAATCATGTCCATCACAGTCATTTCATCCACAGATTTAATGGTGACATCAGAGCTGTACTCGGTCTCGCAGTCCCGTGCATACTCAGGACGCAGCCCTATTTACACTGAACCGTCTTCATTTAAAATAAAATGGAAATAAGGTTGTTATGAAACAAAGGGTAAGCTGATAATGCAGCAAAATGTCTGCGGGATGTTGAAGATGCTGTTCCTCAGGTTAAAGCTGACTCTAAACCTCGTATGTTGTCAGTTAGCGAGCATAAGTCAGTTTAACCTGACGTGAACCTACTAACCAGAGCAAAGCTGAACTTCTAACATCTACATTTACTTGTGTTATTAATTCAGTATGATGAACATGTTGTTTATGGTCTGCACATTTGAACATGAAGCGTGATGAAATGTTTTCATGTTTTATTTCAAAGAAAGAAGCTTCAATATCTCAAAGTTAAAGAACATTTTGTCTCCAGCTGTTCAGTCTCTTTCTGTCCTGAGAACTCAAACTTTTCACCTCTGCACAAACTTCACGTGGGTTATATTTGCATCTTCTAATAGATATTTGTATTTTCTGTTTGTCTCTGTGTTGTCTGCTTCCTTTTATTGCTGTGGAGACAAAGGAGACGTGTTTGAGTCTTAAGGTCCTGCTGACCTTTCAGTTTCATTTAGAAACACTTGTTCAGGTATAGGTGGTGACTTTACAGATACAGTAACACAATATACTGAACTGTAATTAACACAAATCATGTATAACTCTCAAGTTGAAAGACGTCTAAAAAGTAAAGAAAATCTTATTAAATTCCTCTTTTTGCATGTGATGAATCAGTGTTTCTACACAGCTGTCTGAGCGTGTTTGGCTGTCTGCAGCCTTTACAGTGAAAGCACTGTTAAAATGGCTGAAATGCATTTAGTCAGTATTTTTATTCCCACTCTCATCACAGCAGGTGCTGCTTCAGTTTGCACTCAACAAGTGATTTCAACACATCAAACCAAATGATAAATGCATGAAACACTGTGATGATTTCCAGAGGTGACTGTTGTGTAACATGTTCAGCACAGTAATGGATGGACACCAAAAGGTTGGCAACACTGTAGCTTTTACGTTACGTCTGTGTAGAAATCTATTGTTGTTAAAGCGTTTTAAAGGTTTGGCCTCTTCCTGATTTCTTATTTTGATTGTCAAAAAAATTGGTTAAATAAAAATAACATTAGAAATCGATAACAGTAATACACAATATGGTTTTAAATTATTATTATTTCATTTGTTAAGGGAAAAAGCAGTCCAAGCCTACCTTGCTCTATGTATTTTGTTAAAAGCCTCCTATAATAACTGATTGCTGTCAAAGAGACTTTCACAACGTTGGAGGATTTTTACTGTCTCCGTAGGGTCATGTAAAGCATTTCAATTGGATTTCAGTTTGGAACTTGAATCACTGAAACCCTGATTTTGGTTTGAGCAGGATCAACACTGTTCACTCCTTTCCTGAGCCCCTTAGAAACTTTGAAATGCTTTCAGGACTGATTGCTGTCAATGAGTTTTCTTCCTGTTAGCTACGTTAGATCACGGTGTAATGTGTTGCTTTTGGGGAGGGGGTGGGGGAGTGGGGGGTAGGTAACTTTTTGTTTTTTGTTTGTTTGTTTTGTTTTTAATTCAGCAGATTGAGCAGTAACCGGCTCCATGCGCAGCTACTCATAGTGAGCTTTGTAAAAAATGCAGTTAATCACAGTTAGTTCACAAGTTACTAAGGGGGGGGGGGGGGCAGTTACCTTTTCACACAGGGCTTAATGGAGTTGGGGAGCTTTTTCTCTCCCAATAAATAAAATCCTCTTTCAAAAGCTGCATTTTGTATTTTCTTTGGTTATCTTTGCCTCATATTAACATTTGCTTGATCTGGAAGGTAAGTGTAACAATTATGTGAGAAAGACAGATATGCCTGGTGACTGGATGGTATTTTGAACAGCATAAGTTAACAGTAGGTAAAAACCTATCATCTATAATCAGTCAGGGAATACAAAACGAGGTACCTAACAGCTAAATCGTTATTAAACTGCTATCAGCTGAAAAAAAAACCCAAAATATTGAACAAGACTTTCAACATACGTGTCTTTGGACTTTGCAGCAAAAGGAGAACATTCAGTCACACAGACAGGCCTGATCTGAAACCCAGAACCCTGGTGCTGTAAGCTGACACAGCTAACCACTGCACCACTACTCTACCCAACATACCACACAAGGGCAACAACTGCTGAGGTGACCACATTGTCATCATTACTAAGCAGGTTATGTGCAGTTAGGTTTTTGACTCCACTATTGACATCTATTGAGCTCCTTTGGATTATCTTGTGGTTAACCACCATATACGTCAGCTCTTTGGTGCCGTGTAGGTCGTTTACGGCAACATGATTGACCTCAGAACTTAAACAATGAGAAAGCAAAGATGCAGAGCTGATGGGAACTGAAGTCGGGTGAAAACATGGTGCAGGTTCATCACTGTGAGCTACCACCTACATCTTTCACAGTGAGCATACATTTAACAGGGAAAACCCAGCATTTTAAGGATTATAGAAATACTGAACTGACACCTGTTTAATAAGTTGTTTGCCATATAATCACACACACACAGCATAATTTTACAGCAGCATGCCACTATAAGACAAAATACAAAAGGCTATTAGAAGCTATTTAAAAATGAAAGCCTAACAAAGCCCCTGCAAAAGCCAAATCCAAATAAACACTGTAAGCGTTAAACCTGTGGTGTCAGGAGCCTGTGAGCTGCCTTCAGCAGAGTCCACATTATTACCAAAGCTGGCCCTCTACATGTCCTTGAGGGGCCAATTCATTAGTTAGCTGGAAAGCCCAATCAATCACAATGTATCTGAGAAGGCTATGAATCATAATTCTGCTCAGGTACAGCAAAGAGAAAAGACGGGCAGATGAGACGATGGATGGACAGAACCAGGCAAACAGGGCTGATGGGCAGGCTTGGGGAAAGGAAGAAGGATGATTGCGGCTATAACTACACACAGTTTAAGGCGGCATCCCAGGAGACGCTCGGTGCTGCAGTCAATAGAAATGTTGCTGTAGTTTGTGCTTTTCAGAAATAAAAAGAGAAACTAAGAAAACAGATGCATTAGCAACATAAACAACAACAAATAGAAACACTCATAGAAAACATGGCTGTGGTGTCAGATGTTGTTGGACCAGCAGTGATAACAAGCAAAGAAACGGTACATCTTTTACTTCACACATTTTTTTCAAACATTAATTATTTCTTTGCTGAATGTTGGTGGGGGCTCGGGCTACGTGATGAGATGAGCTATTGATCGTACAGGCTTAATAGGAAAAGGAAAGCCTCTGATGTGCTCCCCTGGGACGTCAGCTGAAAACAAAAGTCCGACACACTCACAGACCAGCGTGTAACCTCGAGAGGCAGTCCCGACGTCTAAGCATGTCTCCTCTACTTGCCTGCAATTGTTCCCTTGCCTTCATTGATCTGTCATAGATCAATGTTATAAAATAGAGACAGGTGTGGGTTTGTACCCAGAGGAAACAACAGCACATTAATCACAGCTTACAGCTGATGCACGCGGGTTGTTCGCCTGCTAACATGACTTGGTTTAACAATAACTTTGAGGGCTCATCTGTCAAATTACAGGAGCTTTAATGACACCCAAAGCTTAAATGAGCTGATGTGTAACTCCCATCTTTAGACTCAATAATTCATTATTTCCGAAAAGCTAAATCAACATTTTCTTACATTGTTACGCTTACTAAGAAAAACTTTTATTTAATTATCAGATTCATTCATGTGAAGCTACATTATAGATCATGTTATATCATATAAGTATTTAGAGTCTATGTAACTAAGACGAGGGACTTGCAGATACAATATTCGTAACTTCATGAATTATTAGTTTAGTAGGCTAAAGCTGATTTGTGATGCCTGCCGAAGTTTCTTACTGCTGACAGCATCTCGTTTCTGCAAAGTGCAACCGGATGTAAAACAAAATAGAGCAAAGCAGTGATGAATTCACAAAGGAAATGAGTACAGCTCTAAAGCAGATTTTTTGACAAATTGTTAATGGTGATGAAAAAAGCTTCAGCAGCTGCTTGAAAGGACAAACAAAAGTTTGTCTTTTGTTAAACTTAACTCACAGCCTGATCTCCTGATTTAGGTCATTTGCACAAACAGAACAGGAGGTACTGCAAACGATAAATACTTTAGAGGTGTCTTTTATTGCAGTTTGCCTTCATTAACTTCAGCACTAGTGTATGCATTGGAATTTCTTGGTTTCATACCCTTTATATCATTTTTAAAAGGACTTTCACTTATTTGTACAGATGAATGGACGTACAGGAAAAACCTGGACAGTACAGTGAGGGGAGCTGCTGGCAGCGTGATGCTGTTTGGGGGCATTTTGCTGGCAACGCCTTGGGTCCACTTGTACCCTGAGAGGAGAGGGTCACTACAAATCAATAGCAATTTGTTCTGAGTGGTCACCTTTGTCTTGGAGGAGAAACATCTATCCTCATGGGAGCAGTGTCTTCCAGGATGATAATACCTCATCCAGAGGGCATGAGGGGTCACTCAGTAGATTGATGAAGATGAAAATTATGCGAATCGAGTGAACTGGTCACCAGATCTGAACCTGTATGAACCTGGAGGACCAACGTGCTCTCCACCACCACTAAAACACTAAATGTGGGAAATCTAATGTAATAATCAGATGCAGTGAAGTGCTGGGGACGCTTTACTACCAACACCAGTGATTATGTTTCTTTTTCAGTAACTCAGTATATGTTTTGTGTAGAATGAGTCTGACACACAGTGTAAGTCTACCTGCAGCCTGACGTCTTCCTCCAAAATAACAGTGTTTCTTACAGATTATTCCTCTTTCCTGGGATTTCTGGGAATATCGAACACTCGCTTGAAATAAAAACTACACACATGTCAATAAACTTTTGGCAGACTTGTGGCTCAATACATATAGCAGTGGCACTTTTACATCACAATTACAATTTATGCACAAGTTGAAATTGGGCTTCAACTTCTTATTCATGTATGACAACCCTTCATCAATGGAACTCATCATCACTGCATTAAAAGTGGACAATGTAGTGTCTGTTTGACAGAAGAGAATACAAACAGTGTGTAAACCAAACGACCTCAAGACATTTAAAGCTTCAGCACTCAAACAGCAAATGAGAGTAGAAATGTGTTAGCCTCAGACACAGGTGGTAATAGCATCACTAAAGAGAGTTTTGCTTTAGGTGACTCAATTATTTTTGGAGAGCGAGTGTCACTTTTTCACAAGGTGGACGTCTCCGTTTGGTCAGGAACTCATTCTCCTTTCTAGACAAAAGCTTGGCAAAAAAAAGGTGTATCCAAATGAGTTTAAATGAGAAATGGGATTAATTTAATGATGTGGAGGCTAAATAGGCCCCGCAGAGCCAATAGAGCGCTGCTCTTTAATACGTGGATGCATTAAATTAAAGCTATAATTGTCACTGTTATATAGTAAAAGGGTGCGACGGTGCACAAATATCACACGCTGCTTAGTGCAAACGCGCTGTGGCTGAGATGAAAGTTTGCACTTTGTTGCTTTAGGTTCGAGACCCCAGGGGCCAATGAGACACTCACATCCCTCTGTGTAAAAACAGGAGGGCACACGCACGAAATATTCCGAATCCAGCTTTGCTTTTCACACTTTTGCCTGCGATGGCCTCCACAGACAGGTGACTGGCTTCTGTGAATAAGTGGTGTGAAAATGGCAGCCAAGCAGCCAGAGCAGAGCAGCACTGGTGGATTTGTCTCTGTTTAATGAGGCAGCTGGTGGGGAGGGCAGCCATTGTTTTCCTCTCATAGGGGATGCGTTGAGTAATTTGCAGTAACCAGGGAGATACCATCCCTTTTCATTCCTTCTCAAATGGCCGCCTGACTGTGGCGGATGCCAAAAATGTCCGGGTACCATTCCTAAGAACATTGTTGGCATTCAGCAGACATGAGCCACCGCAGCTACAAATGCGCCCCCACAGCATAGTAACGTGTCAAAGACAAAATAATTACAGCAAATACACTTTAGTGCAAACTACAGTAGTGACGGGAGGGTTTGGATTGAAATGTAGATAATTTTATAGGATTTTAGAATTATTTTTTTGGAAAATTTAATTGGTCCTTTATAATCAAACCACTGGCACAATTTCACAGATGTAGAAAAAGAAAGCACATATTTTTATTTTGAAGGCGTGTATTAAATATCCTGTCCAAACCTCTAATGGCACGAAGTCCTTTTAATTTAAAAATCTATCAGCCAATCAAAGTTGTGAATGGAAAATTGTATTTAGTAGTCAGTATAATCTTTTAGTGATATAAGTTTGCATATGGTAGAATACTGCATGTAGTTCAAATCAAATCAAATCAAAATTTATTTATATAGCACATATTAAAAACAACAGTGTTGACCATAGTGCTTCACAGTCAATAAAAACATGAGACAGTTAAAACAAACAATAGAAGAGGACAACAAACAATAGGTAACAACGCAACAAGCTAAAACAGCCAACTAGACAGAATCAAAAGCCAAAGTAAAAAAATAAGTTTTAAGACGTAATTTAAAAGACTGGATAGACTCGGCAGTGCGAATATGAACGGGGAGGTTATTCCAGAGTCTGGGTGCCACGGATGCAAAGGCCCGGTCGCCTCTCGACTTCATTCGAGTCCTAGGTTGTGCTAGGAGCCTATGGTTGGATGATCTAAGTTATAAGATCTAGTTATTTGCATTAGAAAATATTCAACCATGTATACTTAGAGGCATATAATTAATTGTGTGTGATCTCTAACAGGCTGCAGGCTTGGGGTGCATCCCAGGAATGCACCCCCACGTCTGGGAGCATGAGAGCTCATACCTTGTTTTATTGTTTTACGGCAGGATTAACGTAGCTATGTCTGTTTTAGTTTAAGTGCTTCTTTACATATAGATGAACTGCTGGACTTCCTCACCATGTTATCTAGGGTGGGGGAGACTACCCCCTTTCCTGACCAAGGATGTACCTTTTGTGCTCTCATGACCCTTTGATCAGCAGGACACACACACACACACACACACACACACACACACACACACACACACACACACACACACACACACACACACACACCTACTGAAGTATAAATAAAGATTGGGGCAGTTTCTTAGTGCGAGTCTCAGTCTGGAGGCTGCCCTTGCTAGCAAGAAGTTCTGTGTGTTTCTCTTCTCTGAGTCTTTACTGAAGAAGTGTTTTAGAATATTTTCCCTAACAAAAGTCAAGTCTGCATTCATTACTGTGATACAGATACAGATGCAATACTACGTACATGTAATGTAGGACAAGCTAATGTAAATCAGTCTGCAGTATTTAGCACTGCATTTTGATGGAATTCAAGCAGCCAAAGAAATATCAGTACACACAGATACTGACTCTCTCACACTCAAACTCCATAATGATTTTTGCAACACCCGCATTGTCAAGTGAATATAAGTCTTTGTAATCTCTACAAACAGACATCAGATTATAAATATGTAGAGCTATACGCAGTGGACTCTTTGTGTCATGTATCTTTTGGATACATTTTCAGTGGCTCCACTGACAGCTCAAAACCTAACCTAGTTTATATACGCACTTTCAACCAGCTTCCTGTGTTGGTGCATATTTAGATTGCATGTAGAAAAATAGCCAATAAAAGCAAAAATGGGCTGTATCTGGTAAAAACACAATCTCAAAATCAAATCATGATCTTTGCAAATGTGTCTAAATTCATAATGATCAGAGGACAGTGAGCAATCTCTTCCCTGAATATCTGCTGATGACACCTGCAGGCCCTAAAAACTGGCTGCTGCCCTGAGAAGGCTACGTCACGAGAAGACCTGATGGGTTCCCTGGTGTGTGTTTCACAATCCATCCCTCAAAGTCTTTCCCCAACCCTGATGATCCACATGACTTCACTACATCGGGGTTATTATTTCCAGTTCCAGATTATATCTCAACTTGAACACAGTTAATTATGACGAGTGAAAATATTAAACAGCACATTGACAAAATAACCCGAGCATACGTCATTAAAGATGCATGTCAGCCAAACGCAAAAGGAAGCACAGTACAGGATGTACATGTGAGGGAAAATGATGTTTTAAACCCACACTGGTGATCCTCCAAGTATAAAACCTTAGAATATGATAATTAGCATTATAACCTATAAGAATTATGGTTATCAGATGATAAAGGAAAATCAAATATTTCCATTTGATCTTGAAATATTTCACCCAATATGAACAAAATACAATTATTCAAGAATTTAAATAAGACGGGTTAAAGTGGTTCAAAACTAGCAGCTCAAATTTGTAAACAAGAAAAGTTTTATTGCTTCCAAACCAAGAAGCATTTGGTTCATCACTTCTGTTTAAAATGATCCATGAGAAGCCGACTGGTGCAGTGAAAAACTGATGTAGCTTAATTCTTCTCTTCTGTTGCCACAAGATGCATAAGGAAAGCTTGGAACAAATAAGAAAGGGAGGGCAGACATTTGTTTTACGATATGCAAATTTACACTGCAGGAAATAGATTTCTACACGGGCTATTAATATACTAATGTGAAATGTGTGTTCGTGCTCATTTTTAAATAAGAAGAAAATGAAAAAAGGTGAAGTAATGAGACTCGGCGATGAAATTCGGATCTACAACAGATCATTTACATTAACACAATGTCTCAGTGATGTATAGACAAACTAAAAACCCCACAGGGACGTGAGAGAGCACACTTTAGGCACAGACAACAACGGAAGCCAACACGTAGCCGTCTCAGACATTAACCCCCCTGTAAGGCTGTATTTATTTGGTTAGACGCTGTTAAAAAAAAAGGAACCAAGACAGGTGATCACTGAACCCTGTGGAACCTTATGGAGTTCCACAGGGTTCAGTGCTAGGACCAATTCTGTTTACATTATACATGCTTCCCTTAGGCAGTATCATTAGAAGACATAGCATACATTTTCACTGCTATGCAGATGACACCCAGCTCTATCTGTCCATGAAGCCAGATAACACACACCAATTAGTTAAACTGCAGGAATGTCTTAAAGACATAAAGACCTGGATGGCCGCTAACTTTCTGCTTCTTAATTCAGATCAAACTGAGGTTATTGTACTAGGCCCTGAAAAGCTTAGAAATATGGTATCTAACCAGATTCTTACCCTGGATGGCATTACCTTGGCCTCCAGTAATGCTGTGAGGAGCCTTGGAGTCATTTTTGACCAGGACATGTCCTTCAATGCACATATTAAACAAATATGTAAGACTGCGTTCTTCCATTTGCGCAACATCTCTAAAATTAGAAATATCCTGTCTCAGAGTGACGCTGAAAAACTAGTTCAAGCATTTATTACTTCCAGGCTGGACAACTGCAATTCATTATTATCAGGATGTCCAAAAAACTCACTGAAAAGCCTTCAGCTAATCCAAAATGCTGCAGCAAGAGTCCTGACAGGGACTAGAAAGAGAGAGCATATTTCTCCTGTTTTGGCTTCCCTTCATTGGCTTCCTGTTAAATCCAGAATTCAATTCAAAATCCTGCTCCTCACATACAAGGTCTTAAATAATCAGGCCCCATCTTATCTTAATGACCTTGTAGCACCATATCACCCTATTAGAGCACTTCGCTCTCGCTCTGCAGGCCTACTTGTTGTTCCTAGAGTATTTAAAAGTAGAATGGGAGGCAGAGCCTTCAGTTTTCAGGCCCCTCTTCTGTGGAACCAGCTTCCAGTTTGGATTCAGGAGACAGACACTATCTCTACTTTCAAGATTAGGCTTAAAACTTTCCTTTTTGCTAAAGCAGATAGGGCTGGACCAGGTGACCCTGAATCCTCCCTTAGTTATGCTGCAATAGACGTAGGCTGCCGGGGGATTCCCATGATGCACTGAGTTTTTCCTTTCCAGTCACCTTTCTCACTCACTATGTGTTAACAGACCTCTCTGTATTGAATCATATCTGTTATTAACCTCTGTCTCTCTTCCACAGCATGTCTTTATCCTGTCTTCCTTCTCTCACCCCAACCGGTCGCAGCAGATGGCCCCGCCCCTCCCTGAGCCTGGTTCTGCCGGAGGTTTCTTCCTGTTAAAAGGGAGTTTTTCCTTCCCACTGTCGCCAAAGTGCTTGCTCATAGGGGGTCATATGATTGTTGGGTTTTTCTCTGTATCTATGAAGCGCCTTGAGGCGACTTTTGTTGTGATTTGGCGCTATATAAATAAAATTGAATTGAATTGAATTTTAATGATTGACAATTTGCATCCTAACAAAACCTTCAGGCTGCGTTCAAGTTCTGCCAAAACGCGCCGTTGGAGAACACCAATTGTGCCCTTACAATGCAACACAGTTTAGCAGTTTTAGCTAAACGGCACAAAGGGTTCAGAGTTTTCTGGTCGACACAGAATAAATTATATCCTCATACAAACTCTAAGATGTTTAATGGCAAAAAGATGCTGATATGGTTTTGTTGGTGCACTACTTGTAGTTGTGGCTCTTAGGCATAGTGACACAGGTCCTCTTTTTGCTTGAGACTCTGTAGTTAGCCAAACAGTTTGAAATGAAACAGCTGAAGATTTAAACAAACAAACACTCAGACTGCGGTGAGAGTTAGAGGTGTTTGTTTTTCAACCACAAGTTAAAGCTCAGGCAGCTGTTTTTCCAACTCTGTTCAATCAGGAAAAAAATAACAAATATTCTGACGCACATAGAAAAATGACTCCTTGGACCTCTGAGGGTGAACCTCTTAGCATCCAGCAGGTCACTTAGTTTTGACTTAGTGTCTGGTTCACATCTGTCACTCTGCGTGTTGTGTGGTGGATGTGAAGAGATTAATCATCTTGATGCTGCTCACAGACTGCAAATCACTGTGAATGCAGTGGCATAATAATTATGCAGAATAATCAATAGTCACTGAACATATGGGCTTTTTTAAGCATTACTTTATTTTACTTCCTCATTTTTATTAGTATTATTTATCTGATGGTTGCACCTATTATTAACTCCTGGTCATATAAATAGGCACAGTCATCATGTTGTGGGGCCTCTGAAATCCCAGTTCACTTCAAATCTTAGAAAAATAATAATAAGGCAAGAGTACAAGTAGAATAAAACATCAGTGGTTTCTTTTAACCAAACGCCTTCAAACATCAGTGATCCTGAAGTCCACTCACACTATTTCACTTCTGTGTTCTTAGCTTAGAGCGCCCCTTGTGGCCATTCCCCATATTAAAGCATGCTACAGACGTCTTCCAGCAGGGTTTTTACCAACTGTCTCCCCCTTAAATCCTTCCCCTCAGAAAGGCGTAGTTTTTGCAGAGCCACCCCATCAGATAAAAATACACAGTGAGGCACAGCAGAGATGATTTTAAGAGTTAGGATTCAGAACAGAATTGCATAACTGTCTCTGCAGCAGGTGGGATGATAACAGCAGAAAGGAGAGAAAGGAAAAAAGAAATAAACATTCGTGAGGATTTCGTGCATTTGTGTCCTGCTAATCTTTCGCGAGGTAAATTAAAGCAATAGAAATTCACCGTTTTCTAGTGTTGTGGCACCTCGAGAACCCCCCCACCCGACCTTCCAGGAACCCTGCACGAGAGCCAAGTCACTGCAGTAAAGTTTTGGACTGAAAAGCTGCGTCTCCAGCCAATTTGTGCCTTTTTTTAAGCACCAAATGATATTTCTGCTTTATTACAGAGCAGTGTGATCACAAACATGAGAAAGACGGAGCATGATGGAAGGATGGGGGAGACAGTTTGGAGGGTTATACATATCACATTCCTATCTCTCACCTCTCTCCCCACATCCCTTTTTTAGTTCATAACTGCCATGGGTATTAATAATTAATGAGGACAATTCTCTGGCGTCTGGATGAGTCATACTCTCTGCTACTTGGTTTCCCAAAAGCACAAAAGCTTGGATTAACACAGAAAGAGGAAATCTGAATTTTTAACCCTAAAATGAAACCGGCATAAATGTTTGATGGGTGTCTATAAACAGAGGGAACTTTGACACCTGCCAAAAAAACCAAAAAGTCAGGTGTTCTCTCAGAAACCTGCCTTAAAAGCTGAAAGGACAGAAAAAGTTGGGGATGTTTGGGACAAAATATTTTGCGATCTAAATAGGAAAAACCAGCACATGTGCATATTTGTATGAAGTTTTCCACGCTGGAGACTTTATTTTGGCTTGGTTTTAGTTGCTTAAACTGTTCCCTTGAAAAGCACAAACTGGTTCATGGCCTTCGGGGTAAAAAACAAGACTTTCCCAAGTTGCAGAGGCAGTTTTCTAAGCAACTAAACAATTATATATTATGCTTGAAGGGCAGCCAGTGTTTGTACACGAACAAAACAAGAACAGCGTTCTGTCAGCTTTAGTTTGTCCAACACTGAGCTGTCAGACGCTGCACCGTGTGCTGTGAAAGGAAAAAATGCTAATGGCAGGGTTTGCAGAAGCTTGAAAGTTAAGCAGCCTCGAAGAACGACGAGGATGTACGAGCTTAAAAGAAATAGGGGGGACACGGTGCAAAGAGGTGCTGATTTTAATACCTTGATTTCAACATGATTATACATGAGAAAATTAACCAATATACAGGAGATTTATGACTGATAGAAAATTGTATTTATTATACTTTTCAAGATACATTCTATTCATTTGTAATGTCAATAAACACTCATAATTTTAACTTAACAATACTTTTTAAATAAGGACCGGATAGAGTTAAGTTGAATAAAGAATTTTGAAATAGAACTTGTCCTGACAATATCATCTCAAACTAAATAAATTAAAAACAAAACGGAGACTGAGCTAATATTGCACATGGTTGTTTTTCCGATACGGTTCGGCCCAGATCCGACAATTTAGAGCCTCGATCGGTTTGCCCTCGCTTTCCCTCCCTTTTTCCTCCCAGGTCCAACAATTCCAGAAGCATATCGAGTTTAATGCACATTTATTTTGGTTGCATAATGTTAATAAGAAACCTTTTACAAGATACTGTGGGAGATATAAGAATAAGGAAACTGCTGGAAACGTCACAGACTCTATCAGGCCTCTTGCTCATCGTGCGACACAAGAAAAAGGAAACATCACAGATCACATTTCACAACCTTTCATCCGGCAGGCGCTCCTCAGCAGACCGAGAGAAACAGAAACCCTTGAATCGACTGAATTAGCTCAGATGCAGCACACTATCAAGTCCTTTCCACTCTTTGCGTATTATTCTTCTTAAATAATACCAATAACTCTTTAAATAACCCTGCATAGAAAAATAAATTAACTATGTTGTTAAATTTTCATTCTTTTTCTACGAATTGAGAGCTGACAGGGAGGCGGGTCACCGATTGAATTATATTAGCGGTTTGTTGGACAATCTGGCAATGAAGTCTCTTGATGTTGATGATGCTCCGTCGTACAGTATGAGTGTGTGTGTGTCTTTCTTTGTAATTTACAAACCAGTCCCACAGATACAAATAATGTAAGACTTACAAAATAAATTCCAGGTTACGCTTACATGGCAAGCAGCTTTGTAATTTCTTTTTTTTTCTTTTTTTCCTTTTTTTAATCATTGGGTTTTGTTTTGTTTTTTCTTTTCATTTTTCAGAAACGTCCTCTGACAGTGTATGTGCCATTAGATTTCACCCAAAACATACAGTTACTGTAAGTAGGAATTTTTAAAGAGAAACACAACTCCATTCAGAAGACACTATATTTAACATGGCTCTTTACACAAAGAAAACAAGTCATGAAATCATTCCCCCAAAAGAGTTTTGCGGTGCCTCCAATTCCCACGAATGGAAAACGGGAGCTGTTTAGCCTCCCGGCAAAGAGCAGGTGTACTGCTACTGCTGTGTAATCCACACAAGATGGCAGAGAGTCTGCAGCCAACTCCGGAGAGCATCCACAAGATCAAATAGATATCCCAGCAACACAAAAAAGGTCAAATAAAAACAAAATAAAATAGAATAAAGCAAAGTAGCATCCATTGAGTCACTGATTCTGTTAATCTCATCCCAGTAGAAGGAGACATGATTCGTTCCAGAGCAAAAAGAACAACCAGCGCTCCCTCTTTTTCTTTTTTTAAAAAACGGGCTGAAGCCAGCGAGGTATATTCTCAAGCACTGTTTCAAGACCCTTTGATTTGGTTGGAAAAAAATACAGTAAAAGAAAAAGAACAACAACAAGAACAACAAAAAAATACGAAGAAGATAAGTACCCATTTCAGTAGCAGCAAAAGATACTATGTCTGGTTGCTTTTTTAAGGGTGTCCTATGGTAAGTTTGCAGGATTCGTACGTGTGAGTGGCTGATAATCCAGAAGGTCTTTTACTGTGAAATACATCCACGCTTATTCTACTAATAGCCTTGTAGTGTGGAGCCATTTTGTCCATCTCTGCAGTGGTCATTAAGGATTTCCAGAAGGCACTTTTTTTGCTTTGTGTGTGTGTGTGTCTGTGTGTGTGTGTGCGTGTATGTGTGTAGGTGTATGTGTATATGTGTGTGTGTGTGTGTGTGTGTGTGTGTGTGTGTGTGTGTGTGTGTGTGTGTGTGTGTGTGTGTGTGTGGCTGCAGAGAGGGAAATGAAGGCAGAGGGTGAGAGATCTGAAGGTTTGAATGACGTGTGTGTGTCTCGAGAGGACAAAGAGCCAGAGAAATGTGTTCGGCTGTCTGTCTGCCTGCATGTTGCTGACTTCATACTGTAGAAGTGTGTGTAATCAATGCACAGATCAAACACAACAGTCCCTACATTTTACTCAGTGCAGTCTGCTCCTCGAGCACCTGCAGGTAATCAGGTGTTCCTTGGAGCTTGGCTTTCAGCTCGTAATACTCACTTTTCCTCTGCTCCACTACGATCTTACTGTGGTTCCCGCCTATCAGCGACGACTTCTTCATCTTTTTATCCAGCGTTTTCTCTGGGTAGCGGATTTCATATCCGCCCATCCCTATACTGTTGAAATCTCTTTTGCTGTCCAGGAAGTTGTGGATGAACATGCTTGGCTCTCGGTTGGGGAGAAACTCCTCGAGTTCGTCAATGGTGCTGAGGCGTTTGTTGCGCTCCAGAGTGGAAAGCATGTCTTTCTCCTTGTCTGCGCTGTTCCGCAGGATGATCTTCTGCCTCTGCGAGTCTGCAAATTTGAAGCCGGCATCCAAGTCTGAGGAGCGACCGATCCCACAGGTGTGGCTCTTGCCGATGTGCTCGATAGTCTGAGGGATGAAGGTCTCGCCTCCCAAGTCATCGCCGGGGATAGAACCTTTTTTGCCGGATTTGTGGCTGTGGCGGCGAAGCTGCAAAGACATTGAGCCGCACTCCTGGTTCCCCAGCCCCTCCTGCCTGCCCACCGGTTTTTTATTCCGCCTCAGGACAAAGACTAAAAGGCAAAAGGCCACAAACACAGTCAGGATCAGCACTACGAGGATGCTAAGGATCATAATTGAAAGAGGCACGGGCCCTCCCGGTGGTGCTTTGCCAACTCCAGCAGGCGACACTGATGTCAAAACAGGGGTGGCGCCAGTCTGAATAAAGGGCGGCCTCGCCATCCGAGGACACAGGATCTCATTTTTTAAGAGGCGCAGTTCAATGTTGGCGAACTGCACAGGGGAGGCACATTTCACCTCTTTGGCAGCCACTCCATCACTCAGCTTCTGCAGCCAGAGTTTGAGGGCAACCAGATCGCACGAGCACTCCCACGGGTTCCCTTCCAGGTCTATTTGGGTCAGTGACCTCAGCTGGTCCAAGACACCGCTCACTGGCAGGGTCATGAAGTGGTTGTTTTTCAGATTGAGTCTGGCTAATGGGATCCCCGCAAACACATAAGCAGGAAGACTCCGCAGAACGTTGTTGTTGAGATACAGGAGTTGAAGGTTTGGCATGGAATCAAACGTACCTGCTAAGATTTCCTTTATGGCATTGTATTCCAAATATAAGTACTGCAGGTTTGTGAGGCCCAAAAACATCTCTGGGTGCAACTGTTCAAGCATGTTTCCGTTTAAGTACAGTCTCCTCAGGTTAGTGAGGTTAGCAAACACACCTTTCTGGACTGTGACAATCTGATTGCTGCCAAGATGCAGCAGATCTAAGCCCTCAAAACCTTGGAAATCACTCGGATTGATGTCACGGATGTAATTCCCACTCAGGTGAAGCTTCTTGGCATTTGGGGGTTTGGGAACGAGATCAGCTAGATTTTTAATATTCCTCTCCTGACAGCTGACGCTAATGCCAAAGTCAGAAGGGTGGGCTTTGCAGCTGCAGGGCTGTGGACACAACTGAAAGGAAACAATCTGGTTATTCCTTCCAGCCACAATCCCATTGCCATAAAACTTTGATGAGTCTGTGGTTTTTGGCGTTTTCGTGGCTATGGGAGCCACAGTACTTGGGGGCGTTTTGGAGGGCTGTGCAGGTGGCATCCTAACATCAAATTCACTTCCTGTTCCCATGGGACAAAGCTCCTGTTTGTTGGTTTCTTTCAGGAGCCTCCCGTACAAGTCACTTGGCGTTTCACATATGGCCTCGCCAATAAAAATATTATAGGGCATGTTTTCAAGCCACGCTTTGAGAGGTGCTAGGTCACAGGTACAGTTCCAGGGGTTGTCGTCCAGCTGCAGCTCTACAATGCGTCCAATGTGCTCCAGAACACCCAAATAGGGAAGTTTCTGGATCCTGTTGCCCCTTATATCCAGATGTGTGAGTGAGGCAAAGCGAAATATGTTGTCGGGGAGTGCCTGTATGAGGTTGTCATTCAGGATCAGCACTTTGAGTTTGTGCAGTTTGTTAAAGGCTCCCTTCTCAATGTATTGTATTAAGTTGTAGTCAGCCTGAAGGTATTCCAAGTTTTCTATGCCTAAGAAAGTGTCCGCACGCAGCACCTTTAACTCGTTGCTGTTCAGATGCAGCTGTTTCAACGCACTCATCCCCATGAAGGCCCCACCTTCAATGTTCTGCAGTTTATTGTTCCCCAGGTGCAGCGAGACAGCGTGGGTGAAGTTGAGGAAAGAGTTTGGGTAGAGTATGATCAGAAAGTTGTTCTGGAAGTTAAGGTGGTAGAGGGACGAGGCCGGAGGGATGAGCTGTGTGGGTCGATAGACGGTGATCTCCTCGCAGTTGACGTACAGCACGTTTTCCACCGACATGCAGGAGCAGGCGACGCAGGTCTCGGCCAGCAAGTCCGGGGCGGACGGGTCTGCCATCGGGGGTCCGTTCGACATTGAGGGGGAGGAGAGGGAGGAGGCGAGAGAGCCGGAGATAGAAGAAGAAAAGGCTGCCAGCAGGAGTACGAGCAGCATTTCGCCGGTTAGAAATCCTCCCCCAGAAAACCATTTAGTAACCTTTGGAAAGAAAAAGAAAAGAGAGACAGGCGCATGCACAAACATCCACACACGCAGGCGTACATACATGCACACAAAACCAGATATGCACACGCACACACACACACACACACACACACACACACACACACACACACACACACACACACACACCATCAAAATTCATATTTGAGATTGACTGCATTGCAATTTTAATATTTAACTCGATTTATATTTAAAGTACAAAAAAGAAAACATTACTCTCACTGTATGAAATAAATTCTAGCCACGATGCTAATAATGCACATTTGCAATGATCCCACTATTTCATCAGAATCTATGAACTGCGTATCTCTGTTACTGACACACAGTCATGCCTCCAAATCCTGGATAGCCTGAAATGTTGGATGGAGGTTATTCAGTACTGCAGGAAAAAGTAGCACATGCTCTGGACTTACCCAAACCCCTGAAATACTGCACGTCTATGCATCTTATTCTGACACCCAAAGCAAGACGCAGACATCAGCACAACTCTGTTTTGTGCCTCTCAGATTCAACATAATCAAAGTCAAATGGCTGCAGTTCCCTTTTCTAGGGGAGGTCTAATTTGGAGCCAGCACCTCCAATACCAGCGAATAGCACCAGCAAAGAGAAGAAAAAGAATTGGGACTGTGCCCATTACTGACACACTGAGAGGGGTTTAAGCTGCACCCATTTATAGCAGCTGTGACACAAGAAGAAATTCCACATGACGAAATCTGAGAGATCTTTTTTATGGGACTGAATTTAAATAAATTGGACTTACCCAAAGCTGTGGTGGTGATGAATGCGGCTCCCTCTGGAGACACGGGGCAGCATTGGTGAGACATGGATGGAGCCGTGCAAACAGTCTGCCCAGCAGAAGCCGACAGTTATAGGGGCGCAACAAGGTGTCCCCCCAGTCCTCTATAGCTCCATGTAGGGAGCCGAGCAAACCGGAGAGGTGGAGGTGCGAGGCGGAGATGGAGAAACAGAGGAGGGAGAGGAGGAGAGGCGAAGAAGGAGGGAGGTCCGATTTCACCCGATGCGCCTCTTACTGACGGGCTCCTCTTGCTTGGAAAAATCTCCCCGCTGCTCGTTCGGTCCCCAAAGTGGCCGTACTACCTCCATGGGAAAACGTTCATTTGGGTGCAGGGGAGATAGAGAGGGAGTGGGGGAAAGGTAGAAGAAGGTAGAAAGAGGGGAAATAGAAAGAGGGGGTGGGGGGTGGGGGGAGGCAGATAGCTTTCAGAGATCTTCACGGCGCGTCCGGCGACTCCAAGGCGTGAAAAGGGGCGCAAGGCGGACACCAGTACGGTGGAATAAGTCCATCATTCTTGGAGTTTTTATTTAAAGGCGGGGAACTGATCGAGAGAAAGAGGAGTAGCAATGAGTAGAAAATGGGGAGGGAGAGGGGATGATGATGATGATGGCCAGCACTGTGCGTCTGGCTACAGCTCGGCTGAGCAACCCTCCGAAGGGCCAATGAATAAATACTGGTTCGTTTCCAGCGAAGTTGCGCACGGGGATAAAGCTCCAGAGGGCAGAAGCGGCCAAAATGCCCCCATCAGGTTGCTTTTGTCACGAGGTTATTCTCCATCCGTGCAGCGCTAATCCCTCCACCCCCCAAAAAACTGTTGGTGGTTCTCTTCACTTTGTTTGCAGTCGAATGGAGAAGAGATTATTTCAGTCTCATCCAAGTGGGAGGGAATCAGTTCTTATGCTTTTTTGTTTGTTTCTTTCCCCCTGTAATAAAGAAGAAGAATATTGAAGCTCCTTTCCGAGAACAAAAGGAGGAAGAAAGAAAAACGGAGAGAAACCAGAGAGACGAGTGAGGACAAGAGAAACCGGTGCGTAAAAATGAATAATGCAGTTATTCAGCCTTTAGTCCGCTGTGGTGCAAGTGAGGCGCTCGAAAGTCCGCACATTCGCTCTTTCATAGGTCCAAAGAAGGGAAGGGAGAAAAAAAGAATCAAAATGGACTTGATAATTTTTTAAGTAATCCTCTCTTTGGGAAAAACACAAAAAATATCCAGGTGGAATAAATGGCAGAGGAGGGGGGAGGGGTGTCACACCGGAGAAAAGCAAGCTAGTGTTTCTCTCCCTCCTGTAAAGACAGAACAGTATCCGTGTCAGGCGCATAAGTATGCTGGCTCCTTCTGCAGCCGCATTCACGGAGCTTCCCACACGACTAAAAAGAGGAGAATGCAGAGATGGAGAGGGAGGGAGGAGGGAGAGGGAGAGAGGGAGGGAGGGAGGGAGGGAGGGAGGAGGAGGAGGAGGAGGAGGAGGGGGGCTCGCTCACATAGACCGAAAAGAGAAAAAAGATACTCCAGACCTTGAACCAGATCCATTAGGGTGAGCGAACACTGCAACAGCTGCATTTGCTCAATATTTACGAGCAGATTCAGATTTTTTGTTTTATTATTTTTCTATTCTTAAATGTAATAAAAGGAGGCTTCACCTGTTTTTATTTCCTACCCTGTGTGAGCTCGTGGGGTGGGGGGGGGGGAGGGGGGGTCAAGATCAAAGCGCTGATGGAGACGGAGGAAGGGAGTGTGCGCGCATGCGGGTGGACTTGGCGCCGTTAAGAAAATAAAAGCAGCACTGCGAAAGAGTCACAGCGGGCCGGACCTGCGCAACACGGACCGAGCGCGTCCCCGAGGTCCGTGTGGAGAGAGAGAGAGAGAGAGAGAGGGGGATGTGTGTGTGCTTAAAACCCGGCACGGGAGCGCGCCTGTGAGCAGCATTTTAAACAGGAGGGAGAGAAAGCGAGCGAGAGAGGGACATGGGGTTATTATTCAGGAGCGCTGCAGTCAGGCGGGCTGGAAGAGAGACAAAAACGGAGATGGTGATGGAGAATCAGTCAGTCAGGAGCTCAAGTTTATTGTGCATGTTTGTGGGAGAACATGGAAGAAGGAGCTCGATGAAGCAGATTAGAGGAGGACACAAGAGGAGGTAAGTTAGCCCCCTCCTTATACAGATACATTTTTATACATTCTTGCTATTATTATTCTTCTATCTATCTTATCATGAGTCCTGGCTCCTCAGCTGACACTGGAGGGGGAGTCCAACCTGAAACCTGACAGCGTTTGGGCTCACCGGAAGCCTCACCTCTGGTTTCCTCTTGCAACAGGTGGCGAGGCCAGGTGACGCACAAATAAAAGCAGGCCGAAGAAAGGGAAGCCGGGAAGTCTGGATGTGAGCCCGTCTGCACGGCAGCAGAGGCTAACAACAGTTTACATTTAAGGTTGATGATGATGAAGCAGTAAATTCAACATGCAGTCATTATACTATCACATCCATGCACACAGGCAGGTACAGAGATTTCCTTCCTGTCTGACTGTACAGCACCATAACACTGAACAACTCTAGTATTATTTTGTTGCTTTGTTTGTGTCATTTTGCACTGAAGTGCATTTTATAATGTCACATCTGCAATGGCTGGAAATGCCCAGCTCTTACATTCATCCTCTCCACACTGACTGGGTGGATGAGCCTGTGTGCATTTGGGATAATTAATAATCGCTACAGCAAAGCCAAGAACAAAATCATTGCATCATATTTCAAACACCAAAGAGATGCTGGGTCACTGTGTCAGGCTTTGTCAAAGAAGAATTAGAAAAAATTAAAATATTATATAGATAATATATAATAATATAATAAGCCAGTAATCACATATCCCAGTAGATTTGGGTTAAAGATTCTGAGAACACAGGCCTCAGCAGGTTATATACTAACCCCCACTGTATATGTATGAGATTTTTTTTGATTAAATATAAAGATCATTTTTTGTTCGACCTGTATGTCAACTTCTTAACATCGACCAGGTCTAAGACGACCGGTGTAGGGTCAGGCTTTCATCCTAAACATGTCAAGTAAGCATATTTTCAGAAATTAGAAGCTGTTATCTTTTTACATAAAGTTTCCCCCGTGTATTTCTGCATTGCAGTTTCCTTAAAATAGCATGGTTGTTGTCCAGACTCTAACCCTGACACGTTGCAAGGTAAAAGGCGATCTAATTTTGTAATCCATATTTTTCTTAAGCATTTTAAAAAATACTGCATCCATTTCATGCTTGACAGAGATATGATGATGAACAACACTTACTGGTAAAGAGATTAGGCAAAGTGAGGTAACTGTAATGGCTGAGCCGTCTCAGTCCTTTGATAGATCAAACGGAAGTCATCATTTCTCATTTTTATACGGAGCAAACACAAAACAAACAAACAACATAAACCACAATAATCTATATAAGATGGAGTTTTTACAAGCATCCCCAAAAGGCAAATTAAGCACCCCTCATCAGTGTGTGCGCATTACTCTGTGTGTATGAGTGTGCTGATATTTGACAGTGTTGGACATGTTCCTACACTGGCTGTGAGTGGCCTGAGGGAAGCAGGCCTACTAGAAAATGAGCCAGACAGTTGGCAAACCCCCTGCTTCCGTCTCAGCTGTCGGTTGGTAGTCTGGCCATGTGGGCCGAAACGCTGCTTCCTGTGTCCAAACACCAGAGAAGCCCTGACTCCGCTGTGCTCTAATCCCATTTCAGGAATTAACATAAAGCGTCCTAATATGTCTTTTAAAGGATTCACATGTGCTATTGTTTTTGTCTCTCACAGCCACTGCTGCTGCTGCTTTCCTCTGCTGCAGGTCTTATTTTTTTTTTACTTTTTGATGTGTCGCCCTCATCTGGACGTAAAGGTAACTGCACCCCAGTCATGAAGCAGTCCAGTAATGCTGCTCAGGTAAGGCCTGCTCACTTTCCCTTATTGAAATAATGAGCATTAATGATGGCACACGCTCTGATTAGTGTGCCATAAAATTCATTTTGATGCAGATCTAATATGAGAAAAAAGTACATTTCCTCTCTTTTGTCTCATACTAGACTCATGAGAGTTTCACAGCATTTCATTTATATTTATATAGTGCAAATTCATAATTCACAGTCACCTCAAGGTGCTTTGTATTGTAAAGGTCTACAATAGAAAAAGCAAACAAACCCCAACAATCACATGACCCCTATACGAGCAAGCGCTTGGCAACAGTGGGAAGGAAAAACTCCCTTTTAACAGGAGGACAGAACCAGGCTCACAGAGGGAGGGGCCATCCTCCACAACCCACTGGGGCTAAAGGAGGGAGAGACAAACTGTAGGAGAGAGAGAGAGTTTGACATTTGCTAATGATTAAATACAGTAGTGGTGTATAAACACACAGAGTGAAAAGAGATGGATGAAGAAGAAACATTATCGCATGTTCTAGTCTCATTGTACCAAAACTAAAGCAGGATTCAGGGTCATCTGATCCAGCCTTGAATATACGTTTTATCAAAAAGAAAACTTTTACATCTAATCTTAAAAGTAGAGAACGTGTCTGCAGTCCTGCATATTTCTTTAATGTGTGCTTTGAAGGACATATCTTGATCAAAAATGCTCCAAGAGTCCTCACAGTGTTACTGAAGACCAAACCAACACTGTCTAAAGAATCTTGTTAGACATCATGTGTCAAAGATTATTTTAGGACCAAACACAGTAATACTGTGACAGGTCATCCAGGCCTTTATGTGTTCACAACATGACTCTATCATCTGTCTTCGTGGATAAATAAAGCTGTAATATCTACACGGCAATGCACACGTATGCAGTGTTTTCTAATAACATTGCCTAAAGGAAGGTTTACTTTAAAAAGTTCTGGTCCCATCACAGAACCAACTCAGGGACTAATGTTTGTGTTTCGAGAGCACTCCCTGTTTACGAGCACAAATTGGACTCTGGCAGACAAATATGACTCCAACATGGTTACTTTAACACCCACAGTATGTTCTGACCTCTGTAGTAAAGTATAGTGGTTAGCAGGTGTAACAGTCCACTGTCAGAGGCCAGAAGAGCATCATCCAGAAGTGCTGCCTCTGTACTAAGATAAGCCTTTATTAGTCCCACACGTGGGAAATTGTTTGCAGAAAGTACAACTGTACTATGGAATGCAGTGAGTACTATCAAAGTACTATCAAAGTACTATGATGTACTCTATGTCTTGACAGATACACTTTACAAAATCGTTTCTCATCAAATGATCAGTAAACTGTTTGACAGCTATTCTTTCATGAACTTTTGATAATCAGGCAGGTTAATAGTTGGTCTGTGATTAGTTGATAAAGCTTGATCAGGATGATATTCAGCGATTGCACTGTTAGGACAGTTTTTATTCTACAGTATGTGAATTTTCAGCATTGGTAGACCACGTGTTTCCTCTGCTGTGTTGTGTACTTTCTCATTTTTAAATCTTACCACTGTGCATTACTTTCTTTTTCTTTTGCTAATAATACAGAATGTAGAGCATCTGAAGAGTTTTTCCTTTGATATACAACATCAGTAAGATATATAAAAAGATATTCAGTGTAACTAGAAACATGTGGTACCAAACCAGTAGAAGATACAAAGTTCACTGGATTACACAGGAACCCTTTTTTTACTTTGGTGATCCACCAAAAATTCATTTTCACACACAAAAATAAAAGTTTTCGGTGAGTTGCAGTTTTTTCTGATTATTTGTAGTGTTTTGGGTGTTCATAAGCTGTTCTATGGTCTTCAGCAATGAGAAAAATGTCAGAAACTGGTGAAAAGGAACAAAAGCAGGTGAGAAGTAAAGCATCAGCACATTAGAAATAAAGGTCTGCATTTGATTTATTTTTGTAAGTAATATCGCAAAACTATGTTTAAAATGAGATTAAATTACTGAAAAAAGGCCTTTATGCAGAACAGACCATATATGGTAAATGGCCTGCATTTGTATAGCGCTTTACTCAGTCCCTAAGGACCCCAAAGCGCTTTACACTACATTCAGTCATCCACCCATTCACACACTGGTGACGGCAAGCTACATTGTAGCCACAGCTGCCCTGGGGCGCACTGACAGAGGCGAAGCTGCCGGACACTGGCGCTACCGACCACCACCAGTAGGCAAACACAGGGTTTGTATCTTGCCAAAGGATATTTGGCATACGCTAGGAGGCAGCCTGGGATCGAACCACCGATCTTCTGGTTAGTGGCTGACCTGCTCTGCCACCTGAGCTACAGCCACCCTACCCATATATAATTACATATTTTGTTACAATTAAAATGACATATAATTAGTGATGCATTAACATGAACATCACTGTATCAGATACATGTTGTGATTTTTATGCATGTGCATTCTTATCCATATCCTTAATTTAGACTATATTAAACTAAAGCAATGAAATGATTGTAAAATAAACAAGTCTTTGAATGTTTCCATCTGTAACGTGTTTTTATCTATTACATATCTTGTTTTTTGGGTCATCGCCTGATCCTTACTCATTTTTACAGATGTATGTTTAAAAGAAAAAAACATGAAATGTTTTACTTGTTAACAAATGAAAAGAGCCTCAACCATTCCTTCAAATATGGAAATCTTAACAAAACAATAATAAAAACATTAGTAATAAAAGCTTTCATTTTTTTGCAGCTATTATTCTTTTGGGTTTCTTCATATATATTTTATTTAATTTTAATAGTGCAAATAGCATAACTATGGAATTTCAGACATTTCAGGCTTTAGTGCCGTGATTTCCCAACGGAAACGTGTACGTCAGGAGAAATAGTAACAAAGGGATAAAACAATATAAACGGCAGAAAACGAGTTTACACATGAGGAAAAGCTAAAAATCTGCAGGTTGTTTTTTAAAACATATTATTAATAATATTTAAAAATGATTAAGATCACTAACCAGAACACTTATCTGATGAGTTTTTCCAGCTGCATGATGGACATGTCAGGCATTTGTTTCCTGACATATCACAACCACTTAGTGCTGCTGGATTTCTTTCCAGAGCGTTCAGCACATGCTGCGGAAAATGTAAATCAGTCTCTATTTGAAAAGCTGGAAAGTTAAAGAGCAGGATGGGGAGTCATGAGAATGGAGGGGCCTTTATACTCACTTCAAAATCAGCACTAATCACAGGAGCATGTTCACACTGATGCCTCAGTAGTCACCTCTGATTATTGGCCATTACTGAGCGCGGTTTGATCCGAGGCTAAACATGGCACAATGCTGCTACCCAAAGTTAAAATGCACCTTTGCTGATGTGTGGGGAGTGTGGGGTTGGTGGTGAAGGTGGTGAGGAACCAGACAGGGTGCCAGTGACCTGGTGGATGAAGATGGTAACATCCACCTCTTTTTTCTTTTTTACAGAAAGTTCTGAAAGCTTTTAAGATGAATCATTTGTACTCTGCAAGTTTCTGAAAAGATTCAGCATGTGGCAAAAACAGGGAAAGAAAAAACATCCTTTACTAAACATTCCTATTCCTAAACTGAGCTAAAGTCCTAAAGCATGAGTAAAAAAAACCAAAACACAATCTGTACTGTATATATAAAATATAATATTATAATAATAAATATCATAGAGGACAAACTGTATACAGCCACTGGGA
The DNA here is from genome assembly GCF_963969265.1 of Rhamphochromis sp. 'chilingali'. NCBI lineage: Eukaryota > Metazoa > Chordata > Actinopteri > Cichliformes > Cichlidae > Rhamphochromis > Rhamphochromis sp. 'chilingali'. Next base: position 18,688,475 of record NC_137940.1, on the reverse strand, counting down.
ATGCCCGGCTCGCCCAACTGAAGGCTTTATTTCGAGTTGCCAAAAATGAAAACCCAAAATAAAAACTCCTGCAGCTGGTGAGCTTATTTATAGATCCTGTTGTATCCATTACAGAGTTTAAGAAACAGGATTGTTTTTTTCTGTTTAGCTATGAAGGCAGATTTATAATTGGAATGGCAGGTAATGTCCTATTTTATCATTTCATCTAAAAACATTTCAGTAGCATCATAATAACAGTAGGATAACATGTTGATAATTAAATGAAAAAGTTATCTGGGTGATTTTAGGCTGAAGTTTATGTGACAGAAAAGAAAAACTGTTCTGGAGAAAAAAGATGTAAGCTGGAAATGTGACTGGATGAGGCGATACAGCCTTGTGTTTGTACAGCAGACTCCCATCAGCCAATAAATATGACATCATACAGTCCACGTACCAAAGATAGAGGTCATGACCTGCACTGGACATCACGTCTTGTACATCACATATGAACACAGATCTCCACCCAGTGACACCCTGTGATATATATCATCACAGCTCTTTTGGGCTACAAAATACCTCTTATAGCTCAGAGGTTTGGTTACATCTGTTATGAGGTTTGAAGCGAGGCCAGAGAGGTGGGTAAGAAGGGTTACAGCAGATTTAAGCCCACGAGTCGCTCCATCACGACTGTCCTCCATTTCTCTTCCTGCCTGTCTAGTCTTTGGCTAAAGTAGCCCTGGTCAAAGCAGATAGAAGGCAAAGTCAAAGCATTCATAATTTAAGCCACGGGAACGTTGCTGCTTTTCTCATTTCTGTATACATGTGCTGTTGTCCTTGCATTGGTCAGTGACTCTGTTGACAGTGCTGCACAGTGTTGTTGCTATAATACCTCGAATACCAAATACTAGAATTTCTAATTCAATATTAACATTTGTTTTTCCATTGGATTGTTGACAATTTGTGTTGAACATCCTACAAACCTCGTGTGTATTTGCAACTCAAGTTGACTTTCTTCTGAAGCATGTGGCTTCTGTGCAAAATGAATATAGCTCGATCATATCTGGTGATTATTTTGTCCTTCAGAGCTGAAAGATCTACTTTGAAATATATTTGGACTCTAGTCCTTATAAACAACAAACTAGGAAGTGAAATGATGAAAAACAATATGCAATTCTATGCCACAGAATAAAGTTTATAGACTACATGATTCATACATTATAAATGAAAATCATTCAGACGCATTTTGAGAACTTTCAGATCACGATTGATTTAAAAAGCAGTTAGAAAGATTTTATCAGCAGCAGAGTGTCAAACAACAATAACTGACTATGTACATCTTTAGTGTTAATAGCCCTTCATTTAGCAACAAGCATCGTGACATGAAGTACACCACTGTTTGTGTCACAGAGAGCTTCACAGAGCAATGAGCTGCTGAAACTGTGCTCAGTAACAACCAACCAGCGTAAATGACTGAAAAGGAAAAAAAAATGACACTTTCTTTAGGCTATCATTTCAAGGTTCTGCACTCAGCATGTGAGCCAGTCGTGATTCAGTCCAAAGCTCATCTCCCGCATCCACAGAGACACAAAGAAACAGACAGAGGTTAATTGGGCTCAGATGCACCTCCGTGTCCCGATAGGCTCGGCCTGCTGCTCAGCTAACAATCAGTCCAGGCCCCAGTTTCCACATGAAGACACAGAAGCTTTGTTCACATGTGCACTGATACTGGGTCACAGTCTGGTTCATACATACCTACAGTTTTATTGGACTAATCAGCAAATAGCCCTTCTGACTGGAGGGGGGTTCAGGTTTGTACCATCTGCATGTGGAGGATTTTAAAAATGCTAACATCTGTTACAAGATCGCAGGTTACTGATTAAACCTGTATTATTGTTTCTGCACTCTGTTTAAGATCAGTACCTCGAGCAAGTGATAGAAAACCAGTGCTACAGAGTCACAGTGTTACTGGTTTAAAAGGAGCGTTTTGATTTTGTCATAAATGATAAAAGTCTACTCTACTACTTTCTCCTTTTTTGCGAACTATTGCAATAAACATCTAACAGTGAAATAACACAGTTGGAGTCTCTCCTGAATCCAGCTTGCAACGGCAAAACTCTTCTTTCTATGCTTCATAACCACCTCACTGTTATTGACACATGCAATGGTTAATAATCTGAATTTTTGCATTGCTATGCGATGTATGTTGGTAAACAGGCAGACGCTGTAGGAATATGATGTAAACTGCAGGGAACATGAGATTATTATGTACTCGCTTGTTTAAACACACCACCCAGCAAGATGCTTACAGCCATGAGGCATCGTTAGGCATGATGAGTCATAGTGTCAGAAGCCTCGGTGGCTGTTCAAAATGATTATATTAAACAGCATCATATACCCGTAAGAAAACCTACATTAAAACACACCTATTAACACATCCAATTTCATATTAACAAAGACGGATTCAGGAGTTAACAGATTTTGTCTTACTTGCTAGGTTAACAAAAAATTGGATTTAAAGGTCCACTTTGTAAATGTTGTCAGTGGACTGCAGCGCTTTTGATTTTAGTTCTCTTGTGGTGTCAATTATTTGTAGATCTTCAAGACGTTCTTTGATCCAAAGCCCTGAAAGTCTTGACAGCTCCTTCCTCACCGTGAAAAACTTCCAAAACACTTTCAACCACATCCCAAAGCCTTCATCTGGAGTCGAGGATGACTCTAGTAACTCTTGTATGCAGAAATGAAACGCTCACTGTCTCTATTATATAAATGTTATAAAGCGTGGCCACTTCCATCCATCCACTTGTGCTTATCCAATTTTAGGGTCAGGGGAGGCTGAAGCCTATCCCAGCTGTCACAGCGCTCGAGGCAGGGTACACCCTGAACTGCATGTCTTTGGACTGCATCGGCAGAACCCACGACGTCCACACAGAAACACCTCAAACCTCCATGCTGTGAGGTAACAGTGCTGGCCACCACACCACTGTCTCCTGCCCACTTCAAGGCATGCTCAAATGTACACAACATGTCAGCTGTAAAGAAAACAGCCCATCAATCAGCACTGAAACGCACCTATTACAGACTTAAGCTGTGAATTAAGATTCAAAGCGAAGCGCAGCTTTCCATGTTACCTACACAAGCAGGCTGAGTGACAGTGTTCAACACTCGACTTCATAAATTGTTTTAAAATCTTTTTGTCTCTTCCCTCCCTGCGTTCCTGCCACTCTTCCCTCTTTGCTTCAGTGTCTTTTGATATGCTAAGGAGCACGCTATTTATAAATCATTGTGAGAGGAAACATAGTAGGTTAGGGGACAAATAACAAATGCTCCATGTCTGCTGAGAGGAGGAGAGGGATACAAAGAAAGAGGAGAGAGTTTGAGGAAGCAGAGAGGGGGAGCTCCCTGTGAGGCATGTCAGCCAGGTTGAATAGATGTACATATCATTATCTTTCCTGGGGACACAGCAGTAATGATATCAGGCAGAGTAAAGGTGGGAAGGAAAGAAAGCAGCCTTTGCATACTGACGCTGTGAGCCAATGAGCATGGCCAGTAAGTTTGATGGTGCTGCTGGATTTGGTGGTCAGAGTATAATTACAAAAAACAACAACAACAAACAAACAAACATATTTAAATTGTTACATTTCCTTTTTTTTATTTTGGGGGAAATGTCTAAATGTAGTTTCAAAGCTTTCCATTAGTTTTTATTTCTATGAAGCTATAAAAAAATACAAGCAAAAGAAATGTGTGAATAGTGGAAAGGCTGGAAAAACAAAACATGTGCTTCTGGTACACACAGCATCAGACAAAAACAAAATCATATCTTCCTACAAAAAGTTGCTGAAACTGGTTCAGCCTTTTCTGCAATGCTAAGTCTAATTAAGCTCCTTACGTACTTCTTACTGGTTTGGTGTTACGGACCACTAACAAGTATTCTGCCTAATAAAGCTGCACATTTATGGATCCGTCTGTTGAACCCAAATTTCATGTGTCTGGTGAAAAAACAACATGCACCGGCTACTCCGACATGCACTGTTAATGAGCGTTTAAGCTACTTTAAATGACATCATAGCGTCCAGTACAGGTCACACTGCTAATCTTCTGTTTAAGTTTAATTGGACCATTGCTCCATGAAATATCTCTGCAGTCACTGCAGTCAATATCTCTGCAGTCACTGCAGCATTTGGCACTATTATTGACACGCCGCCAGTTTATGATGATGCTTTAGCCTATACAGTTTCACACATTGCCCTTTAACTTCCACAGGGACTGAGGCGTGAATGGTGACGCTCTGTGTTTATAATAAATTCAGTATGGCATAAATGTTTATGTTGCTGATGCCCCAAATGCATAAATACTGTATCTGCATAAATTATTTCTTTGTAGCGTTTAGTGGCACCTGGCAAGATTCTATTCAATTCAATTCAATTTTATTTATATAGCGCCAAATCACAACAAAAGTTGCCTCAAGGTGCTTCATGATACAGAGAAAAACCCAATAATCATATGACCCCCTATGAGCAAGCACTTTGGCGACAGTGGGAAGGAAAAACTCCCTTTTAACAGGAAGAAACCTCCGGCAGAACCAGGCTCAGGGAGGGGCGGCCATCTGCTGCGACCGGTTGGGGTGAGAGAAGGAAGACAGGATAAAGACATGCTGTGGAAGAGAGACAGAGATTAATAACAGATATGATTCAATGCAGAGAGGTCTATTAACACATAGTGAGTGAGAAAGGTGACTGGAAAGGAAAAACTCAGTGCATCATGGGAATCCCCCGGCAGCCTACGTCTATTGCAGCATAACTAAGGGAGGATTCAGGGTCACCTGGTCCAGCCCTATCTGCTTTAGCAAAAAGGAAAGTTTTAAGCCTAATCTTGAAAGTAGAGATAGTGTCTGTCTCCTGAATCCAAACTGGAAGCTGGTTCCACAGAAGAGGGGCCTGAAAACTGAAGGCTCTCCCTCCCATTCTACTTTTAAATACTCTAGGAACAACAAGTAAGCCTGCAATGCAAGAGCGAAGTGCTCTAATAGGGTGATGTGGTGCTACAAGGTCATTAAGATAAGATGGGGCCTGATTATTTAAGACCTTGTATGTGAGGAGCAGGATTTTGAATTCAATTCTGGATTTAACAGGAAGCCAATGAAGGGAAGCCAAAACAGGAGAAATATGCTCTCTCTTTCTAGTCCCTGTCAGGACTCTTGCTGCAGCATTTTGGATTAGCTGAAGGCTTTTCAGTGAGTTTTTTGGACATCCTGATAATAATGAATTACAGTAGTCCAGCCTGGAAGTAATAAATGCATGAACTAGTTTTTCAGCGTCACTCTGAGACAGGATATTTCTAATTTTAGAGATGTTGCGCAAATGGAAGAACGCAGTCTTACATATTTGTTTAATATGTGTGTTGAAGGACATGTCCTGGTCAAAAATGACTCCAAGGTTCCTCACAGCGTTACTGGAGGCCAAGGTAATGCCATCCAGGGTAAGAATCTGGTTAGATATCATATTTTTAAGATTTTCAGGGCCGAGTACAATAACCTCAGTTTGATCTGAATTAAGAAGCAGAAAGTTAGCGGCCATCCAGGTCTTTACGTCTTTAAGACATTCCTGCAGTTTAACTAATTGGTGTGTGTTATCTGGCTTCATGGACAGATAGAGCTGGGTGTCATCAGCATAGCAGTGAAAATGTATGCTATGTCTTCTAATGATGCTGCCTAAGGGAAGCATGTATAATGTAAACAGAATTGGTCCTAGCACTGAACCCTGTGGAACTCCATAATTAACCTCAGTGTGTGAAGAGGACTCTCCATTTACATGCACAAATTGGAGTCTATTAGATAGATATGATACAAACCACTGCAGTGCAGTACCTGTAATACCTACAGCATGTTCTAATCGCTCTAATAGGATATTATGGTCGACAGTATCAAATGCTGCACTAAGGTCTAGCAGGACAAGCACAGAGATAAGTCCACTGTCAGAGGCCATAAGAAGATCATTTGTAACCTTCACTAAAGCTGTTTCTGTGCTGTGATGAGCTCTGAAACCTGACTGAAACTCTTCAAATAAGTCATTCCTCTGCAGATGATCAGTTAGCTGTTTGACAACTACTCTTTCAAGGATTTTTGATATGAAAGGAAGGTTGGAGATTAACCTATAATTAGCTAAGACAGCTGTGTCTAGAGATGCTTTTTGATTAAAGGTTTAACTACAGCTAGCTTGATGGCCTGTGGTACATAGCCGATTATTAGAGATAGGTTGATCATATCTAAGATCGAAGAATTAATTAATGGCAGGACTTCTTTGAGCAGTTTTGTAGGAAATGGGTCTAAAAGACACGTTGATGGTTTGGAGGAAGTAATTATTGAAGTTAACTCAGAAAGATCAATTGGAGAAAAAGAGTCTAACTTAACATCAATGGTACTAAGAGTAGCTGTAGATAATATTACATCTGTGGGAGGATTATTGGTAATTTTTTCTCTAATGATTAAAATTTTATTTGTAAAGAAGTTCATGAAGTCATTACTAGTTAACGTTAAAGGGATGGTTGGCTCAATAGAGCTCTGACTGTTTGTCAGCCTGGCTACAGTGCTGAAGAGAAACCTGGGGTTGTTCTTATTTCCTTCAATCAGTGACGAATAGTAAGATGTTCTGGCTTTGCGGAGGGCTTTCTTATAAAGCAACAAACTATTTCTCCAGGCTAAACGATGATCCACTAAATTTGTGACACGCCATTTCCTCTCCAGATTACGAGTCATCTGCTTTAGGGTACGTGTTTGAGAATTATACCACGGAGTCAGGTACTTCTGATTAGAGACCTTAGTTTTCACAGGAGTTACAGTATCCAGAGTCGTACGTAGTGAGGAGGTAAAATTGTTAACAACATAATCGACCTCTGTTGGGGTAGCGTTCAGATAGCTGCTCTGCTCTATGTTGGTACAGGGCATTGAAGATGATAACGGTGGGTGGATTATATTCTTAAACTTAGTTACAGCGCTTTCAGAAAGACATCTACTGTGATAAAGTCTACTCTCCACTGCTGTGTAATCAATTATTGTAAATGTAAATGTTATCAGGAAATGATCAGACAGGAGAGGGTTTTCAGGAAACACTGTTAGATGTTCAGTTTCTATGCCATATGTTAAAACAAGATCTAAAGTGTGATTAAAGTGGTGGGTGGGTTCTTGTACATTTTGAGAGAAGCCAATTGAGTCTAATAACAGATTAAATGCCATGTTGAGGCTGTCATTTTTAGCATCTACATGGATGTTAAAATCACCCACAATAATTATTTTATCTGAGCTCAGAACTAAATCAGATAAAAAGTCTGAGAAATCAGACAGAAACTCTGTGTAAGGCCCAGGTGGACGATAGATGATAACAAGTAAGACTGGTTTCTGAGTTTCACAGCTGGGGTGGACAATGTTAAGCATCAGGCTTTCAAATAAATTAAAAGTCTGTCTTGGTCTTTCATTAACTAATAGGCTGGTGTGAAAAATTGCTGCCACACCGCCCCCTCGGCCTGTGCTTCGAGATTTCTGAATGACTCGGGGGTGTTGATTCATTTAAACTAACATAATCATCCTGCTGCAACCAGGTTTCTGTAAGGCAGAGTAAATCGATTTGTTGATCAATTATTAAGTCATGTACTAACAGAGACTTGGAGGAGAGAGACCTAATATTTAATAATCCACATTTCACTGTTTTACTCTTTGGTTCAGATGTGGAAATTGTATTGTTCTTTCTTTGTAATTGTTTATGTTTAAGTTGTTTGTTGCTGGTTTTTTGTTTGTTTTTTGTCTGTTTGGGAGCTGACACAGTCTCTATGGAGATGGGTTTTTGGGGGGTAGCAGGAGGAGAGAAGCTGCAGAGCGGCGTGTAAGACTGCAACTCTGCTTCCTGGTCCCAACTCTAGATAGTCATATTTTGGGGGGTTTAATAAATTTGTCCATATTTCTAGAAATGAGAGCTGCTCCATCCAAAGTGGGATGGATGCCATCTCTCCAAACAAGACCAGGTTTCCTCCAGAAGGTTTGCCAATTATCTATGAAGCCCACATCGTTTCTGGGACACCACTCAGACAGCCAGCAATTTAAGGAGAACATGCGGCTAAACATGTCACTCCTGGTCTGATTGGGGAGGGGACCAGAGAAAACTACAGAGTCCGACATTGTTTTGGCAAAGTTACACACCGATTCAATATTGATTTTAGTGACCTCCGATTGGCGTAACCGGGTGTCATTACTGCCGACGTGCATTCTGGCAGACAAAAGTTAAAAATATTAAAGTTATGCAAGACCTGGAAACAACAACATGAGCAAAGTAACCCTCCTCTCTTATTGAATACATGCATTCACGCTGGCAGCATCGTCATTACTCTAACTGCTCTAAGCTACAAACCTACAGTCCAATGGTCACCTGGTGAAGGTTAAGGCCATTGCTCCTGTATGATTTCAACACGCTGAAACTGAGAGGGGAAAAAACCCAAATTCAACAGTTTCTGACGGATACTCATTTTATGTCATTTTAAATATTCCTGGATTTTTTTGACTGACAGATAGCCTCTGGGAAGTGAAGTGGGGAACCTGTGCACCAGTAAATGGAAAGCTTATTAGACACGGACATTACTCAAGAAAAAAAGAAGAAGCAGAAATTCAAAAATTCCTTTTGCAACTGAAAGTAATGAAACGTGTGTTCTCCAACAGAGCTGGAGAAAGAAAGGGGGAAAAGTTCATTTTTGGACGAGAAGAACAAGCAGTACAGAATCATTTGCCATGTATCAGTGTGCTTAGTGTGTAAGTCTAGACAAACTACAGCTTCAGCCATAAAAAACAATGTAATTGAAATAAAAGCAGTAAATGATCGTGACTATTAGTTGTGTTGCCCTTGAGGGTACAGCAAAGTGATGCTGAATGGCAGAAAATACAGAGAGCAAGCCACTGTGTACAAGTGCAATATTCACATTGGAAGGGAAAAGTCCTTTTCTTCTCTTTTATTGATTTTTGAATCCAAGCAATTCACAAAAGAAGATGAGGCCACATGAAAGATATGACTGTATGGGATTTTCTGTTACGATTTAAGCAGTATGTAATGATTTTACAACTGAAAGGAGATGCAATTTTTGACCTAAGATGTCTACTACAGCCTGCAGACGCACAATTCAAAGGTAATTTTGTGGGTTTTTTGTTTCTATTGTTGAGGGTAGAGGAGACAAAGTGACAGTTTAAATAAGCAATAAAAAGGAGCCATTTGAGGGAGCTTCTAATCTCCTAGTCTATAGCATTTTCTCTTAACTTCCACTGCAGGGGCATCACGTGTTTGGGCAGCATTAAACAGCCTGCAGCTTCAAACTAAATACGACTGTTTTTCTGATTAACACCAATTTACATTTGCTCTCAAATATCATGCAGGGACTCACAAGCCCAGTCTTTGGGTGCTAACCCAGCATCTGATGATTAACTGTCTTCAACTGGGACTCTTCAACAATCTTCTTTTCTGATGAAGATCCCGACCGTCACAGTTTTTGTACACATAACACGCAGTAATGTTGTGATTTTAAACTACAGACCCTGCCACATGCTTTCTGTTCCCTACATCTCTGAACATTTTTAAAGACAAACCAAACATTACAGAGAAATACACACACCGATTCTCTATTCAAATTATTACAATTATTTTGTAGCCTATAACATTAGCTAATGTTAGGAAGAATACAACATAACATTGATCGCACTGTGTAACAAAACATAAAGAGACTTAATTTACAAACGTCAAACGAAGTGTAGAGAGAAGTAAAGGCGAGATCTGCTGATCAGACTAACACACTACAATGCTAACAAGTAAGGTACTCGGGACTTTTTCCTCCTTTAAACAATATGAACTTAATTACATTAGAGTACTACAGATTTACACATTTTCAGCTACAGTATATGTCACAGTGTGTGACATATATTGTGACTGTGTGGACTGTGAATAAAGGCCATGAACGCAGGCACAATGGAGCGTGGAAAATTACTTGAATTAACAAAAGTTGAGATGTTTAATAAGGCTCTTCCTGGAGCTGACTGCACGGTCGATCTGAGCAGGTGAGGTTGACCAAGAACCCGATCGTCACTCTGACAGGTGTAGAGAGGAGAAGCTTCCAAAAGGACGACCATTTTTGCAGCATCCCATCAGGCCTGTATGGCAGACTGGTCAGACAGAAGCCACTCCTCAGTAAAAGGCACATGACAGCCCAGTTTTCCACTCTGATGAATCAAAGATTGAATTCTTTGGCCTGAAGTGTCATGTCTGGAGGAAACCAGGTACCACTGTGAATACTTATGTACATGTTATGTTTTTGTTTTTTAAGTTTATTAACGGTTCAAGAATTTCAAGCAAACTTTGTTCACGTTGTCATTATGAGCTATTGTGTGCAGAATTTTGTGTTGAAAATTTAACATTCATGACAAAATATGAAACAAGTGGATGCTGTGAATACTTTTTGAATGCTTTGGCTGTAACATAGTTTCAAAACCTCTTTCTCACAGCTGGTGTGACTCATGGACTTTATCCCAGTGTAATAACACAGTATTTTTTAGACTTCCTCTCGCTCTCCAAGATCGTGTTAAACTGTCTGGTCACAACTACAAGCCTTTTCCTTTACCTTTGCCACCTCTTTCTCTTTTCCATACACCGAGGTTCCCAGTACTCCCATCTACTAAGTCCCCTACTATCCCAGTTGTTCTGTGCAAAGCTCTTCTTTTGAATGCTTTTGCGCACTTTCTCATTCTACCACCACGTCTCCTTGTCCAGAGGACAGCACCCACTCATCTGGGAGAGTAGCCCTTCCCTATCATTTCCTATATTTCCTCCTATTTCCTTTTTGAATTTCCATCACTTACTCTTTGCCTTGCCACATGTTTGATTTGTTGAAGATTTTCCACTGGATGCAGGGGGCATCCAGTGGAAAATCTTCAGGGGGGGGCCCTGATGCAACCCTCCCCATTTATCCAGGCACTAGAAGTGCGCTGGCGTGTTTCTTTCCTGTGGCGGGTTAATGCAGAGACTTGCTGTGCTTCCTTATCTTGTGAATTTACATTGGATAAAAGGGAATATAAAGCACTGTGTGAGATTAGTAAAACTTCAAATCAGAAGTGGGGATATCTTATGTATCATATATATTCATCTCTTCTCTGTGATATTAAGTGTATACCATAAAAACATTTTTTGTACTGCTGACTTGAATCTCTTGACAAATTGTTCCTGTGAAAGGCCAAACCTGGTCTCATCATTATTTCTCAATCTATGCATTGCAAAAATGCTTTGGTGCAAAAATGCTTTGGTGCAGAAATGCTTTGGTGCAGAAATGCTTTGCAATTCCATGAAATGAACAGGAAATAGGGTAATATAGGTTGTTGACTTTTCCACAAAGTTTGTTTTTGAGTTGATTTACTGACATTTTCTCTTTCTTTACATCTCAAATCCTCACATTTTAGCAGAGGCGTCCTCACAGCAGGAGGACTTCTTTAAACCTTTCTGTAACAGAACAGTCTTACTGACCCACAGGCCAGCTCATCTATTCTCAGGCTGGGGACACACCATAAGATTATCAGGCCATTTTATATCCTGACATTTGGAAGGAAAATGGTGATCTGAGGTTTGGCTGGGGTCGATCGTCTGAGAAGATTATCTGATGTCAATATGTGACGTGTTTACAGATTGAACTTATTTGAAGATTTCAGCTTTTATATCTGTGTAGACCCAGAGACACAACATGATGTCAGTGGCCAGTTCAGTCAGGTGAATCTGAAATTTGGGTTTTTTATTAGGAGTTAGTCTGAAGCTCTTAAATTTAAGCCTGTAAGTGTTGCACTCCGGAAAATAGGGGAGAAAGAATCACGAGAGTAATTTCCAGTTGCTTCACTCATGCAGTCATTTAATGCAGTGAAGAGAGAGCACCAAAGGATGGAGCCACCACCAATGGATCCCAGGAAAGGCTTACTAGCTGACTGGTAATGTACAGACGCACACATTAATGCAACATGAAAATAATTTGAAACTATTCTTACCGTACTTACATTGTTTTTAGGCTTTTGTCAACTAATATGAAGTAATATAATTTCCACTCCCAAAGTTTTTAATAGCCTGCATGTTAGTGGCCAATATATAAGTGCAATCCACCAAAACAGAAACAGTTTTATAGGTGGAGGCCACTGAGGCCTTTTTCCTCTTCATCTGTGCTGACTGTTTTTTTCACTAGTTTTGTGTTTGGCTGGAGTCAGTCACAGCTGGTAGCATGAGGTGATATCTGAACCTTACAGAGGTTGCACTTATAGTCCAGCTCCTTCAGCACCATCTCAATAGCAAAGAGGAGACAGGCAGTTATTCTAAGAGAGCTGACAGTGCTGTAGAAGGTCCTTGTGATTGAGCTTCAGGCTGGACATTCTCCTTCAGGATTCCCTAGCAGAGAGCAAAAATCACGGTTCCATTATTTAAGCCATGAAGCTCCTGAAGCAGAAAATCACCCATCACACTGCCTCTGCCACTACCAATGCTGTTTTTCTAAAATGCTGTGTTGGCTTTCGTCCAGATGTAACGGGACACAGACCTTCCAAAAAGTTCAGCTTCTGTCTCAAACAAGCAGGCCAGGTATTTGGGTGTTGGGATTTTCAAATTAATAAATTATATCATCATTTAAAGATTATTTAAATGTTTATCCTAGTCATATACTTTCTCAAAGAAGCTAATTAAACCTTGGTTTAAGTTGGCCACCTGAAGAACATGTTCTAGTCATCTTTTCGGAGACCGTGAGTAATTAAATTAAATTAAATTAAATTAAATTCAATTCAATTCAATTCAATTAAATTCAATTGAATTCAATTGAATTCAATTAAATTCAATTAAATTCAATTGAATTCAATTAAATTAAATTACAACAATCCTTATAATCCCACCACTGCAGTCCCTGCTTGCTGCTATGTGAAAGATGTGGAACTGCCATAAACTAGAGCCTCCAAGGGGGCCCAAACCCTGTAACTCTGTTAAATCAAAACCCATCACATTATGTTTCATGACTTTCCTTAAATTTGGCTTTTTCATTAAATATAGAATTTTGAGTTTTGTGTGATTCAAAGTAAAAAAAAAAAAAAGACCTCTTGTACCACTTGAACCGCCAAGGGCATAATTTTGTTTACATAGAAATTAAAAAGATATGCAGTAAAAATTAAATAAAAATTAAATAAATTAATAAAAATGAATAAATAAATAAATATATAAATACATAAATATATAAGTTACTGTAGCAAAAGATGCATAATTACTGTGGGGCTGTGAGATTTTAAGCATGTGGAGGCAAGTTGCTGGCTGCTCTTAGCAGCAGGAGAGCCGTAGCTGAATTGAACTCAGGGCCGTGCAGAGAGGTTTAAAGGGGCGGGTGCTCAAAGTTAAAAAAGGGGCACATTGAACCAGGCTGAATAACAACAACACACATTCATCAAGAATCTAATAGGCAACAAGGCAAAGCAAACGTAGCCGATGTTTTACCTGATGGGTACAATGTTGCTGTTGAGGGGTTGCTGTGGATAGTGCTGGAGGGCAGGGCTGTGTTGATCTGAGACTGTAGACATTAAAAAGTCCATAGGATAGATGGTAGCTGATTAAACAAGTGTCATGAGATAATAACAAAATGCAAAGATTGGTGACAGCACTTGGAACCATAAGGCAACAAAACACTGTGAGAAATAAATTAGGCTCTGCCTGTGAATCACTCTTTGCTTCTCTTCTTCCTTCCATCCCATCATTTCATATATCACTCTCCACTTGCATGGTTGTCTGTCCTTGTGTGTTAGCCCTGCGACAGACTGGCGAACTGTCCAGGGTGTACCCCGCCTCTCGCCCTATGACAGCTGGGATTGGCTCCAGCACCCCCCGCGACCCTGAAAAGTATAAGCGGTAGCGAATGGATGAATGGATGGACTCTCCACTTGCTGTCTATCTGAGAACAAGGCACAACTTGCTATTGCAATAAACTATAATCTAATTATCCACACCTAACAACTCTTGCACTTAATCTATAATAAAATGATGACAGAAAAATGTTATAGCCCTGCCTTTAGTAGCCTCACACAGCTCCTACTGTTTCCTCCTCATGTCCTTACCAGGTATACACCTACTTACTGGTTTTGTCGCATCAGTCTGTATGGAAGAAATATAGTAAGTCTGTGTCTCTGAGTTAACTTGTGTTTCTCCTACAGCTCCAGAACGCAAAAAATGCGTGTGCTCTTTGTGAGCTCGTTCCCGGCTCGTAACCAGCGCGTTCTGCCGTCAAGGGCGATCATTGGTTAAATGTGATCATGTGACTGATGCAAGCCAAATCCTTTTATTTAGCAAAACTGTGATTAATAGTTAAATATTATTGTTGAGGGGCACAGACAGGACTCCGCACGCACACACACATTAAAAAATAATAATATTTTTTTTTTTCTAAAAAGTTGCCTCAACAAAAGGGCACTTTGGGCACCCATCAGGAAAGGGGCGGGTGCTCAAGCCCCTCTAGCCCCCCTATGCACGTGCCTGATTGAACTCCAGAGTGTGGAGAAGTAATCTGAGTAAATAAAGAGGAAAATTCAAAGCACAGCATTTAAATAAGTTTCAGACCTGAGCAAGAAGGGAGGAAGTGAGACTGGAGTGTGGATCCTGGATGCAATGCTGCAGGTGTGTCCTGGACACGATGATGAACTTTTACATTTATTATTTCAAATGTGTTTCTTATGTTTGTGTCAAGCAACAATTACATAATAATTTCTGTTCACTGCAAATTTCTGTTTCACAACTTTAAGACGCTTGCAAATGGTCCAGAATGCTGCTGCTCGCCTGCTGATAGGGACACGCAAACGTGAGCACGTTAGCCCTGCTCTTGCCTCTTTACACTGGTTTCCTGAATTTAGAATTCATTTCAAAATTTTATTATTTGCTTTTAAAGTTTTAAATGGCTCCTTCTTACCTGTCAGACCTTCTGCACCGATACACTCCACGAAGGTCTCAACTGACCAGTCGCTCCTTGCTGTCCCCATGTTGAGACTGAAACACCGGAGGGATCGAGCTTTTGCTGTTGTGGCCCCCAAATTATGGAATAAACTGCCCCTGCGTATTAGGCTGACCCAACACTTGAAATGTTTAAATCACTTTTAAAAACGCACTTTTTTTCAAAGGCTTTTTAGGAGTAGCACCAGAGTCTGTTTGTAGTCAGTTTGTAGTCAGCTGTTGCTCTTAATCTTTTTTATTTTGTTAATGTTATTTATTGCATATTTTATTGTCTATCTTACTCATGTTTTAATATTTAATATATATACTGATTTATTTTTATCATTTTCATTTATGTATTAATTTAAATTTATATTTATTTCTTTGTCTGCTTCGTGTATGGTTTTAAACTTTTATCTGTTTTATTATTGAAAAGCACTCTGGTCTACTTTGTTGTTTTAAAGTGCTATAAATAAAGTTGGATTGGAAGATTTAACCAATTAACTCTTCAATCTGTTTCACGGTTATTTTTCACACTGATGCCACGTTATCGAACGTTCTTCTTTTTACTTTTTATAATGTTCTTCTTCTGTAATGAAACTATTTACATATATTAGCTATTATTGTTTATGCACTTTGTTTATAAGATTATGATTCATAATGAAATGATCTAAATCATTGTTAGAGCTGAAAAAAACAAACTTAAATATAACCTAAAAATACTTGTTCCATCAAATTTTACTAAAAAACTAAAAAATGTAATGAAAATTACCAACCTAAAGAATCCAAGTCTAGCACAGATCCCTCTATCGTCCTAATTCTAAGCACTCACATGTGCTCATCTGTCTGTCATCCTGTCTTCCATCTAAGGTAACAGTATTTAAGTCAGACTATAGTTAGCTTTATAGTCCATTTCCCACTGGGAGAAAGTGTCACACTTGAAATGTCAGCTCAGTCTGACAGCTGTTTCATGCCTCGGTCTGTCTCGACATTTAAAATGAAATATGATTCATTTTAGCTCCGAAACTAAAAAAGTGCCCTCAATGTCTCTGTTAAGTACAGTCAACTCTTTATCGAGGTATTGAGGACACTGTAGGATGGTGATGAGAGGAGGAGCCAAGCTGAAGTGTTTATAACCCATATTTCCAAGTCAAGTATAGCTGTCACATGAATTAGCCGACCATTCTCTTCTCCCTGCCCTCCTGTCAGTCCTTTGTCCAGCCCTGTTGTATTAAAATCAAATATACCCTACTGCTATGACCTTTCATATAACTGCACTGATACCCTTTTTAAAAAAAATCATGCTTTGCTCCTCACTCTACATCCTCTCTTTGATGTATTCATTGATTGTAAATCAAATTTATGTCACTTCTAAACACCATTTTTAACCACATTTCTTAATCATCGCTTACACTTTTCTAGTGATTCAAGCAGTTGTAGAGTGCAGGTTTTATTTCTGAGATGTAGAATATGTCATCAGATATTTAAATAAAATATTCACTGGATAAGAGCTAGAGATGGCACGATACCACTTTTTTATGTCCGATACCGATACCGATATCATAAATTTGGATATCTGCCGATACCGATATGAATCCGATATAGTGTTTTTTAATCAACAAAACTGTTTTTTAAATATCTTGCTGCATTTTGTATAAGTTCATACTCAAGTTTAAAACAACAACTACACTAAAGCTATTCTGTTATACCTGTATGCAAAAAAAAATATTTCATAGTTCAGCAATACTGATCAATCTAATAAACTTAAACCTACACCATCCTCCCTATTCTGGTATTTTAAAGAGTACTTAGCATAAATATTAAGCAACCTAACTAATAGAGTTCCAACTCCCAGCAACAATAAAAATAAATAAATAAAAAATAGGGAACCACCCCTCACGCTCCACCTCATGATGCTTAATCGACGTAATCAACCTTAATTTGATGCAGTGTGAAAAAAAAATGCACAGAAATCAATTATTTTTCAAGAAATATTAAATAGATTCAACATCTTTCTTCAACAAAATTGCAGACTGCACAGATGGTACCTTCCCAAAGGAAAAAGTACTATAGCTTACTAGGGTATATATATTAGACTTAATAGTTACTATATACAGTAATTGACTTCTATTCATTTTACATCAAATTAAAACTTTGGGTGTCAGATAATTATTTATTAAAAGCTAGACATTTTAAATGAGAATAAGAAAGAAAAGTATGTCTTTGTGCCCCCTTTTCCCTGTTCATGCCCTATCGGCCCCCCTGGCTAAACTTTGCTAGATCCGCCCCTGCACAGTTACCAGCGTCAGCTACGTAGAAAAAGATCCTGGAGTAGAAAGTAATATTAAATACATTCTAACAATAGCTGATCAAGCTTAAACGTGCTGCTGTTGTTCAGCCGCTGGTTTCCTCTTTCTGGTGCAAAGTGGGCCAAAAGCAAACTAGAGTCACGGACTCGCGACAGAAAAGCCGATCAGCTGATCGTTAAGCAGTTTCATGATTGAAGTAGCAGCAAGAAGAGGCAGTCGTTTGTTAAGCTTAACGCAGGAATGCTTTACAAACATTCAGAGATGGACTTACACACTTGCTTTACTTCTCTCGGGATAACTTTATCGGAGATGAAATGCCGGGTTGCTAGCGAAGCTCCACATGCTATCCAGACCACCGACAGGTCCCGCATGCCACAGCCGCTCTATCACGTGATGCATACTGCTCCAACGTGCTAACGTTCTGAGGTGAGTTACGGGGTGTTGCAAGTTTTGTGAGGTGCTTTCGTGATATTTAATGGATCGGATTACATTTTTTATTTTTCTCCGATATCCGATCCAGTAATTTAGGTCAGTATCGGACCGATACCGATACGTAATATCGGATCGGTCCATCTCTAATAAGAGCACGAGCCCTTTTGCAGTTGACAGCGTGAGCGAGGAAATTGAGTCGGACGGGTTGTTGCTTTCTCTTTAAGGCGGGACTTGTAATCAGTGTCTGGGCCCATTAGGGTGAGCCGGTGATGAATCACTGATCTTAAAGAGCTCAAAGATGGGTGGAGATGTTTTAGCGTCTGTTACAATGT
This sequence comes from Rhamphochromis sp. 'chilingali', assembly GCF_963969265.1. Classification (NCBI taxonomy): domain Eukaryota; kingdom Metazoa; phylum Chordata; class Actinopteri; order Cichliformes; family Cichlidae; genus Rhamphochromis; species Rhamphochromis sp. 'chilingali'. Next base: position 18,670,427 of record NC_137940.1, on the reverse strand, counting down.
TACGACGACATTCAAGTGTTGCATATTAAAGAAATTTAAGATGTTCACAAGTTGAATGAGATTCTGAAAGAGATTTATTTTTTCCCCGTTAGAGTAGATGTGCAAAATTTGGAGGTAAAAAACAAAAAGCGATGCAATGTGTTCTTTCAGGCTGCACATACAAGCAGCACTGTTGCCTCGCAGCACTGTGGCCTTGCAGCACTAAGCTCCCTGGTTAGTGTTGGCCTTTCTTTGTGTATTCTGTATGTTCTCGCTGCACTCTGGGTACTCCAACCACCTGACAAGACCCAAACACATGCATGTTAGATTATATGTGTTGTCCCTACAATAGGCTGGTGCACCAAATCATGCTGAAAATCAGCTACAACACTAACTATAACAATTAAAAGAGATCATTAAAAGTAAACAATACTTCAAAGTGTTTTTGTACTATTAGAAAATGCAAGAAACATTTTATGTGCTAAAGTGAAAAAAGTTGAAAAGAAAAAGAAAAGATTTACTTTAAATGACTTTACAAACATTTTTTTTAAATATGTCAAATGTGCCTGAAGAAGGAAGCAGTAACTACAACTATGAGAGGAGTGAAGAAGTGGAGGAAACACCAAAGAAAGCCCCCCAGACTGTAGCAAAATACAACTCTTGCATTATGTAGTTACACTCCGTGACTGCGGGCTGATAATTCTGACATGTTGCTCAGCAGTGCTTGAAATCTCCCGTCATTATTCGTACTCATATTCTCATTAGTCTTGCGTCAATTTAAATCATTGATAGGGCCGACTACTTTACATAACTAAAAATTAGTAATAACAAGACTGCCACTGCTTTTCTCTTAGAGGCAATTAGCCCTGCTGGGCCTGATTGGGCTTAGCTCCATGTTTTTGCTTTTGAATTTTGATGCAAATAAAAGGAAACCCTTTAACCAAGATGTGGAGTGAGCCCTGAATCTTCATCAGAGCGGAGATCTGATCTGATAACTGATGACAAGTCAGAATTAAAGGAGGCATCTGCAGCATCCCTGTGAGGCCGCTTTAACGGGCCGTGACAGGACGACAGCTCAAGAAGTGCTTTGTGACGGTGAAGGGATTAAAAAAAAGAAAGAAAGTGTTCTGCTTGGAATTTCAAAGAGATTGTGGTGAATGTGTTTGATTACATTCCAGTTTTATTGCGTTGAGAGAGAAATGATGAAGATGGCTGATGAAAACAGCAGACACACACACACAGGTATCATTGAATTTAGTTTCAGAATAGCAGTGAGGCAAAGTGAGTGGGCATATTCTGCATATTATACATTTAGGAGTGGATTACAGGTGTCTGACGTGTTTTCTTTACACAGTTATGTTTATCACCTGCCTAAGAAAAAAAGATGATCGAGCTCTGAGAAAGCACAGACGCTTCATGTCCTGAAATATATCTGCCATTTAGAGGTGGACTGTTGCTTCTCAATTCCACGGGCAACACATGCTTAGAAGTCAAAACAGTAGCACTGAAAGATTCAGGAAAGTGTTTGATGTGTTCACTGGATTCTTACGTTACCTTAGTGGGTTCCTAGTGGATCCAAAAGCCTTTTGTTTTTATATTAGTCGCAAAATTGTCTTTTCTCCCTCTTTGTGGAGCAGTTTTAGTCCATCTGCATCGAACTTCTCTGTATTTTGGGCTTCTATCTAATTTATGGCACTAAAAATACCCACCAAACTCTATAGATTATCCATGAGGTTCAGGCTGGTTAATCAAGCTCACTATTAACATGGCCAGTGAGTCATTAATAGTAGTTTTGGTAAACAGGTACTAAAGGAAATCAGCATCTCCATGAAGGTTGTCACCAGATGGACGGTGCACTCGATCTCCTGGTTCCACAGGTTTTGGACTTGATGGAGTAGAGTGGACCAACCACCCACACCAGCAGAAGACATGGTGTTAATATTTTGGCACCGTTCTCAGAACTAAAATAAATAAATGGCCTGCATTTGTATAGCGCTTTTCTAGTCCCTAAGGACCCCAAAGCGCTTCACACTACATTCAGTCATTCACCCATTCACACACACATTCACACACTGGCGATGGCAAGCTACATTGTAGCCACAGGTGCCCTGGGGCGCACTGACAGAGGCGAGGCTGCCGGACACTGGCGCCACCGGGCCCTCTGACCACCACCAGTAGGCAAACACGGGGTTAGTATCTTGCCCAAAGATATTTGGCATGCAGCCAGGAGGCAGCCTGGGATCGAACCACCGACCTTCTGATTAGTGGCTGACCTGCTCTGCCACCTAAGCTACAGCCACCCCTAATACTCCTACAAAATTAATTTGTCAGGTTAGATAAATTACATTCAGCTTGAATACATGGAAGGGATTAAGATGGGAGGAACTAAGCCTAAATCCAGTAGTCTAAGTCCAAACTTTACACTTGGTATAATGTAGTCAGATATGTACGTTCGCTTGGCAACCGTCAAACCAACACTTGTTTATCAGATGGCCAGATGGAGAAGTGTAATTCGTCACTGCAGAGAACACATCTCTACTTGTCTTGAGTCCATTGGTGACCACTGCAGTGGCCTAGGTGATGTAAGGTTTGGAGCTGCTAGGCCATGGACGTCCTCTGAAGCTCTCCGTTCTTGAACTGATCTAAAGAACTGAAAGCTGAGAGTTGATGACCTCAGCATCAGCTGACCCTGCTCTGTGATTTTAGGTGGCCTATCACGTCACGAGTTGCTGTTATTCCCAATCAGTTCCACTTATACTACCATTAACAGTCACCTGCGCTGGAGCCTATCCCAACTGTCATAGGGTGAGAGGAGGGGTACACCCTGGACAGGTCGCCAGCCTGTCACAGGGCTAACACACAGGGACAGACAACCACTTACACTCACATTCACTCGCACATTCACACCTAGTGGCAATTTGGATTATCCAATTAACCTATCCCCACAAGCTGCATGTCTTTGGACGGTGGGAGGAAGCCGGAGTACCCGGAGGGAACCCACGCAAACACGGGGAGAACATGCAAACTCCACACAGAAAGACCCCGGCCTGGTGTTGGAATTGAACTCAGGACCTTCTTGCTGTGCGGCAACAGTGCTAATCACCATGCCACCGTGCTGCCATTTATTTCACTAAATGTAATTTTATTGTTTAAAACACAAAAAACAAACTTCAATGTTTTTTTTATACAAAGTAGTCAGGATAACTTCAGTATGGCTATAAAGGCAATTTGTATGCAAAACACGAGTTTCTTTGTAAAAGAATGAAGCAGAGTTTTCTGCTCTGCCTGGAGTCAAAACTGTGTTTAGCTTTCTGGTATTTCTCTTGATTGTTTGACCGGCAGAATGATTTGTGGCTTTGATTGTCTTTTATTATAAATAATATGTCCTCATGCTTCTCCCTGATGTTCCTATCTGCTGGGATTGCCACATCTATTACAGCTGTGGTCTTCTGCTCCTTGTCTGCCAACCATGTTTGTTTGGCAGACAAGCGTCAGCCTGTGTCTGGAACTCAGTGTAGTCTTTGGGGACCTCCAGCTTTCTCTGCCTTCAGAATGCACTGGGCCAGTTTCCAGTGAAGTACAAAAAAGCTAGACTGGGAGTAAACACCTTCAAATGCAGCAGCAGTCCCCTCAGGGGACAGTGCTCGCTACGTTCATCTTCTGAACGTCAGACTTCAGCTACCACATCATTATTTGCCACCTCCAGAAGTTGTCCAATGATGCAGCTACTGTTGGATTTGTAACCGAGGGGAACGATCTGGAGTATAGGAAGGTCATTGCTAACTTCATCAGTGGTGTGGACCTATTCACCTGTGCATTAACATCAGAGCGATGAAGGAGATGGTTGTTGACTTCCAGAGAAAACCACCACCCATCCCACCAGTGAACATCCATGGTTTTGACATTGAGGTAAAAGACAGACACAAATTCTTTGATGTTTACTTTAATAAACCGATAGATCATATAATACTCATGAAGGGCCAAAGCTGGTCTGAGGTGTGCAGAACCTGACTGAGGGCCTTTTACACCACAGTGATTGAGTTTCTTATGCAGTTGTCTGCTGTGATCAGGTAGCAATAGATCCAAACAGACTACAGTACAATTTATATCTCATTTGGCCGAGGAGGGTCTCGGGATTGCTGCAACCAGGATCTAGAAATAATAAAAACAATTTAAAACATTTAAGCAAAGCAAAAATGTTAACTACTAAGTTATATTTGCACTCATTCAATCAGCTGCTATCATGTAAATGCTTATTTCCCAAAAAGCAGAAGGTTACAATATTTTACCAAATCTAGTTGTATTGCATCAGTAATCTCTGTCAAATGTAAGTAATAGCATCTTTAAGTGTTGAATAAAATTAAAATGCTTTTAGAACCAGAAATCATTTACCAATCAAATACTTTATTACTTTGCTGTCGCAGTGATGGTTACATTTCATATACTGTATATAAACAATGAGCTATCTGTAAAGACATATTGTGTTTGCTGAAATGCTGTGAATCTCTAATATTTCTCAGCAGTGCTGCTTTTAGAAGCCCAACTCTCTGTACTCTCTGTGTACTTTGCTTTTAATGACAAAATTGCTTTTGTCTAGCCTGTACATGTGTGCAGCAGGAATTTTCTCTTAAGAGAGCATAGATCACACACACACACACGCACACACACACAGTTGTAAAGAAAGATGAATGAAAGGTCGGCACAGCACTCTAATATCTTGCTGACATTTTCTGTTGAGCCTCGGCAAAAATAGAGGGATTTGAGCACCCATGCAAATACTCTGAACCTACCTATACATACTTTTAAATGCTCACTGCCAAGAGTGCATATTCATGTCCACACACACACAGTCAGTAGCTACACTAACACTATCTGTGCATCAACCACTCTGCAGGTAATTATCTGCACCAATGTGAAAAAAAGATGTAATCATTCAAGCAAGGATGGAGAGACTGCAGCGACGATGCACCAGACTTGCAGAAAGTGGTCTATAATGTGCCGGCTGTTTCACAAGTTTCACAATTTAATTATTTGCTATATTAAAATATGATGCTTCAGAAAACCACTGACAGTGATGGAGAGGCAGAAAGCAAGCCAACGCACCATTAGCCTGCTCTGCTATCACTCTTCCCAGTCTGATGTATCACAGTAAGTGAAATGACAAATCCAGCATTGGTGTTAAATACTGAAGTACCTGTGAGCTGCTTTCTGTCATCTCCTGCTCCTCAAGTGGGAGTTATCATTCTGCTGGAAATTACAAGCATGAAGCTTGTGGCTAATATACTTTTCCTATCCCAGAACTCTTACGAACAATCCACAGAAGAAGACATTAAGATATGCTGTTACATGGTCAACTTCCATCCATAAAGTGAGGAGCCAGAGACAGCTGGGTTTGGCTTTAGCCTACTCGTCACTCTAAGTGGTTAAGAAGGTGAAAAATGAGCATCCTTCCATCAAACAGGCCAGGATGCATGGAAGGAAAGCTCAGTCACATTTTAAAAGGTTTTTTGTTTTACATTTTTCATTGTTGAATTTTTTTTTTTCAAAAATTTTGAACCCTGCTACTCAAAAAAAAAAAAAAAAAAAAAAAAGAAATCGTAGAATAATGTTGACTAAACTGCAACGAAAATATATAAAATCAAACGTTTATTTATTCGAATAAGTAACTATTGGGAAAAATATGTTTGGTAAAAACTTACACTGACACTAAGTAATTATTTTGGGCATAATGACGTTTTTGACTGTGAGGAGACTTTTGGTTTTGTGACTAGAAGCAATAACTTTCCTTTGCTCATTATCTGTCAGGGGTAAGATTATTATTACTGGTCAGTACTTGACCAAAAATCTACAACTAGGCATTTTACATTGTGCATTTTGCTGCCCCCACTAAGAAGGTTCATTACAACATTACATGTAGTATATGATGGAAGGTTGATTCTGTTCATTTGGATGTTTTCAGTGGGAGAAACGTTTCATCATCATCCAGGTGACGTCTTCAGTCTCAGCTGACTGCAGGTTTCCAATCTTATAAACAGAACATTTGCATAATGACTGAAAGTAGCACCACTGCAAATGCAAATTCCATCCATCCATCCATTCGCTACCGCTTATCCCTTTCAGGGTCGCGGGGGGTGCTGGAGCCTATCCCAGCTGTCATAGGGCGAGAGGCGGGGTACACCCTGGACAGGTCGCCAGTCTGTCACAGGGCTAACACACAAGGACAGACAACCATTCATACTCATATTCACTTGCACATTCACACCTAGTGGCAATTTGGATTATCCAATTAACCTATCCCCACAAGCTGCATGTCTTTGGACGGTGGGAGGAAGCCGGAGTACCCGGAGGGAACCCACGCAAACACGGGGAGAACATGCAAACTCCACACAGAAAGACCCCGGCCTGATGGTGGAATTGAACTCAGGACCTTCTTGCTGTGCGGCAACAGTGCTAACCACCGTGCGGTGCAAATTGTCATGACATATTAATGATCAAGGAACTGACCTCACAGCCCATTGTTCATTCAGTGGGCTAGCTACGTCCAATTACCTGGATGATTGAGAATGCATTAAGATATATGATGGAACAGTTCTCATGTTAGTTGATCTGTCGTCAGTTTTACACACTCATCCAACTTTATTTGAATGCTGCTCCTCATTATTGCCAATATTCTGCATTGTTAGATATGTCCAAGTATCACAGCAGTATCAGCAATCAAGGAAAAATGTCTTGAATGGTTTATTGAATTACCTCTTTCATTTGTCAGTAATGATATGTTGCAACGCAGTAAAGATAAATGCAGTCCACGGGATTACTGCGAAGGAAAACAAAATGTCAGTCACTTGCCTCACTCTTCCCACCTTCTGTGTGATGTATTCAGTGGGGTTCCACTATTGAGTGGGAGGACTCAACAAGGCAGTCACCATTAACCGTCTCTCACTTCCTGCTGTCAAACTCTACCTCATACTTTCTATCATTTCTACTCTTTGATCCCCAGTGTGTTGTCAGCAGGTCCATATCCTGTCACTGAACTGGCACACCACTTTTCCTATGTGACAACTTTATCTTGGCTTCATTTTCCCCTCCAAAACTCTACAGTATAATCTTTTTTTTAAAAGTTACTCCTACTTTCTAGGATTTCTTCTAAGTGCTGTCAAGTCAAGAAGCATCTAAACCATTTTGTTGAGGAGTCACTTAAAGTAGCAATATCTAACCTACCTCTTCACACTGTTGCTTTGTTTATGAACAATTATAATATCCATATATATTTTTATTATTGTTAATTTTATTATTGTTGGTACTACTTCTGCAATAATCATACTACAATTATTACAATAAAACAATTGACCAAATGTGGGGTTTCTTATTTCATCTTATCAGTTTTTGGGCAGAGGGTCATTCAGAGAAATTTATTTTTTCCTTGCACCTTTTTGCTGTACACTGCATAACTTGTCTCAATCAAGAATCATTTAAATAGAAATAAACAGGAACCCCAAACCCTACCCTAACTGTAGTTGGATTGCCAGAACAGGCTTTCCAATATCGCCCAAGGCTACTAGGTGCCAAACCCATCAATGTAAGTTTCCTTTGATTGCAGACTTATCCAAGAACTGATGTCCACTGTCTGTGGTATTTGTGACTCTCTTGTTTTTCAGGTGCAAAATTATTGAAAGCCTGCCTCACAAAGTTAGATTTCATGTGAACAGGCATTTTTTTGATGCAGTGTCACTCCATTCAGCAAATTTCTGTTTCAGTCTTGTTTGCTGCAACACCAATCAACGACTTCCGAGTACAGATTGCCAATTAATTAAGATAATTCTAAATTGTGACTCTTAAAAAATAAATAACTCACAAAAAATATAGAAGCCTACAATGCTGATGTTATTACCCATTCTTTCAAATGGAGCCAAAATGAGTTTTCAACATTTCAAGTATGTGTTTCAGGCAATAACGACAGAAAATTGTGAAAGAAAAAGTATTTCCATAATTGTTTTGAACAGTTGTGACAGAATTTTGCACCATTTTAAAATGTTTTACAAGCCAAAAGGATAATTTGAGTCACAATATTTTTTCTAATGAACTCCACATCAACCAACAACAGTAATACATTTAACATTTAAAGTAATGAATGAATAAAAATGAGCTCATGATGAGTTTTTGTTGTTCTGCACTGAGTACTTACTTACCTACGGTGTACATTTTAGGACATCGTCAGGTCTCGGGAAAAAAGTTGTCAGGTACAGGCACGTGCAGAGGGGGGGGCTAGAGGGGCTTGAGCACCCGCCCCTTTCCTGATGGGTGCCCAAAGTGCCCTTTTGTTGAGGCAACTTTTTAAAAAAAAATTTTTATTTTTTTTTTATGTGTGTGTGCGTGCGTGCGGAGTCCTGTCTGTGCCCCTCAACAATAATATTTACAGTGGGGCAAAAAAGTATTTAGTCAGCCACCGATTGTGCAAGTTCCCCCACTTAAAATGATGACAGAGGTCAGTAATTTGCACCAGAGGTACACTTCAACTGTGAGAGACAGAATGTGAAAAAAAAATCCATGAATCCACATGGTAGGATTTGTAAAGAATTTATTCGTAAATCAGGGTGGAAAATAAGTATTTGGTCAATAACAAAAATACAACTCAATACTTTGTAACATAACCTTTGTTGGCAATAACAGAGGTCAAACGTTTACTATAGGTCTTTACCAGGTTTGCACACACACAGTAGCTGGTATTTTGGCCCATTCCTCCATGCAGATCTTCTCGAGAGCAGTGATGTTTTGGGGCTGTCGCCGAGCAACACGGACTTTCAACTCCCGCCACAGATTTTCTATGGGGTTGAGGTCTGGAGACTGGCTAGGCCACTCCAGGACTTTCAAATGCTTCTTACGGAGCCACTCCTTTGTTGCCCAGGCGGTGTGTTTTGGATCATTGTCATGTTGGAAGACCCAGCCTCGTTTCATCTTCAAAGTTCTCACTGATGGAAGGAGGTTTTGGCTCAAAATCTCACCATACATGGCCCCATTCATTCTGTCCTTAACACGGATCAGTCGTCCTGTCCCCTTGGCAGAAAAACAGCCCCATAGCATGATGTTTCCACCCCCATGCTTCACAGTAGGTATGGTGTTCTTGGGATGCAACTCAGTATTCTTCTTCCTCCAAACACGACGAGTTGAGTTTATACCAAAAAGTTCTACTTTGGTTTCATCTGACCACATGACATTCTCCCAATCCTCTGCTGTATCATCCATGTGCTCTCTGGCAAACTTCAGACGGGCCTGGACATGCACTGGCTTCAGCAGCGGAACACGTCTGGCAATGCGGGATTTGATTCCCTGCCGTTGTAGTGTGTTACTGATGGTGACCTTTGTTACTTTGGTCCCAGCTCTCTGCAGGTCATTCACCAGGTCCCCCCGTGTGGTTCTGGGATCTTTGCTCACCGTTCTCATGATCATTTTGACCCCACGGGATGAGATCTTGCGTGGAGCCCCAGATCGAGGGAGATTATCAGTGGTCTTGTATGTCTTCCATTTTCTGATGATTGCTCCCACAGTTGATTTTTTCACACCAAGCTGCTTGCCTATTGTAGATTCACTCTTCCCAGTCTGGTGCAGGTCTACAATACTTTTCCTGGTGTCCTTCCAAAGCTCTTTGGTCTTGGCCATGGCGGAGTTTGGAATCTGACTGTTTGAGGCTGTGGACAGGTGTCTTTTATACAGATGATGAGTTCAAACAGGTGCCATTCATACAGGTAACGAGTGGGGGACAGAAAAGCTTCTTACAGAAGACGTTACAGGTCTGTGAGAGCCAGAGATTTTCCTTGTTTGAGGTGACCAAATACTTATTTTCCACCCTAATTTACGAATAAATTCTTTACAAATCCTACCATGTGAATTCATGGATTTTTTTTTCACATTCTGTCTCTCACAGTTGAAGTGTACCTCTGGTGCAAATTACTGACCTCTGTCATCATTTTAAGTGGGGGAACTTGCACAATCGGTGGCTGACTAAATACTTTTTTGCCCCACTGTAACTATTAATCACAGTTTTGCTAAATAAAAGGATCTGGCTTGCATCAGTCATATGATCATATTTAACCAATGATCGCCCTTGACGGCAGAACGCGCTGGTTACGAGCCAGGAACGAGCTCACAAAGAGCACGCGCATTTTTAGCAGTCCGGAGCTGTAGGAGAAACACAAGTTAACTCAGAGACACAGACTGATGCGACAAAACCAGTAAGTAGGTGTACAGCGTACACTGTAGTGTATAGCACACAGGAGTATTAGCTTATTACGTACACGTTGGTAAGTTGTCTTGTTGCAACTGACGAACTGAAACAAACGAGCGTGCTGTGTGTGCAACAGCGCGACAAACATTACCTGTCCTTTTATTAACTGCACATGTAGTGCATGGTCATAGCTGCTGGCTACCTGGCTGTCATGGGTCTGTAGCTCTGTCACCGTTTTAGGGAACATATTTAGTTTTAAAGTAAGTTTCCGGGCTTTTCCTGCCTTTCTGGAGGGATTATATTTCACTAAAAAACGATCTAATATGCATGTCCACATAATAATTATTATAATTATAATATATTAAAAAACACGCTGTATTTTAAAGAACATACATTAAGAAGCAGATTATATTAGATTTATATTTTAAATAAGACAAAATTTGGATTTTACAGCAGTAAAATTATTTTTTTTTTGTGATCAACATTTTATTGATTTAAAACGGGGTTGGGGGGGGGGGGGGGTACAGACATATACAGCACAACTGTAAACTGCAGTAGCAAAGCAAACATTAGCAAACAAGGCATAGGGACAGCAAAGAAAAGACACAAAAACACAAAGTTAAAACCAATTATTGCCTCTTCCAGGAGATAACTCTGGATGAGAAGATTTTCCAAGCGTCAACAGTCGTGGGTCGAGCTTTATTTAATTTTGCTGTGGTATGTTCAAAACCAATAACACGGATAAGACATCGTCTCCAGAATGATTCCATACAAATGTCAGGACAGAACCATTGCTTTGTAATAGTCTTCTTTGCGGATGTAAATCCAGCGAACCACATTTTGCATTGCATTTGTTTTAAAGCAGTAAAATTATTGTATCTCTACAGTTTAAAAATGTAATAAGCTTTGCCCTGCACAGAGTGGATAGTGAAACAAATGGAATCATCATAATGACATTATTTCATATTTATTACTTCCCCCTCCTCATTGCTTTATTATTGTAGCTCTAGTAATAAATAATAATGTAAGGATTCTGGATCAGCACCATGATGCCCATAGTACAGTATTCTGAAGAAGTTCTAAAATGTCACTGTGTGTGCGTGCATGTGTGTGTTTTATTTAGATGGATTTAAAAAAAAAATATTACTCATGATATAACATTGTCCAGACATGCCTGGTAAGGACATGAGGAGGAAACAGTAGGAGCTGTGTGAGGCTACTAAAGGCAGTGCTATAACATTTTTCTGTCATCATTTTATTATAGATTAAGTGCAAGAGTTGTTAGGTGTGGATAATTAGATTATAGTTTATTGCAATAGCAAGTTGTGCCTTGTTCTCACATATTAAGTGGAGAGTGATATATGAAATGATGGGATGGAAGGAAGAAGAGAAGCAAAGAGTGATTCACAGGCAGAGCCTAAATTATTTCTCACAGTTTTTTGTTGCCTTATGGTTCCAAGCGCTGTCACCAATCTTTGCATTTTGTTATTATCTCATGACACTTGTTTAATCAGCTACCATCTCTCCTATGGACCTTTTAATGTCTACAGTCTCAGATCAACACAGCCCTGCCCTTCCCATATTAGATTCTTAATGAATGTGTGTTGTTGTTATTCAGCCTGGTTCAATGTTCCCCTTTTTAACTTTGAGCACCCGCCCCTTTAAACCTCTCTGCACGGCCCTGGTCAGGTATCAATCTCACACGAAAAAATGTCAGGTCTCAGACTCACATGAAAAAATGTCAGGTCTCAGTCTCACACGAAAAAATTTCAGGTCTCAGACTCACATGAAAAAATGTCAGGTCTCAGACTCACATGAAAAAATGTCAGGTTTCAGTCTCACATGAAAAAATGTCAGGTCTCAGACTCACACGAAAAAATGTCAGGTCTCAGGAAACGAGCTATCAGACAGAGAGAAAATCTTCCTGCAGGTGGCGGTGTTGTCACGTCCCACCAATGACTGTAGTGACAGCTGCAGTCACGGAGAAACTTGCGTATCTCTGTTCGGGAATAGTAGATAGAGCGTAGGCTCTGAGAGGAGGGCCAGCGTTTACGCTTCGAAAACACGACCGAGTGTTTTAACCTGACAGCCTGAGGTGTTCTTCAGTAAACTGGACTACCCGACAGAAGGACCCGAGGCCCCGCTGCACTGTTTCGGTAAGTTAAATGTGTTTGCAAGCTACTCCGTAACTACCGTCCTTAGCTAGGTCTCAGGACCTAGCTAGCTAAGATGTCAGGGTTCGTTTAGCTAATCTGTGCAGGTGAATGTATTTACTAAAGAAATCAAGAGAAACGCCCCGGGCTACTCAGTCACTAATTACTGTTACTGTACTTTTATTACAAGTATTATATCGTAAAAGCAACAGGCTGCATCCTGCTTCAGCTCCTGTGCAGAGCTGAATATTAAAGATGTGCAAACCAGTGGCGGAGCGGGGGGGGTGGCTTACTGGGCTTAAGCCCGGGTTGTTTTTTTCAGAAGCCCGGGGTCTTTTGGAGTGTAATTTTTTCATAGTTAGATGCCTGGCTGACACTGTATAAAACAAAAACTACAAACATTATTCGAAGCACATAGTGCACACTGTGCATAAATCCCCCCTAATATTGGTATGATCCGAGCTATGACACTAAGGGGGCGGGGGCAGCTACTGCCTGCGCTGTTAGAGAAACGCAGACAGAGGAGAACTCAAGTTCGACCAGGTACCACAGCAAATCATTCGTACTGTACTGACGGTATATCACGAAAGATTGATATCAAACTGATCACTTGACTCATATTACATTACTTGCTCTTCGAGTGAATCAACAAATGGCGAAATGAAAAGCCGAACAACAACAGTGCTGTTTCTTTAGAGAGTCTTAGCTTACATGTGTGTTTATTTCATATATTCAGTTGTTACTCTCCACGGCTAAATAAATCGGTTTCAGTAATGCACTGATATACAAGAATGGACATAAGGGACTTCTTTCAAAGAAAAAACTCTGGTAGTATTTTATATATTATGCTTTGTATGTTGTTCAGTATATTTCTATGCAAAACAAGAGGAATTTCAATATACAGCAGTATATTCACAGTTGAAACCAGATATTTACATACACTTTATGGAAAACACAAGAACATTTTTTCACTGTACAACATCAATTTAGAGTAAACTTGTTTTGTTTTGGTTAAATAAATATTAAAATATCTTTTGAATTAGTTAAATGTCAGAATAAAGAGAGACAGAGCTGTCTATTTTTCATCACTTTCATCAAATTTAGGAGTACATATACACTAAGTTTATTGTTAATTAATAAAAAACTCCAGATGATTCCATTCTGAGCTGAAGAAGCTTCTGATAGGTTAGTAGAGTCCATGTGAGTAAATTGGTGGCACACCTGTGGATGCATATAAGGCAAAACACAGAGCCTGTTTCTTTAAAATGGGAAAATCAAGAGATGTCAACCAAATCACCTGGAAAAGAATTGTGGAGCTCCATAAGTGTGGCTCAATTTGAATACAATTTGGTGCCATTTGCAATTAAGAAATACAGACAATTTCTCTCTTTACTCTTAAAGTTAACAAATATGTTTTTTATATTTATCAATCTAAAAAAAATTAACATTTAGTCTGATTTGAGGTTACAATGAAAAAAGTGTTTTTATCTGAAGAGTAGGTAAATATCTGGTTTCAACTGTATATTTGATGATTGTCAGCACAAAGAGGGAGAGAGAGGAACAGAGAGGGAGAGAGAGGAGAATGAGGACAGAACAATGATGATGAGATGATCAAGAGCAGGTGAGACACACATGTTAGTCAAATGGTTGTTTACCAAAAGTATCACCGTATCATAGGTACTCATGTATCTCCCCATATGGAAAAGAAATAGTAAAAACTTATATGATTTACTCATGAAAGTGGCCACTTTCTCATTACTTTCATATATTGTTTTAGTAAGTATCCAAAACATACAAGTTTCATTATATAATTCTTCAAGGGATCTTATATCTGTTTTCACTCTTGTATGCTTTTCATACAAGTTTCACACAAAACAGATACAAACTTTATAAGATTTATATATATCTTTTCCATATGGGTCGTACCTAGTGTTTCTTTTTAGGTTTGTTATTTTTCAAATTCTATATTTATTAAGTTATGCAGGCTTGTTTGCACAACAAGGCTAAATAATTATATAAACTTTTCTGAATCTAAATAGTGTACTTTGGTAGAATTAAAAAATAAGTGTAGTGCAGGTCTATGATGATTTTTAGTGCTTATATCATCTAGTTCTGATTCTGGTTCTGTCTTGGTTAAGTCCTCAGTAGTCCTGATTTTGAACCCTTGTAGTCCTGTTTTAATTCTGGATCAGTTCTGGGTCTGGTTGAATTGGGGTTTAGTCCCTGTGTCTTGATACAGCCCTGATTTTGTTCTGCCTTGCTGCTTAATTAAAAAAACTAGTTTAAGGTGTCTTGCATATGTGATATATTTTTTTCCTATATGAAGTCATTCTTTTTTGAACAAAACTCAAAACAGAGCTTATTAATCTTTCAGTCATTTCTACACCCCCCCCACCCCCACACCCCCCCAAAAAAAAAACCACATGCATACTACCCTTTAGGGCTAAGCCCCGGGTGTTTCAAATGTCTGGCTCCGCCTCTGGTGCAAACAACAGCATGTTTTCAGTCTCTGGCCACATCTGTAAGGACAGTAACGTTTTTTTTTTAAAGCTTGTACTTCAGTAACTCTTCATTAATAAGGAACTATGGATTAAAGTACTATCCGGTTGTTCAGTGATGACACGACGAATCCTACTTCCGGGCCTAAAGTAGTCTGCGTTTAATATGGCTTTTGTGTTGTTAACATGTTTAATGTTATGTATTTTCTTCTATTTGATCTCCAAAAGCTCCTAAAACAGTCAGTGATCACTGTTGGCCTCCCTCGGCTTTTATTACCGCTAATCATTTATTTAAGCTCAGTTTTTAAAACCTTAGGATGTAACTACAGCCCAGCCCATGCAGCAGTATATGAATGACTAACCTATTGTGGATGGATTATCTCAGTTGTTCTCCTGGCTGAAGTTTGGTCCTTTTACAGCATCCTGCCATGCGATTACATTTGTTCCTGACCACCGAGAACACTCACGTTAACTTTTATCGAGTGGAAAAAAAGTTAGCTTGTTTATATTATGCTAACATAGCTGTGTCGCTAGCGGTCACGTAGCACATCATTATATACCAGCTAGCCCAACTTCAGTAACCCTACAAACGTCACTGCTTTTTAGTTTTCTGTCTTCATTTATGCTGGAAGTACGTTTTAATTTGTTTCCAAAACCCTGCAGTCAGGACATGCTATATTGTATTTAGACAGAAGCTAGCGAGCTAACTCCCTGCTAACTTCTAACTCTGTTAAATGTCACAAATTCAGTTTTCATGGATGCCTGGATGTTAAACTCAATTGTTACACCTGGTAGAGCAGAACGCTGATCATTTTATTAAAGATGAAAGACTTTAGACAGTTTTTCAACTCTCAGTAATGCCATAGTGATCGTTTGATATATGGACCTGCAGCGGAGTTTAGGTCCAGACACGGCTAGTGACGTCAGACTGAACAACCGGATAGTGTACTGTAATACTGAAAAAAAAATGTAAGAGAAGAACTTTAGATTAGATTAGATTAGATTAGATAGAACTTTATTAATCCCTCGGGTGGGTTCCTCTGGGAAATTCGATTTCCAAAAAAGCACAGCACCGACAGAAGTTACAGAGTTACAGAATATTATTTATATATATATATATATATATATATATATATATATATATAATACACACACACACACACACACACATACACATATATATATATATATATATATATATATATATAAATACAGAGACAATATAAATAAAATATACGAAGGGGATAAATAGAATAAATAGGAATAAAAATACAAGTGAATTGCACATTTCAAGTATTGAGTCTATTGCACCGTTGACTATTTACAAAAGTATTGCACAAAAGGTATTGCACAGTGAGGTGAAGAGGCACTACAGCTTAGTTGTTCCCCCCCTCCTTTGTCCTCCTGTTTCCCCTCCCTCTCCCCTCCAGGGAGGAGTTAAACAGTCTGATGGCGTGTGGGACAAAGGAGTTTTTAAGTCTGTTAGTTCTTGTCTTTGGGAGAAGCAACCTGTCACTGAACAGACTCTTCTGGTTGTTTATGGCCGTGTGCAGAGGATGTCTGGCATTGTCCATAATGTCCATCAGTTTCTTTAATGTCCTTTTCTCTGCCACTGTCACCAGAGTGTCCAGCTTCATGCCGACCACAGAGCTAGCCCTCCTGATCAGTTTCTCCAGCCTGGATGAGTCCTCCTTTGCTGTGCTGCTCCCCCAGCACACCACAGCATAGAAAAGTACTCCAGCAACCACCGACTGGTAAAACATCCTCAGGAGCTTCCTGCAGATGTTAAAAGACCTCAGCCTCCTGAGGAAGTACAGTCGGCTTTGGGCTTTTTTATACAGGTGCTCTGTGTTGCATGACCAGTCCAGTTTATTGTCCACCCACAGCCCGAGGTACTTGTACTTGTTGACCACCTCCACCTCCTCCCCCTCTATCTGAACCGGCAGTGGACCTGCTCTAGACCTCCCGAAGTCCACAACCAGTTCCTTAGTCTTTGAGGTGTTGAGTTGCAGGTGGTTTGTGTGACTCCATGCGACAAAGTTCCTCACCAGACTTCTGTACTCCTCTTCCTGATCATCCCAGATACACCCCATGATGGCTGTGTCGTCTGCAAACTTCTGAATGTGGCATAATTCAGAGTTGTAGCAGAAGTCAGAGGTGTACAGGGTGAAGAGAAGAGGGGACAGCACAGTTCCCTGTGGTGCTCCTGTGCTGTTGACCACTGTGTCAGACGTGATGTCCTTCAGCCTGACGTACTGTGGTCTGTCGGTGAGGTAGTCGGAGATCCAAGCCACCAGGCAGGGGTCCACCTCCATCCTTTAGATCCTGAGTGTGTGAGGACAGAAAAATTAGCTTTATTTCAATTTTGAGGGATAAAATTTATATCTGAGTTTGATGGTTCTGTTCTCTTTGTGATTACAGGAGCTGCCCTCAGATTCCGACCTCAGCCCCATCGAGTGACAGCAGACAGATCATCCAACATGTTCACATGTTAACTGCAAAATGAACTGATGAAAACAGTACAAAGGTTAAAGTACCACATGTGCTGTAGTGAAAGCTGCAGCTGTTTTATTAATAAAGTCAAAGACAAAAAGTCAAAAGGATTAATCACTCATGTAACCGTGTCACTATATTAACAGGACCTCAGTTTGTATCTCAGACCTGCACACCTTCCGTTTTAAACAGTTGATGTACTCAGCTGCATGAAGAACATATGAGATTTTGTCTAACACAATTAAATAAAACCTGATGACGGTCAAATTTCATCACTTGTATGTTGAACTACAAACTTGTCATCTGGAATTCTTTCACAGTTTTTTGCAGATAGTGTGTTATTTACTATAAAGTGATTCAGAGTTATTCATACCAGAGTAACCAGAGAGGATCATATATTCTTAAATATATAACTTTCTACAGGACTGAATATCATATATTTATATAAAAGTCTGGAGCCTTTGGGGAGTAGCCGAGTATTTATAACATTACACAAAGCAAAGGTCTCCATCACAGTGTTCATGAAATGCTGGGTTTATCCATCTCCTGGGGCAGGCCTACAGAGGAGTGCTGAAGATTTCCCTGTGAGGGAGCTGCTGGTGAAGATCATGAGTCCTGCTTGGTCAATGCCATGAGCTTCAGTCTTCCTGATGTTTCTTAAATGATGCCTTTTTGAGTGGGTCAACAGAACTTCTGGCACAGGACAGCTGTGATGAAAGAAAGGGAAGAAGTTTCTCCAAACCTCTGGACCCAGGAAACCCAGCTTGGTCCTGATGGTCTCCCTCACTAGTTTCTCTCCAGGGTGAATGTAGCTGTTGATATAATATGGACTCTATTATTAAATGAAAAGAACAAATTAGACTACATTACTGAGACGTTCTGCTGATGTTTTTAAAGTCTCCATGTTACCAGGATATAGAGGGCTCTGAAGATTTAAACAGTTTTAGATCCATTACACTCACAGTCTTATGTTAAAATCTCAAAGGACAGCATTATATTTTTGATATTAACAGTAACTCTGGGCGTCTGTAGAGTGTGCAGCTGATCTCATCGCTGTCTAAAAATGGATAACAAAACCTAAGGAATGTTTCAATAACACAGACTATTAGAGTAGCAGGTGTGTAGCATTGCTAACTAGCTAGCAACAAGCCTCCAACACAGTGCGTATGCTAGCGGCTAATCTAGCAAACGAAATAACAACAGAGCGATTTTAGAACTATAAGATGATAAACTGTGTGTCTTTTTTTTATAACAGTGACATGGTTGTATTTACCTTAATTAAACGAGTCGTCAGTCATGGTAAACCAGCAAAAAAACTCGAGCAGCCAGGCTACATAAAAAGTGTAGGGGGGCGTGTTTGCGGTCACCAGCGGGTGTGTGGGCGGGAGCGTTACACAGTCGCTCCACCTCAAGTCACTACTCCAAATTTGCAAGATGGCAGCCTCCATCTGAGTCTGAGACCTGACATTTTTTCATGTGAGTCTGAGACCTGACATTTTTTCATGTGAGACTGAGACCTGACATTTTCATGTGAGACTGAGACCTGACATTTTTTCATGTGAGACTGAGACCTGACATTTTTTCATGTGAGACTGAGACCTGACATTTTTTCATGTGAGTCTGAGACCTGGCATTTTTTCATGTGAGACTGAGACCTGACATTTTTTCATGTGAGACTGAGACCTGACATTTTTTCATGTGAGACTGAGACCTGACATTTTTTCATGTGAGTCTGAGACCTGGCATTTTTTCATGTGAGACTGAGACCTGACATTTTTTCATGTGAGACTGAGACCTGACATTTTTTCATGTGAGACTGAGACCTGACATTTTTTCATGTGAGTCTGAGACCTGGCATTTTTTCATGTGAGTCTGAGACCTGGCATTTTTTCATGTGAGACTGAGACCTGACATTTTTTCATGTGAGACTGAGACCTGACATTTTTTCGTGTGAGACTGAGACCTGACATTTTTTCATGTGAGACTGAGACCTGACATTTTTTCATGCTTCTGCTATCTTTTATGGTGTGGTCTGCTGGGGCGGCAGCATCTCTGCTGGGGACAGGAAGAGACTGAACAGGGTGATCCGAAGGGCCAGCTCTGTTCTAGGATGCCCTCTGGACCCAGTGGAGGTGGTGAGCAGAGATGGGCAGTAACGCGTTATTTGTAACGCGTTACTGTAATCCGATTACTTTTTTCAAGTAACGAGTAAAGTAAGGGATTACTATTGCAAAAACGGTAATTAGATTACCTTTACTTTCCCGTAGGAACGCTGCGTTACTGCGTTACTAAAACCGTGAATCTTTTGCGAGAATGTCTCACGACAGTGACGTAAGCCAGTGCTCCGTTAGTGACAACAGCTGTGTGCAGATCAACAGTGGATCACATATCGAGTGCAGAGAGAGTATGAGCGTGCAGCGTTTAAAGTGTGGAAGTACTGACCTTACTTTGAGTTTGATTCCATAAAAAGTGACAAAAACATTAGTGTCCGCTGTGCGTGGGAAGAAAACTTCTTTTTACAGCGAAAAAAACCCTAAACTTCCAAGCAAGCACCGAGTAGCTACGATGTAATGGGAAACTCACAGAACTGCCATATCCTTCCACTGACCGCAGCACACCTGCACCAGGGTAAACCTCCGCCTACCCAACTCCTGCTTTACAGGTGAAAATAGAGCAACAGGACCGCTGAGTCTTTGACTTTATTTATTTTCTGCTGTGTTTTACTTGCATCTATTTGAAAGACTGAGTGTAAACACACAAATATATATATATATATTGTGTGCTGGAATGTGCAGAAAATAGGTTTAAATGTTAAACTAATTTCTTCCAGTCAGAGAATGTTGCATATAATTAAATTTTTGCTTGATGCATAAAGTTAAAAGATTAAAACTAATAAAACAAGTTAAAAAGAGACTTTTCCATTTGATTACATTTTGTATGATGGATTATGTAGAAAAAGTAGAACTGGGCTGAAAGCTCTATCGCTTTATCACCTCTTCAGGTTGTAAATCATGTTTTTAAAAAGTAACTAAGTAACTAAGTAATTAATTACTTTTGAAAATAAGTAATCAGTAAAGTAACGGGATTACTTTTTGGGGGAGGTAATCAGTAATTAGTTACTGATTACTTTTTTCAAGTAACTTGACCAACACTGGTGGTGAGTGACAGGAGAATGGCGGCTAAGCTGTCATCCCTGTTGGACAACGTCTCCCACCCCATGCAGCAGACTGTGACAGCACTGAGCAGCTCCTTCAGTGGGAGACTGCGGCACCCACGGTGTGGGACGGAGAGATTTCGCAGGTCTTTCCTCCCCACTGCTGTCAGACTCCACAACAAAGACTTTAACTGAACAAACACACACATCCACACATGTGCAATAACACTAAGTGCAATAATCCTTTCTGGCATCGTTGTATTTTTACTCAGTTGTATATAGCATTCGTATTCTATTTTTATCTTATTGTATATTTTTATTCTATTTTATTCTACTGTATATAGTATATTATTTTATTCTATTCTGTACAGCTGTGTACTGTATTTATTCTTATTGTATTCTAATTTTTGCGTCATAACTTTTGCACTGTCCACTTCCTGCTGTGACAAAACAAATTTCCCACGTGTGGGACTAATAAAGGTTATCTTATCTTATCTTATCTTATGTGAGACTGAGACCTGACATTTTTTCATGTGAGTCTGAGACCTGACATTTTTTCATGTGAGACTGAGACCTGACATTTTTTCATGTGAGTCTGAGACCTGACATTTTTTCATGTGAGACTGAGACCTGACATTTTTTCATGTGAGTCTGAGACCTAACATTTTTTCGTGTGAGACTGATACCTGACAACTTTTTTCCTGAGACCTGACGATGTCCTAAAATGTACACCGTACTTACCTGATCATTGCCTTCCTCAGTCTTCTACTTTATTTTTGCTGCTTTTGGCTTTTTTCCATCCGACTGTTTCTAACTGGGTGTGTATCCAGCTTCCACTGTTTCATCCTAAAGTACGTTTCACAGGCAGTTCTGTAACACAACACCAGGTTTCGGGCCTTTGTACATATTACACTTACAGTAAACATAAAACACAAATGCCAGACCAGCAGTCGAGTGAGTGCAGTCACTAATAAACAGTAAAAGCCCAGGCTCACACCAAGCTGAGGCATATGGCAAACTGTAATGGGTATGCTTTTCTTGAGTCAGCTAATTCAAACACCCCCGTCCTAGATATGGTTGGTTTGTTTTTTTATAGAGCTGCATCTCTCTCCTTGTTGATGCAGTCATAGCCGGCATACCTGCATCGGTTTGTGCCAAAAGTAGTAGCTGCAGCCACTATGAGCACTTTACAGCTGATAGCACAGAGGCAATATTCAGGAAGGAGCTTTTAGAGGATGCTTATGTGAAGCCTCTAATGAAATAGCTGGCTTCATCTTCAAGGATTTGTTTTAACTGCACAGTAACTCAGAAAATGTAAAATTCCTGCCGCAGTATTCAAGCGGAGAAGACATTCTGAGTGTGTCTCCTACTTTGAGTTTATCCTTGGATGTGTGTGTGCACATTGTCAGTTGTGGTTGTTGTAAACAGTCGGTTCATAATTAGTGAATATTATTTCAATGTGGAGAAATCAAGGTAATTTGAATAAAACATTTACTTAAAAGCAAAAGGATAGGCTTTGCAGATTTAATATTATTAAAAATAAGCATGTCGTGCTATGAAGGTATTAGAATAGTAAGAACAGGATTCCACAAAGGTCACTGAGGCAATGTCAGTGCTAAAAGCTACCAAGTGAAAGAAAAAGAAAAAAAGAATATGAAAAGTAGAAAGTGTGATGATGGCAAAGAGTTTTTCAGTCTTTCAGTTGTCTTGAAAGGTTTAGAAGTTAGCGTTATAGTTCGGCCTTTTAAATCAAAAAGAACTCTGAGCTTTGATAAAATAGGAAACTAGAAATTACAAAGTAATGACAGAGTGAACCAGCCAGCCAACACTGCAGAATGATAACGAATGAGACAGTTCAGACAAAAATACATGACATGTTAAAGCTACAGGAGCAAAGAGTGCTCCTCTCCCTGCTATATATAGCTGAGACATGCAATGGGTAAAGTAAGTATTGATTACATCACTAATTTTCTAAGTAAATATATTTTCTAAAGCTGCTGCTAACATGATGTTGGTAACAACCCGTCCACAAATGACGTTATGCACAACCAGTGTTGGGAAGGTTACTTTCAAAATGTATTCCACCACAGATTACAGAATACATGCCCAGAAATGTAGTTTGTAACATGTTCTGTTAAGTTACTCCAGCTAACAATGTTAGCTCGGTGGTGAGGAGCCTTCAGTAACAGTAATGAATCACACAGCAATAGTACATCGAAGATACTGAAGTGGCACATAACCCAGGTAGCTAAACAAGGTAGTTGCAGCAGGCTAATGGTAATTTTTTAAAAAGAACTTTCCAGATGTTTCTTTAGGTTGGAGTCTTTTGACGCTGAGAGCAGTTTGGTTGCTTGCAAGCAGAGTTTGCACTGAATGGTCAGATTTCATCTCTTTCTTCTTTAAATATGGTGTCCAAATCTCCAAGCAACAACGCAGGAACTCCAGCAACACTTAAAGAGAAAAGGAACAACTTTACTGACTGACCAACTTCAGCTTGTGGCCTTCATCAGGGTCACATAGTAGAAGTGTGCTTAAATAAAAGACAGGAAACAGAAAAAAAATTCAAATTAACCAATCACATCTTCATAGATAAACCAGCTGACATATAACAGGTTGGTATTGGTTAATTGGCTAAGTCACGCCCAAGTAAATACTGGACTAGATTATTAATGATGAAGACGGGGGAGACATAATCGCCACGTCTTAAAATAATACATGCATGAAATACATAAGAAGAATATTACAAATATACAAAAAAAAAATGTAAATGATTACAAAGGAAAGTGTTTCATTAAGAAAGAAGTCAGTGCAGCAGTTAGATTAAAAAACAAGAAGACATCATAACATGGAAACACACGTGTGGAAAGGTCCTCATTTATGTTTCTACAATGTAAAATCTCTAAAATGTAGACTTAAAATGAGATGTCTCAAATGCTACTCCTTCTTTTGCTGAGAAAATAAATAAAAATAAATAAATAAATAAACAATAGCCATGCGAGAATAATTGACAGAGCAAAGTAACTGGTGAAAAAGAATAAAAACATAAAACAGGGGCCAGACTGTTAAAACAGAATATCCAAAATGCTTCTCTTTTGACCACCTGTTTGGATTAGTTTCATGGCTTCAATGTCGAGAAAGAATGAGGGTGAATTTGGATGTTTATCATTGAAGTGTCTTGCAACAGGGCTGGTTAGATCGTTCCTCTTGATCGAGCTTCTGTGTTCATTAATTCGATCTTTCAGAGGGCGGGATGTTTCTCCTATATATTTTTTATTGCATGGGCACTGTATCATGCAGATTACATTTGTAGTTCTGCATGTGATAAAGCCCTTTATGGCAATGGTTTTATCAAAGGATCTTTGAATGATTTAACATTTTTGGTGTATTGACAATTTATGCATGTCCCACATTTGCAATTACCTTAGGTTATTGCAGGGTTTTATCTGGAGTATCAGGGTCCTGGGAAGCTCTAATAAGCCTTTAATTTTCCTTCCTCTCCTGTAGGTTATCATTGTTCCTGGTTTTTGGTGTAAAGGTTGTACAAAAGACAAGGTTAGGTTTAAGTTTTGGAGATTTCTTTGTTGCTAAATAAAAATCCCTGCTTACTGAATTCACCTTCTCTTCTGCAGACCATAACCAGTCCTCTTTGTACTTTCTTTCTTTAAATTTGTTCAACATCTCTTCTTTGCTCTCATTCTATTCATCCAGAATTTCACAGATCCATTTCATTCTAATCAGTTGACTTACAGGGAGGCTCTTTTTGACGTGGTTTGGATGGAAACTTGCAGCATGATGTATTCCGATCAGTGGGTTTAGAATAATTTTGTTACTTTTATGTCCAGAAAGTTAATTTCTTCAGTGCTGTAATTGAAACATAAGTCCAATTACAGCATGTAATTGCATGTCCATTAAGGAATTCTTGGTTGCCGGCAAATGGAGTTTGCATTGAATGGTCAGATTTCATCCCGTTCTTCTTTAAATATGAAGTGGTGTCGGAATTTCCAAGTAAGAAAGGCTCCAGGCCCATCATGTAACTGACACCACCAACATTAACAGGATGCTTACATTAGAGCCTCTTATGTGTTTGAGTTTCATGGAATTACCAAAATTAGAGAGGGGGCAGCCTAACATATGAAAGAGGAAAAGACTGTAATCCATTTATTTCAACAAAGTAGCTGGATTCTAATTCTCATCTTTTTAAATGCTAACTGCAACAGAGTACAGTTACTCATATTTTATATTTTAAATACGTAACACCAGTACATGAATTGTGTTACTCCCCAACACTGTGTGTAACACACACCTGAGCAATGCATTTGAATAGTTTCTCCATACAGGAGGCACGTTGAAGCTGTCACCACCAACAAAGGCTTCTGTACCAAGCATTGAATACATTTAAGGATTTGTGTTCAATACTTTCTCCCGGTTTCATTTCTTATTCTTTCACATGCCTTCATTTGGACATCTGTGGTTTGATTTTGATTGGATGGGTTGTTACCAGCATTTGCTGAGAATTTAATGTCAGTAGCTCCTTTAGATATATACTTATACTTATTTCTAGGGATGGGTATCGTTTAGGTTTTATCCGATACCGGTGCCAAATCGGTACTTTTGAAACGGTGCCGGTGCTTAAACGGTGCTCGAACCGGTGCTTAAAGAATGGAGAACACAAAATTGGTCCAAAAACCTCTCATGTTCAGCTGGTTCACCAGGCCATCAGACTGCTGAACACGTCATAGACACCTCAGCTTCACTACTGTAACTTTAACATTATGCACTCCATACTGTACAGTAATGCCACTGTTTTGCACATGTCTCAACTCTGTATATTTTATATATTTTATTTATTGTTTACCCTATTTAATTTGTAAAATATGTGTACACACACACACACACACACACACACACACACACACACACACACACACACACACACACACACACACGTAGGAAAATATTTACTATACACATCCAGAAATGCATATACTATTATATATTGTACATATATTTATTAGTTTCAGATGTAGCCATTCTTGTATTTTGCTTGTTTACATTATTGTATTTTGCACAACTCTGTTGCTTGTGAAGCTCGCACACAAGAATTTCACTCACATGTGCTGTACCAATGTACCTGCACATGTGATGTGACAATAAAAGTGATTTGATTTGATTTGGTTTTTGTAAAAAGATAACAATGTTAGCCTTTTCTGCAGCTATAGGGCATATATGGTATCACTCTTGGCTGGAAGCAGTGCTTAATCAATGGAAAAAACACAAACTTTGTCCAAAAACCGCTCATGTTCAGCTGTTTCCCTCTTTTTCTTTGGTCATTTTAGCCTTTTTGGCCAGGGTGAAGGGAGTATCTGCCATCAAACAAGAAGACAGCCGCATGTAGATATGATGATGTTTGCTAGTTCACCTTACATGCATTAATTTAATAACGTGGTTAGCCTACTCAACGTAAATTACTCACGCAGAGAAGAACGGCTGCTGCTGCTGCCATCATCATCCGTCATCATTTCTGCTACACTGGCAGGGCTAGGGGCCAGGACTCTCCTCTTCGTGTTTTTGGGTATGTTGCTAACTCCGGGTCCGATAACAGGCACCACACCGCAGTAGATGCGCTCAGTGTGAGGTCTCGCAGCAAGCTATCAAATACAGCGCATTTCTTGGTTTTTGGAGAAAAAAACCCGCTATGCGTCGCCAGGTGTTTCATCGGATTTGAGGAGTTACCTCCTTTGACAGTATCAGCTTAAAGCACTTGTTGCAGGCTGCTGAGTTTGCATCTTTTGCTGTGAAGTACAGCCAGACTTTTGACCGCTTCGCCTTGGGCATTTTTAATCTGTAGCTCTGCATAAAAGAACGTACGTACCTGGCCCCGCCTACTATCCTCGGAAACGTAAAATGATTGGCTAGAAGTGTATCACAGCTCAGGAAAAAAAAGCACCGAAATAAAGCACCGAAATGTGCGCTGCTTTTCGGTCTGGTTACTACCGTTTATGTCAGAACCGGTGCCATCATGGCACCGGACACCGGTACCCATCCCTACTTATTTCACCTCCTGTACATGCGTGGGAACAGTTGGGGATGGCCTCGTTCCTGTTTCAGCATGACTGTGGACCAGTGCACAAAGCAAGCTCCATAAAAACAAGGATGAGCAAGTCTGGTTTGGAAGAACTTGTCTGGCCCACGCAGAGTCCTGACCTCAACCTGATAGCACACCTTTGGAAACAATTAGACTGTGAGACAGGTCTTCTCATCTAACATAGAACACCTCAGAAATGCACTTCTGGAAGAACGCTCAAAAATTCCCATAAACACCTAAATCTCGTGGAAAACCTTCCCAGAAGAGTTGAAGCCATTTCTGCTGTAAAAGGTGGACTGGCATCATATTAGTGG
The DNA here is from genome assembly GCF_963969265.1 of Rhamphochromis sp. 'chilingali'. Taxonomy (NCBI): domain Eukaryota; kingdom Metazoa; phylum Chordata; class Actinopteri; order Cichliformes; family Cichlidae; genus Rhamphochromis; species Rhamphochromis sp. 'chilingali'. The sequence continues at coordinate 18,643,532 of NC_137940.1, read as the reverse complement.
TGTGTTTGGATTGGGATGTCACTAGTTCATATGGCAATATAATGTACATATAGTTTATACATTATAGATCAGTATTCCATGAAATACATGGAATAACAAGGCCAATCTCGGCTCTGCACGGGTTGACTATTCTTTAATTCTTTATCTTTCTTTGTTTTATATCTCCTTCACTTTTTGGCAGTTATCAGCCTGCCAGAAGTGGCAAAAGTGAAAAGAGGGAAAGACTGTGACCAATGCAATGCTTTAGCATGGCAAGCTAACCGTAAATGAAAAATATGTAAGCCAGCTGAATCCCTCTGGGCTAATTTGAGGCTAGATCTATATCTGAGCTATAAGCTTGATTTATTAGCATGGCACAACAGACAGAGACAAGACCAACATATGACAAGAAGTAGCAAAAATGGACATTTTGTTACTTCTTGTCAGAGACACAGAGATGGAGACAATGTGGCAGCTTGCTACAAGCAAGTGTATAAAAGTACCAGGAACTAAGGACTAAATATGGAGTCTTCAAATTTGGAAAAGCAGTTAGAAACAATAAGCACAAAGAACGACACACACAAAAAACAATGTTTTTAACAGAAAATAAAGAAAACCTCAAGAGTGTAATCTAAGAAGCACCAACCGACCATGACACTCAAACACCCGACTCCTATTTCTGCAAACTCTCTCCAGCCATTTCCTGCTACTCTGTACGCACTTGTTCTGCATGCCAGCTATTCCTGAATTATGTCTGGTTCAGTGTTTGCTTTTCACTCAGCTGAATGAAATATGCCTACTGTGCTGGGGGCGTTTTAGTGCGCTCCCAGCAGAGCCTCCATAATGCTGTTAGGATTCATTTAGGAAGCATCATCCAACACAGCCAAAAAAAGCCGCATAACAATTTGTAGCAACAAATGGTCCAAACTTCTTGGTTTTATAAAGACAGAGACAGTGGGGAGATGGATATGGAAATGAAAAACAATGAAAGAAAAGAAAACTTGAGCAAACTTTTCCTGTCTTTCTCTCCTCCATAGCCTCTATGCTAAACATCTCAGCTTCATCCAACACCTCTCACTATCAGACATATTTCTGGGGTTTATAGAGCCCCAGATGCAGTTTTTATGGTCATAAATCCAATTTGAAAGCTCCAGCCTCCTCAGCTCCCGATGCCTGCAGAATTACTCCTGGGCTTCACTTGTTATGGATGTAGACTCATATTAGGGAATTCTATATTGACTTAATATTTTTAGAACTCAGTGATCATTGCTCTTTGAAAACACATGTAACAGCATTAATATAAAAAAATAATAAAAAATTCCCCACTCGCCCCTGTGGGCGGTCAATCCTTCAAGCTCGGGTCCTCTACCAGAGGCCTGGGAGCTTGAGGGTCCTGCGCAGTATCTTAGCTGTTCGTAGGACTGCGCTCTTCTGGACAGAGATCTCCGCTGTTGTTCCCGGGATGATCTGCTGGAGCCACTCGCCTAGCACTACGTGCGGTGACCTGGGAGTCACTGCACCTAGTGCTCCGATTAGCACTGGGACCACTGTCACCTTCACCCTCCACATCTTCTCGAGCTCTTCTCTGAGCCCTTGGTATTTCTCCAGCTTCTCGTGCTCCTTCTTCCTGATGTTGCTGTCATTCGGAACTGCTACATCGATCACATCATCGTCTTCTCATGTTTGTCTACATCTCTCTCTCTCTCTCTCTCTCTCTCTCTCTCTCTCTCTCTCTCTATATATATATATATATATATATATATATATATATATATATATATATATATATATAAGGGTCAAAGGTCACTCTTTCAAGGATGCCAATGTTCACATTTTGGACAGAGAGGACAGATGCTTTGAAAGAGGGGTGAAAGAAGCCATCTATGTCCACTGTGAGCGACCATCTTTGAACAGAGACGGTGCTTTACGACACCAACTCTCTGCCATCTATAATCCAGTTTTGAGATCCTTCCCAGACGCCTTAACGCCCACTCACATCCTGGGCCATCTGACCTCAGGAAATCACATGATAAGGTGGGGCCAGGTTTCACAATGAGCTCACCCGAAACCCTGGCTGATTGTGACTTACACCCGTTTTCACACCTTGGCTCATGTGATTAGGTAGAGGATCATCAGGGGGTCCTTTGTCCCTCTTTGGGGGCGAAACTCCCACTGGGTTGAAATCTGGGACTCTCCACCATTTGACCCTTAGAACTGAAGAAGCTTATTGGATGAGAGATGAAACGTCTTCAAGCAACTCAAAGAAGTCCAGACGCTTTTCTTTGCAAGCTCCTTAGACTGATAACAGTGTGTTTACTTTGCATTACATCATGTCCAAGTTTCAGAAACAAGGTAGCAGTGTATTCATGAATTAATTGGAGGTCAGAGGTTTAAATTTTGTATTTTTTTCCTGCTCTTAATTGCAAGGCTTTAACCATAAAAATATAAAAGCAAAAGTAGCATTTGTTACGTGCTCTGACTAAGAAGCATTTACTAACAAACGCTACTTCCGCATAAAACACATAATAATTGCTACTCTTACGCCTAACATCCACACTTCTCCAACATGTCTAGGATGCCTACATTTCAGGTTTTTAAAACTATAGTTGACACAGTTTTAGTCTGGATGTGCAGGGATAGAGACTTTTGGAAAGGATTCACATTTGCCATCTGATTGGATTTCAGTCACTCTGCATCCTTTCTGAGTCTCGCGTGTGTTTCACAGCTTCTTGTTTGAGATCCTGTGAGCATGCCAAATGTACGTCTTTAAGGACATTGATAACCCTGCAACGTGATAACACTACATGTCAAAGTCTATTGTAAAAGGAAATAAATGTGAATAAATGAAAATGGAACTGACCGGACACCTGTATCCATGCAAGCCAAGGAGACAGCCACAGACTTAATTAAATATAATAAGCTTCACTGCATATCCAAGCACCAAAGCACAATTTTCTACCAAACTAGATGTGAAAAATAAAATAAGATTGGAGTGTGTTTCTGTTGGCCTTATTGAACTATTTATTTTCTTGGAGATGTGAAGCTTGTTTCACTGCTCATATAGAGGCTCTCATTCTCAGGCGTGCCTTGTGGTCATCGCAAAACTCAACCACAGTAATAAAAAAATAAAACAAATTAGTAAAATATGCAACAACGTGATTTTCATGAAAAACTCACACACTGATGGAAGCAAGGCCCCGAGGTAGACATAACCTGTCCAAGACTCACATTGTTGTCAAGTTTATGTGGCGATATAGTGGCTTTAATTCTGTCTTGCTTTGTACAGTGGTCAAATAATTCACTCTCCTTGTCATGCACAACAGATAACACTGGTACAGCCTTTGTGCAGTTGCAGAGCAACAAAACATTTCACAGACTCTTTCACAAAAAATGTAATAAAGACAAGAATAAAAGTCATAAAGCTTTATATTGCATGCACATTAATAATAACATTAACCACCTCGTTAGTCAGGTTCTTGCACTCCAAATGTATTCACGGTGAAGGCATAATACTTTGATTTTGTAAGTTTGGACATATGAAAACCAGATCATGATGGAAAGATCATCTAAAAAATGTGTTAAAGTCACCAAATCAGTTGTGTGTATGTCTTGTTTGTACTATTAGAAACGCTCTGACCCATTTAGGACATGTGCAAAAATTCTTTACAGATATCCTGGGATGTCTGAGAAAAGGACATTTGGGTGGACAAATCTAAACAGAAGTTTTTAGGTAAAAATATTAGAAGTCATGGGCGCTGGATCCATCCCAGCTACGAGACTTGAGGTACACCCTGCACAGGTCACCAGCTTGAACTGGATAAGCAGTAGAGAATGGATGGATGGGTAAGGGAACTTGTTTCTAATGTGACACCTACTAGTTTCTGAACATTTGCCTGTTTAGTCTGTTGGAAAAACCAAAATCCAACCCTAATCTTAGAGAGGCTGCTGCTGACCTGGTGCATATATTAACATCATAATGATGACAGAACCTGCACGTCTCAAATTAACAGTCTTCAGGAAATTTGGATCGTAATCACAGCCTAATTCAGAAGACAGTGTCAGGGAAAGTGGAGGACGATGCCAAAGAGAGCAAAGCAACAGGGGAGTGATGTAGATTAGGCTGGAAGGTCAGGGCTAAGAATCTGCAACCCATAGAGCTTCACAGCCTGTACATTGTTACTGGGTCTTCATTGGAAACCAAATCAGCAGCAGGCACAATTGGGCACACAGGCCACCGGCCATGAAGAGAAATCCAATCACATCGGAAATCATTAGGGCAGATTGTTCCTGGAGTCTGGTGCTGCAGACAAGTGTTTCTCTCTTTGTAATTAGCTACGTGTGTGTATGTCCTGCTAAATATGAGCACACATGGCTTGGATTTAGACATTGTGTACACACACTACGATGAAGTGCATCATGTCAGTATAGTCTGTTGCATGGAGACACTTAGGACCAGTTAGAAGAGAGGAGATGAGAATGTCAGCCCAAGTAGTTTATGAGTAAATAAACAAGAATGACATTCAAATAAGAGAGTGAGTTCTGAACTCTCTGTGCAGCCTATTAGATTCATAATAAGTAAACAATTGTGAGTCAGAGGCTTTTTATTGGTGGTTGTTGATGCTTGTAACACTCAACCAGTGGCCTTTATTCAGCTGAATTGTCTTATTTATTCACTCTAGTGTGAAAGGAAGGATACAATTAAATTTCCAATTCATTAAAAGTACATTTTAAAATAAAACTAGATGAAAAAGAACTGTGGTCAAAGAGTTCAGGAAACCAAAAAACATTTGTTCTTGTAGTCTACTCTAAGGGGCGGAGTGTGGAGTCAGTTAGTTAAATGAGCAGTTGTGAGTCTGAGCTGCCCGTGAGGGGCGTGCTGTTCTTTCTTGGTGGAGCCTGACTTTTCCAACCTTGACTAAACATCTAGATGTTTGTGGGAGACACAGCAGTCCTGTGTGAAAACAATGGCTTTGTAATGAGGCAGGCAGGTATTTGGCTGCAGCATTGTGCCAGTGGAAATCTTTACCTGTCAGTGGCAAGTAAGTAAGTTTAGAGGTTATCAAATTCTATGGAGTTTGTGAAGAGACACATGACTCCTTTCACCTGTTAGGTTTCTTGCTGTAGCCAACACTTTTAAACACTTCAGCTGTTTCTGAGAAATAAACACTTCAAAGAACTTTTCAATACAAATGCTAACCAAGGGTGCTACTGCCAAACTCCTGAACTCAGCACTTTAAATCTGACTCTGCTTATTTAAGCTGAAGATGGTCCATAAACCTGTTTATTGACCATTATTATTATTATTATTATTATTATTATTATTATTGTTGTTGTTGTTGTTGTTATTATTGTTATTATTATTGTTGTTGTTGTTGTTGTTGTTGTTGTTGTTGTTGTTGTTGTTGTTGTTGTTGTTGTTGTTGTTGTTGTTGTTGTTGTTAAGGGTTTTTTTTAAATTGGGAAATTATTGTGTTACAGCAATACATGAAAATAAACTCAGTAAAGAGCTTCTATTGAGTATGTTTTGCATTCCATTCTGTTCCTGAGAACAACATAAAGTATGTGTAAAGTATGTTTCAGAATATTAAACTTAATCTGCAGACGAGTAATTATCTAAGACTTGACAAAGAAAAAAAACCTCATTATGCAACTGCTGTCACATGCTAAAAAGTGCTCCCACTGATTAGCAAATAACGCTGACATTGGGATCACAGATACGCTGATCACCTAACAGCTAATGCCGTGACACAAACAGCTTAGCTTTCAGAAACCAGATCAATTTGGCTCCATTCACTGTTAAATGTTTTAATGGCATGTTAGCTAACTGATATTGCTGCCTGTGCTCGTCTGAGTGGCATATCTGGCAAACATTAAAATAAACTGCATGTGGATTGAATAGTCCTGCCACACTCTCAAATTTCAAGCTATCACCTTCCACCGAATATTGAATGGGATGCTGCCATCATCAGGGAACTTCCACAAAAGAGTTGATGTATTATAGTCATGCATTGGCAGAATAAGCCTTTACTGAGAACCTTGATATGTGCAGACATGTGCAAGACTGTCTGATGGCTGTCACACATGATTTATTATAAACATAGTGGGTCATGATGCATGAAAACTCTTAGCAGTAGAGCACTTTAACTTCCAGATTTATCACATATCTGTCCTTGTGCCTTCAGATGGCTGCAGGGATTTAATTAACTGATTAACTTTAATTAGTCTGCCGGGAATCACAAGAAAGTTTAAGATTAAGGACTTTTGGATACTTTGCACTGAAATGAAACACTGAAATGGATCATTGTATGCCTTTTGGATTATCCTGGGAGTATAGCCCAAGGTGGAAAGAGCAGTGAGCGTCAGTCATCATAGTTTTTATGTACAGTAAAAATGTGCATTTTGTGTGTATACACTAAATGCACATTGGAGATTAAGAAACTGCTACCATATGAGTACAATACTAATTACTGCTTATATAGCTTAGAGTCCTGCAAAAAAGAAAGTTTTCATATGTAGTGAAAAATAAGCTCGAGCCTCCTTTAGCAGCGATAACTTGATGCAACCAGTTTTTGTGTGACTTCATCACTGTGGAGGATTTTTGGGCCTCTCTACTCTGTGACATTGCTTCATTTCTTAGAGGACTGTGGCCATTTATTGATGTACAGCTTAGCATTGTAGTTAGGTTAACATCTGGCCTTTGGACAAATGCAACACATTTTTCAGATGTAGCTCTCTGGTATTGTCTGACATTTGCATGGTCTGACCTTGAGGTAAAATGTCGGCTTTTACCTCAAAAGACTGCTTTTAGAGGTGGTCACGTTTGTGAGTAGATGATGGGCATTTGATTATTGGCACCTTGTGGTGACTAGTCCTCTTAATTCTTTGACACTGAGACTATACATAATTGTTTTTGCAGGACTTTATGTTTTATTAACATGGTCGTAATTACATGAACCAGCAATGAGCACAACAACATTTCAACCTTTTAAAAACTTGAAAAGTGAGAAAGATGTTCCAGCAATCCTCAGTGGAAATCTTGTTTAACTTTACGCAGCTGCGTAGCCTTGTGGTGACAGCTCTCAAACTGACATTTATGCTGATTTAAGAAAAGGAAATAGAGGTTACCCCCATTTAGTCCACTCAGATCTTTTTTATCACTTCTCAAAGAAAAACAAACTTCAGTGTTAACATATTCAGGGCGGCCTCATGAATATATAAATATCAATTTAATATCTTAAATAAGCTAAAAAAGAGAGGGTGACAGTAAATACATAACACAGGCAGAAATGCCTGTTCTTCAGCTAATGTATGATATCCTTGATAGTGTAATAGATTCTACTGTTAATGGATAATTCCAGTTTGTGTAATGCCATCTCAGGGAAATGAGGAAGAAGATTAACCCACAACACTGAGCAAACAGTTACTTAGGCTGGAAGAAACATCAAGCTCTGCGACATTTTTAAGTAACAGTTTGGATCTTATCCCAGTTCCATAGGTCCGAAGAGCATTTATGGCCCTCAAATCACACATTCTAACATCCAAACCTACAATTAGTTTAAGAATCAACAAATAACGCACATATTTGGGCATGCATGTGAAAGGAAGAAGGAGAATATAGAAAGTCCTCACAGAAAGACCCCACCTGGTACACAGGCTCAAACCCAGGTGTTTCTTGCTGTGAGGTGTCAGTATTAACCGCTGCACCAATATGCCTGCCTTCACTGGTAGTGTCAATCCAAACCTGAGCTATAAGAGTTTGGTAAACATGGGACAGAAGGCTAGGAAACACTGAGCCCATGCATTCATGGGAATGTTACTTTGATTCCATCCACTTAAAATGTTGTTGCAGGGAACAGAGCACTGTGCACTGCTAAGTCCAAATACAGGGACTCTGTGGGTTTATGGATGGACAGTTCAGAGGTGTTTGGAAAAGAAGATCTTGTTCACCTTGCTCAAATGGCTCTCATACTTATCTGATAGATATTTCAGAATTCCTATTAACAACTGCATGTCCTCATCTGCCCACTCCATATTTGGAGTTCCTCAGGGCTCAGTCCTTGGTCCAGCGATGTATTCTTTATATATGTTACCTGTGGGTCATCTAAACAGCTTCAAAGGCATCTTCTACCACTGCTAATCTCTACTGACTAAAGTACACACTTTACTTTCTCCAATCTCAATTACTGTAACTCACTATGATGCCACCTTCCTAGCCTGGGTTCTTTACCAAACGTAGCCAGCACTCATGCATCACCTGTTCTGTTGTTGCCCATCACTGACTTCTGGTGAAATTCAAAATGAATTAAAATATTTTATTAATAGCATATACAACCTGACATTACCAGGTTCAAACTTATATAAGAGAGTTACCGAGACTTTATAAAAGCGGCTGGCTTTCACGCTCGTAAATCCAGAGGGGACTACAGTTTCCACTGTTTCTAAACTTTGGAAGAACAGTGAGTGAGGCTGGTTGGTGGTTTGTTTTAAAGGACTTTTCTTTTGCCTTTTATTTCTGGATGTTGCTTTTCTAATTTATGCATGTAACAAAGATAAAACTGTATGTCTCATATGTTCTTCTAATGTGCACAGGAATTAACCGTAAGATTGGATGTTTGTATGTGTATATGCACATGTGTGGTTTTATCCAAAATGTGAAGCACTTTGTAACTTATAAAATTATCATTGCTATTATTAGTTTTGTTACTCCACTAATTCTAATCAGCAGCGGTAACCATGGTGACTTTAGAAAGAGTTCCTGTTTTCAGAATCTACTGAGATTGCTCTGCTGAAAAGCTATCACTGCTTTTTTTCTCCACAATCACCCATACTGACATGATTATTTAATTTCTTGGTATTACTGTATTCATCTGCGTTGACATATTATTGTCACTTCTATTTGGAGCCAAATTGCATCTTTAGGGGTCTTGAGATGCCGTGCGTGATCGAGGGGAGAGTCAGATGGGGAATGAAGTGATGGAAAATTAAACAGATGACACACAGGATGATGAGCAGAGTTTTTATTGGCTGGGAAAACCTCCCATTTACAAAAGTCTCCGTGAATTAATTCTAAATATTTCTTCCAGACTGTGACAAAACAGTTTCTGCAGTGAATAGAAACAGGACTAATATTGATATTTTAAGTTATATCAGGAAGTTTTATGTACTTTATGTCACAATCTATTGTAACACTGTGACTTCTCTTACTTGTTTTTTTGTTTCTGTTTTGTCACATACAATCTGTGCCACAAGGATTATATATTCTCTTTCCACATCTTTATTATTTGACACAACAGTGACAGCTTTACTCCCTTAAGTGCAAACAGTAGATTTTCACAGGGTTTTTTAATCTTTCCTGTGTGTGTGTGTGTGTGTGTGTGTGTGTGTGTGTGTGTGTGTGTGTGTGTGTGTGTGTGTGTGTGTGTGTGTGTGTGTGTGTGTGTGTGTGTGTGTGTGTGTGTGTTTAGTTTCACTTTCTGGCTGCAAAAGCATGAAGTTTCATGTCAGTACTTTTTGGCAGAGACTGTGCTCAGAGTTAGGCCTCTCTTGTATTAAAACAATATAATCAGCAAATATGCATTCAGATTATATATTCAAACCCCAACAATGCCTTAACAGTAGAAACTGGTTTTGCTGGTACTGAACTCCAATCTTGGTGAGTAGTGAAGAAATGCATATTAAAAAAACAACACAGCAACAGCGAGAGCTCTTACTGACTTTGATATTAAAACTATGAAATCCAAGTCTTGTACAGTGTTTTTAAATACCCAGCTATACCGAGCATCATCCTGTGTCATACCCGTCGTCTCATCCATGAGCCATCTTCGTCCTTTCCTTCCTGCCTGTTAGTTCCATATGTTCAGCATCCTTCGTCCCATCTATTTATTGTCCTTTGTGTGAACAAACCATCACAGGCTTACCTCTCTAACTCAACCTGAGCTGTCCCTGTGATGTACTCAGTTGTGGTCATTTTGCCAGCTCAGCCTTTTTCAGTGTCGCCACAGCAGGTCTCACTGCCATCTTTTACCCGTGCTGCGATGATTCTGTCACAGATCATCTCTGATACTTGTCTCCACCTTCTCCACATTACCTGTGCTGTCGTCTTCATCTCTGTTGTGTGCAGTCTGTTGCTTTTGGATATTTGACCCCAGGAATTTAAACTTTATTTAAACTGATACATGTACATATCCTTGCTTCATTGACTTGCATTCCTCCTTTCTTCAGAGCATACCTCCACGTTTCCAGGTAATCCACCTGCTCCCTACTCTTAGTACAGATGTCCACAGAGATTCCTGCCTGACTTCATTTGTCAGGATGTCTGTTACCAATGTAAACAAAAAGGAGGTGGTCTCTGATGTAATCCTACTTCCACTTTAAACCCGCCTGTCTCGCTTTCCTTATACATGTCCTGCACCAATCACTCCTGACAGTCACAATTCCTCTCCTGTGAATTGTGGACCTGCATGCTTTCTCTATACCCACAAATGCACAGTGTGACTCTTTCTGATCATCTCTACTTTTTCTCCAAGCACATATCTGCATCTGGCATCTTTCACTGTCCAAGATTGATTAACTCAATGGAGTTAATGCTTTCTCCGCCACAGAAATATTTTCAAGTTACCATTTTATTCTTTGTTTTTTTTTTTTATTAGCACTTGAATGTTGCTCACTTGTATAGAAAATTTTTTTTTCCTGAGTGATGACAAATTTTTCATATAGCTACACTCTTACATATTGTTGTTGAATGAAGTAGCATTCATACGTTCATTTAAAAACAATCACTTAAAAGTTTCTTGTTTTGAACAAATTCATTTTTAGAGCGAGACCTGCTGTGATGTTTCTCTGTTTAAACGTTAAACTGTCCACAGGTTGCCACCTGGATGCCCTGCCTCTCTGCAAACATCGCCCCACTATCTGTTTGGCACATCTGTGATTTGGATGACAAGTGTCAGTGTCAGCTCCGTCGATTCCCTCATCTCCGTTTTGTTTGTCACTGTTGACTGTCCTGATTTGACCCACTGGACTCATTAGCTTCTTCATTCAAATCCAATTCAGAAGGTGAACAGAATCACAACGTATCAACGTTTGAGTCCTTTAGGTGGAACTACTGTACAACAGCAAAAACACAGATTCCTGGAATTTCATCAGGAGTGGAAAAGTGCTTTGTCCTGATTTATGGAATTCTTGGATAGTGTTAAAGTAGTGTTAAAGAAATGATGGACTGTGGATTGAATTATTTTGGTAAATTACTTGTCATATGGCAAAGTATTTTAGCTTTGCCTTAGCTATGTAAGTTTAAGCTTGTGACCATTAATGAGGGTTAGCAGTCTGCTTGGATTGCCACCTGAGTAATATTTGTGTTTAGTTACATGTATTAGGAATTCCCCTTTCCCTTGGTAGTACCCAAAATTTTATTTGTTCTCTAATATTTGGCATCCTGACTCTGATTGCTCTATTTTGAATTCTTTATTTTCTTCATAATTTTGTTTTTGTAAAAAGACCAAAACCAAATAGAATTGTTTCTCAAGAAACCCTCAATGGCAGTGCATACAAACACTACCAACATTAATATTGATGAATTTCTCCCGTCGAGGTCTTAACTCGTCAAAAAAGTCTTTGTTCTTTGAAAGTGTTACATTAAATCTTCATTTGTTTGGTTTACATTGGGCAGGGAAAACGTCAAACAGACTAATAATTGGATTATGGTCCAAAAGGCTTCTTGGGAGGACAATAGCTGATTGAACTCACTGAACCAGTTTAGCAGAAGTGAAAATATAGTCTATTCTTTAAGACATTTTTTGGCATGCAGAGTACAAAGTAAATTCGTTAGCAACTTCATTCCACAGTCTCCAAATACCCTTTAAGCTGTGTCATCTGAGGCCTTAGGTGTCCTCCAAACATTTGAACTTGAGACCTTGAGAATTTGAGACCTGTCCATGTTTCGTTTTTGTTCGGCATGTCTGAGAAGACTTCTTGCAAAAACCTCGATGTAAAAACACTAGCTGCGCTATAACCGTCAAAGCAAGGGAGAATACGGCAGGAGCTCAGTGTGGCGGGACCATGTCGCTGCGTACCTAGGATGTCCTTCTTCCACATGCAGTCATCTTATCAACACCCTGATATTTAAATTTGGTGTTAGTTTTGGAAAAACTGTGATTGGCACTGAAGCCCAGTAACACAAAGTGAGCCTGATTATATTTAGCCAGCATCTCTCGACCTCTCAGGCTCCTTCCCCATTAGAGAGGTGACACTCCTAAGAACTTCTCTCAGCATCAGAAGATCAGACTGACAGGGTCTCTGCCATTCACCCAGCCCATACTGCATCTGACCCGTACAGCTCCTTTAAGTTTCCGGCATGATGGCGCCTGTGTTTGGCTTCGCCGCTGCCAGGTGTAGTTGGTCTCGCTCTATTGTTGTGTTTTTTCTTTCTACTCTGCTGTTTTTTAACTGTTTTAATGATGTACTGGCTGCCTTGGTCTACGATCGTCTGACGCTGTTATCCATCCGTTCGTCAATGACGGCCAAAGATGTTTTTTCTTCTTCCTTTTGTGGGACTTTCCATTCTCCACACTTTCCCCCGCACTCCTTTGGTACCTTCCACCCTCTGTCTGTGACTGGATCTTCGGCCAGCGCTTTCAGCGTTCCCTGTAGACTACGGAGAAGAAGAGGAAAGAGATCGGGCATCCAGGTGAAGTTTAGGCTCCTCTGGCGGCGGGGGCTGATTGGAAAGCGATGTCGGGCGTTTTCTGTTGCCTACGCACATGACAGCTATATGGAGAGAAATCTGTCTCCCAAGGCCCTACTTGGATATAGGGGGCCCGGCTCTCCGAGGCCATGTTGTCTCAGAAGGGTTCATCCAGACTCTCCTGCCGACTGGCCTTTCATCCCCTCGGTGAGTGGAATATATGAACGTGAAGGCTCTGATCCCGAGAATTTACGCCCTTTAATTTGAGAAACTCGAGCTTCTTCCAACAACAAAGTTTTCACCCCGCTGTCTATGGCGCTCTATAATGCCCGATCTTTGACGAATAAATCGTTTGTGCTTAACGATTTTATTGTTTCTAAAAATCTGGACTTCCTGTTCTTGACTGAGACCTGGCAACGGGGTTCGGATTATTCGTCTACTATTGAAATGTGCCCAAATGGCTTCTCTGTCATTTGCCAGCCTCGAGGATCTGGTCGTGGAGGAGGCCTCGCGGTGGCATTTCGGAGCCGTTTTAACTGCCGTTCTGTCTTTTGAACTGCAGCTTATCAAAATCGGAAAGAAGGATCCTTTTTACTGTGCGTTGGTTTATCGCCCTCCTGGCCCAAACAGCTCGTTTTTAGCTGAGTTTAGTGATTTTCTGTCCTCTACTATGAGGTTGTCTAAATTGCTTCTTGTGGGAGATTTTAATATACATGTTGATGATCAGTCTGACCTCTTTGCTAGGGGTTTTACCAGCATCATGGACTCTTTTCATTTTATCCAACATGTATCTGGCCCCACACATAACAAAGGCCATACACTGGACCTTGTTTTTTCTTTGGGTCTGAATATTGATTATATTTGTTCTAAGGACATTTTTATTTCTGACCATTATTGTCTCTTTTTTAATATGTCTTTTTATGAGCCCATGTCTCCTGTTCATCGGACAGTTATTTCCCGCACTTCAAACTCCTCCTCAGCACAGAAGTTCTCTGATGCTTTTAATTTAACATTATCCCCACAAAACGATGTTGATTTTTCTATAGACCTATTCAATTATCATTGTCTTATATGGCAACACTCGTCTTATAAAACGTAATTGTCATAAAACTGAGCGGTTATAAGATAAGATAAGATAACCTTTATTAGTCCCACACGTGGGAAATTTGTTTTGTCACAGCAGGAAGTGGACAGTGCAAAAGTTATGACGCAAAAATTAGAATACAATAAGAATAAATACAGTACACCGCTGTACAGAATAGAATAAAATAATATACTATATACAGTAGAATAAAATAGAATAAAAATATACAATAAGATAAAAATAGAATACGAATGCTATATACAACTGAGTAAAAATACAACGATGCCAGAAAAGATTATTGCACTTAGTGTTATTGCACATGTGTGGATGTGTGTGTTTGTTCAGTTAAAGTCTTTGTTGTGGAGTCTGACAGCAGTGGGGAGGAAAGACCTGCGAAATCTCTCCGTCCCACACCGTGGGTGCCGCAGTCTCCCACTGAAGGAGCTGCTCAGTGCTGTCACAGTCTGCTGCATGGGGTGGGAGACGTTGTCCAACAGGGATGACAGCTTAGCCGCCATTCTCCTGTCACTCACCACCTCCACTGGGTCCAGAGGGCATCCTAGAACAGAGCTGGCCCTTCGGATCACCCTGTTCAGTCTCTTCCTGTCCCCAGCAGAGATGCTGCCGCCCCAGCAGACCACACCATAAAAGATAGCAGAAGCCACCACAGAGTCATAGAAGGTCTTCAAGAGTGGGCCCTCCACCCCAAACGACCTGAGTCTCCGCAGCAGGTACAGCCTGCTCTGCCCTTTCCTGTAGAGGGCGTCTGAGTTATGAGTCCAGTCCAGTCTGTTGTTCAGATGAACACCAAGGTACCTGTAGCTGTCCACAGCCTCAAGTTATGGAGGAAAACCCGCTTAAATGTTCATCTCCTTTATTTAAAGGATCTGTTAGCCTCCTTTAACAATGCTATTAGAGTTGCGAGGGCTGCTTACTTTTCTCAGTTGGTTGCAAAGAGCAGAGGTAATCCTAAAGTTTTATTTGATACTATTACTAATATTATTACTCCTGCTCCACCTGCTGCCATTATTTCTTCTGTTGAAGATTGTGAAACTTTTCTTGCTTTCTTTTTAGAAAAAATTAGCAACATAAGGAAAAACTTGTCTTTTTCAGCGTCTGCGCTGTCAGTTCCCACGCCAGCTCGGCCTGTTGTTTTAGAAGGTTTTTCACTTGTTTCACTACCAGAGCTGGGAAAAATAGTTAGTGCAACAAAATTATCCTCTTGCTCTCTTGATTTCTTACCTGCATCATTATTCAAAAATGTCTTTTACTCTACTGGTCCCTGTATTCTTACTATAATTAATACCTCCTGGGCCTCGGGCATAGTCCCTGCCTATTTTAAAACTGCTGTTATACATCCCTTGTTAAAAAAGCCTATGCTGGACCCATCTCTCACTAGCAATTATAGACCGATCTCAAAAATTCCGTTAATTGCTAAGATTCTAGAGAAGATCGTGGCTAAGCAGCTTACAGCAGTTTTAGATAAATATAGTATTTTTGACAAATTTCAATCTGGCTTTCGTAAAGTTCATTCCACTGAAACAGCCCTTCTTAGAGTTTCTAATGACATTTTGTTACAAAGCGATGCAGGTAAATGTTCTGTTCTCTTAATGTTGGATCTTACGTCGGCCTTTGATACTGTTGACCACTATATTTTACTTAACAGGCTGAAATACTGGGTCGGTGTCTCTGGGACTGCATTGAAATGGTTCTCCTCGTATCTCTCTGAACGATATTCTTCTGTGGCAGTTTCTAAGTATAGATCATCTTCTGCGTCCCTGTCTTTTGGCGTGCCACAAGGCTCTGTGCTGGGGCCTTTATTGTTTCTAGTTTATTTACTCCCTCTCCAGCACATTTTGAGCCCTTTTGAGGATATTTGTTACCATTGTTATGCGGATGATATCCAACTCTATATATCTTTTAAACCGGAAGAGGCTTCTAAGCTGCGGCTTTTAAATGTGTGCTTGGAAACCATTAAAGGCTGGATGGCTGAAAACTTCCTCCAACTAAATGAAAATAAAACCGAAGTCCTCTTATGTGCCCCAGATAGACATATACCCAGTATAATAAATGCTCTTGGTCCTCTTTCAACGTTTGTAAAACCATCTGTCAGGAACTTAGGGATTATCCTTGATCCTGCTCTTACGTTAGATAGTCATGTTAAATCTCTTGTTCGGTCTTGCTTTTATCATCTAAGAAATATTTCTAAATTGAGCTCTATAATATCCTATACCGAACTGGAGATTGTTATTCATGCTTTTATCTCATCACGACTGGACTATTGCAATTCCCTGTTTACTTGTTTAAACAAAGGTTCTTTGGAGCGTCTGCAGATCGTTCAGAATGCTGCAGCAAGACTTTTGACGAAAGCTTCTAAATATTCACATATAACACCGTTGCTTATGCAGTTACATTGGCTTCCTGTCGAATTTAGAGTCCATTTTAAGATTTTGGTTTTAACTTTTAAGGCTCTTCAACAACAAGCACCACCATATGTTATTGAACTTTTACAGCCCTATGCCCCTAGTAGGTCTCTGAGGTCGAGTAGTCAGGGCCTACTTGTCATTCAGTATACGAGACTGAAAACTAGGGGTGATAGAGCTTTTGCTACTGTGGCCGCCAGACTGTGGAATTCCCTTCCTCAGGACTTACGATCCGCTGATTCATTGATTACTTTTAAAAAACAGCTAAAAACACATCTTTTTAAAATTGCTTTTTGCTAACTTTGTTTGTATCTTGTTTGTTTTTTGTTTTTTTTTTATAATCTGTTATATCTTGTAAAGCACTTTGTGATTTCTATCTAGAAATGTGCTATATAAATAAAATTTTACTTACTTTTTACTTACTTACTCCTCCTGCAGATGATGAGCCAAGAAAAGGGTGGACCCATGTTGCCTCTTGGCTAAGGCCTGGCCTCCAGGAGCTCTCCAACAAGTTCCTCTCCAGGCCCGGCTCCACGATGAGGCCACCGTGATCCGGTCATGAGCAGGTTAAACTGGTGCTTTGATTGTTGCTTCATAAGATTAATGCACATCACCCTTTGTTCTCCCCTCTCACCCAGGACCAGTTTGCCTTGGGAGACCTTACCAGGAACAAACGCTGGCAACAACATAGCCCCTGGGATCACTGGGAAACTATCCGCCATGGTAAGGAGTATCGTTATCCAATAGTAGTGAATAAATCCAAAGCTCTGAAATGATCAACTAATGAGCAGAGCCCTGTTAGCATTTCAGGGATTTGCCTACAAGCCAAAAAACTCAGTCAAATAACAACTTTCATATTTAGATAAAAGGAAGGCAGAGACTACCAAAGCTATTAGAATTCATCTCCAGCTGGTGGTGAGAGCAGGGGTCAGTGTGATGGGAAGGAACACGTCTCCCAGAACCATGAATGAAAAAATTCAGTAGTAATTTATACAATAGTAGTTTCAGACATTTCTGCCACATAGCAAAACATGTCACAGTTTGTGAAAGAATAACTTTCTTCATCTGTACGATTGTAAACACAGTGAGTGCTCGACATGCAGACATGTAGCTTCAAGCATGTGATTATATTATATAGATGGTCTGGGTAAAGTTCCATGCATAAAAGCTAATTCACTTTCCCTTTCCATACAACACACACACACACACAACCAGGTATTCCCCTACCCCCTGAGCTCCCTGTTATCTCAGTACCTCTGTGTATCTCTTTAATAGTGAGGAGAGAGGTTTCTAGCCTGAGAGCAGTGAATAACACTGTGTGAATAAATGTGTCTGCTTCTGTGGGGGGAGAGGGCAGAGAGAAGCTAAAAGAGAGAAATAAAGGAAGGCCTGATCCCCCCCTGGAAATACTCTCCTGGTTAAAATTTTGTGCACATGGTGCTGGGATGTTCATGCAGACCAAAGCTAGTGTTGTGGAGCAGAGTCTTATTTATTCATATTTTACTGAATTGAAAAAAGTCAGATGTTTAAGTAGCACCAGGTTTTTTAAAGAGCTTATTGATTGACAAATCCTAAAGTATTTGATGAAATTTGAAGGTTAGTCTAGTGCAACTATCAGATCAAAACTTCCTTTCATTACAGAATCAATTTTTTGGGATTACCTTCCCTGGATGTGTCAAGACAAACCAACAATTAGGCTTTATTAAGCCCAAGAAGGATACAGATGATGACACATACCATACAGATATGGGAAAGAGTTGCTGAATCTTGGTTAGGAAGAGTGGTGATGATCAGTCAGCCCCAGTAGGGCTCCATGTTGAGAAATAGCTCATCAGAAGCAGCTTTAAGGGTGTTGATGGAAAACTGTGTCTTTTCCTTTGAAATCATTTAACAAGCAATACTGGAGAAAGTCTTTTGTAAGGCCATCCTGATCTTTCAGGCCTGGTGTTTGTAAAGCACTCATTGAGTGTAAGAGGTGAAGCTGGGGTGAAATGCTGACACTCATTCTTGTTAAAGGTGTCCTGCTAGTTTCAGGATTTTTTTACAACTAACATCATAAATAATTTTATTACTCTGATGTTTTAGACTTTCCACAACTACAATCTGACCACAATCTTAACATGAAAGCTTTAAGTCTACCAATGACTTGAACATAACCTGGCAACCTCAGTGCTTCAGTGCTTCTTTCCGTCAACACACACACACAGTGTGTAATCCATCAATACATTTCTCTCAGAAAGTTGATTTTGTTCATCTGTACGGAGCGTTTGGAGTGTGTCCCTGTCTCTTCTTCTTACTCAGAAAGTTTAACCACACTATCAAGTTTCCAACTGGTACTGTTGTGAAATCAGAGGACAAGCAGTGAGAAGAGAGCTGGATCTCAGAGAGCAGAGAAGGGACAAGATGTACAACAGAGGAACTGAGGGGCTGCACCAAGGCCCGGTAACAAAAAAGGAGATCATGATCTGCAAGTCCTGCATAACTACTGCAGACGACTCCAAGAATAAAAACACAAAACTGGAGCTGAACAGAATCGTTCTACTTTAAGGCAGATGGCCTTTTTTGTTGTTACTGAATGGAGCGAGCAGAAATGAGGATTTTTTTTCTATTTTTAACTATTAGCTTTCAGCTTTCTCTGAAGTCCACAGAACATCTATTTTCAATGCGATTACGTCTATGTCTCTATGTCTACTTCCTGTCACTGTGTTCTGAATGTAAAAACCATGAAGATTTCTCCTGGGTTTCTGTCATATGCTGCTGAGACTCCCTCCTGTCACTCAAGCAGATCTCAGTGTAGCTCCATCGCCACAAAATCCTGTGCTGTGACAGCTCAACAACAGCAGCAGTGCAGGGCGATGGACAGCTCTGTCTGCAGCCGTTGCTAAAGTGCACAGGTAGCCACCTTTGAATTTTTAACCGAGGCTTTCTCCCTGCCTCTGCCGCAGAAACAGCGATAAATGATTTCAACTTTAAGACCAATTAGTGGTTTTGCTCTTTTACTGTCAAGTCTTTTACCTCGCAGAAATGTATAATAGCACCTAATATGCTCTGTGTGTGTGTGTGTGTGCGCGCGTGTGTGTGTGTGTGTGTGTGTGTGTGTGTGTGTGTGTGTGTGTGTGTGTGTGTGTGTGTGTGTGTGTGTGTGTGTGTGTGCGTGCGTGTGTGTGTGTGAGTGTGTGTTTAAAGTGAAGAAGAAAAAGAGAGAGAAGGGAAATAGGCTATGACATTAGTTGGCTGTTAATTAGACAATTACCCCAAATGGACACTGCAGGGGGAATCTGGCAGTGTTAGTGAGAACTGTTATAGACACAGCTGCATCTCAGTGGAACCATAAAAATTAAGGTTTTGACTTTGGGCTCAGCTATTGCATCATGGGAGGGGATAAAGTTGTAATCCTTGAGCTCCTGCTTTTCTTTTCTGGTGTGTGAGACATTCTTTGTTGTTGGGCTTATTCATCTCCTTTCTGTCCGTATGTCTTTATCCTTGTCAGTATAAACCTTGTGGAGTTAGTTTGTATAACCAAACTATAAGTTGTTAACTCTGCAATACCCAGTTTGGTCTGTGTGCAAGTCTGCTTATTCACAGCCATTTTTTCATAGTCACTGTATGTCTTAGTTTTATATGATGTGAATTCTTAGTCGCGGTTTTATCACTTGGTTAATAAGAATATATGTTGGTGTACAAACGTGTATGTCACACTTAAATGTTTCAGATCATCAAACAAGTTGAAATATTAGACAAAGACAAAGATAACACAAGTAAACACAAAATGCAGTTTCTACATGAAGGTGTTTATTATTCAGGTAAAACAATCCAAACCTACATGGTCCTGTGTGATAGAGTGATTGTGCCGCTTTGGCTGCAACTATGTTGCTGTTTGGAGCCAAAAGTAACCATATTTGATCAAAGGGTGAAGTGGTGACTTATCAGCTAATACTAGCTGTGTGTTACACCTGTGCAGTTGATGATTACAGAGACACAGATGCACTTTATGGACAAAAGATTACAGTACTGTGCAAAAGGGGAAAAAGAGGTTTTTACAATTGAGTTGAAAGTCAATATTTGTTATGACCAACTTTTCCCCCACACAGCCTGAGCTATTCAATTATTATCAGGAATAATTTTCTAGGCTTTTTGGAGTGAACTCCAAAACGATCCTTTGGATGTCGGCTGCTCTTCTTTGGTTCTCTGTTAATACACTGCTTCAGTAAAGCTGAGCTTTGGGCTCGGGGGAGGCAGTCTGTGATTGATAGTGTTCCATAGTATGTTTTTGATATAGATGTGTTTTTACTGCATTTGCAATGCGTATGATATCATCAGAGATGGGCAGTAATCCGATTACTTTTTTCAAGTAACGAGTAAAGTAAGGGATTACTATTACAAAAACGGTAATTAGATTACCGTTACTTTCCCATAGGAACGCTGCGTTACTGCGTTACTAAAACCGTGACTTTTTTGCGAGAGTGTCTCATGACAGTGACGTAAGCAAGTGTGACATTCGTGACAACAGCTGTGTGCAGATCAACAATGGATAATATATCGAGTGCAGGAGAGAGTATGAGCATGCAGCGTTTAAAGCGTGGAAGTACTGACCTTACTTTAAGTTTGATTCCATAAAAAGTGACAAAAACATTAGCGTCTGTTGTGCGTGGGAAGAAAACTTCTTTTTACAGCGAAAAAACCCCCTAAACTTCCAAGCAAGCACCGAGTGCGCTACGACGTAATGGGAAATTCCCAGAGAAACTCGTGGATTCTTCCACTGACCGCTGCGGCACACCTGCACCAAGGTAAACCTCTGCCTACCGCAGTCCTGCTTTACAGGTGAAAATAGAGCAAAAGGACCGCTAGTCTTTGACTTTATTTATTTTCTGCTGTGTTTTACTTGCATCTATTTGAAAGAGTGAGTGTAAACACACAAAAATATATATATATATTATGTGCTGGAATGTGCAGAAAATAGGTTTAAATGTTAAACAAATTTCTCCAGTCAGAGAATGTTGCATATAATAAAATTTTTGCTTGATGCATAAAGTTAAAAGATTGAAACTAATAAAACAAGTTTTAAAAAGGGACTTTTCCATTTGATTACATTTTGTATGATGGATTGTAAAAAAAGTAGAATTAGGCTGAAAGATCTATCGCTTTATCACCTATTCAGGTTGTAAATCGTGTTTTTAAAAAGTAACTAAGTAATGAATTACTTTTGAAAACAAGTAATCAGTAAAGTAACAGGATTACTTTTTTGGGGAAGTAATCAGTAATTAGCTACTGATTACTTTTTTCAAGTAACTTGACCAACACTGGATATCATTGTCATGCTGAATAATGGAGATGATTGCAATCAGACACGTTCCCAATGGTACTGCATAACAGAACAAAATCTTATGGCACTTTTCTGTATTTAGTCATATGTCTACATTCAGTTTAGAAAAGACCCCCAAGTCCAACACCTGACATGCAGCCCCAAACTATGAAAGAGCCTCTACTGTGCTTTACAGATGTCTGATAACACTTTTGTGCTTGAATGATTCGTAAGTCAGTTTGAAGTGGCTGAATGAGCAAACAAAGATGCTTATAAAGAGCATCAGCTGATGTCCAAACAAAAACTGAAAATTCAGAAACCCTGGAGAACTATTGCTCAGGACTACTTTAAGACTTACAAGAAGGTCTGGTACCTTTCAATTAGGGGTAATTCAAGACTTTTGCACAGTAGTGTAAGTACACCTGTTGATATTTGAATTTAGGTTTTTCTGTCCCGTTTCCACAGGTCTGTCAAATCAAGCATGTAGCCATGCACTCTGCCTTTACAAACATGTGTGAAAGCACGGATCCCTCAGCTCCAGCATGATAGTGTTGGAACTCCAGAGTTTCAAACTTTCACTGACATTAACATCAAAAACAGTACAGTGGAGGCTTCATGCCATGGGTTTCCATAACGTGTGGTTGGCCCATTACTTCTTTCCAGAGAGCATACTTTCTAGCTGTAGCTAACAGAATACTGCAATAGTAGAATTTCACTTAACAAAACTGAAGCACACACGTTTTGATGGTCTGCACCCCCAGAGGTCATAATAGTTAATTCTATTAAAAAGCCTCCAAAATCACAAACATTAGCAAAAGGTTCAGTTCAGTGAGTCAAACGACCAAATAACTAGAGAACCTCTTGTAATGACTTTAATTTGTCTTTGTTTTTTACAGTCGTCCTGAATGCAGATTGGAGTTCACACTCCCCAGAGATGATTTGGTAACCTCAGAACTCTCATTGGTTTGCAGCATGATTTAAGTCCTCAGTCATTTTGTGAGGATCAAACTCTGATCCATGGTCTTTACTTTTTTCCCTCATAGATGTAATATTGGATCGATAGCCAACGTTGTATTGTTGTAGCAATAAAGAAATCACAAAGCCCAATATTCTTGTGTTCAGTTGGGTTCACTTGATCTGTTTAGAGGAGAAAATTGGATTATTTCATATTTACATGGAATGATTTCCTGCAGTTATCTCCATATTCAGTTTGCTTGACTTGCTCTGAGATGTACAGATTTAAGTGTAAATGTATGTTTTTTGACTGCTGGTTTATTTCAAATAAGTTAAAATATACTGGAGCAAAATCTGTCCTGGAGTGTTTTTGCTGCCTTGTTGGCGTCGCCTGTTTGCATTAGAGTGGTGAGTCTACTTCACAAAGATCTGTAATTGAGTATTAATGATGTGGGCTAGTCCACACTGTGCTATTATGTCCCAGCTCATGAAGCATAAATCTGTCAAGATGCTTTGTTTCTTCTAAGCTAGAGTGCCATTCCACCTACTCAAGTGGTTTTTATGTTGGTTATTATGACAGCTGGAGTGGAGAGAGGGGGAAATGAGCAGAGAAAAAAGCGACCACAGCAGGTCTTCATCCACATTCCAATCAGAAGAGGAGTCTTGAGAGCAGCGTGTGGGCATTAGCAGACTGAGCAACACAAACACCTAATGAAAAGGTAATAGTGGCTGACTCCTGAAAGTCAAAGTGATGGCTCTTAACAAGTTCTTCATTTCAAAGGGATCAACGGTTCCTCGATTGCATGCAGGAACCGAGCTGCTGTCTCACGACTTTGCTTTGAAAACAACATCTGTTCATAAATATGACAATCCAAGTGTCTTTGACAAGAATCGAAGAATGTTAATTTTACAGTTAAGACTAAAAAAATCTTAATGGTCTGCTGATGTGGAAATATTTTTTATTTCACTTAATGAAAAACAGTGAGGAAAACACATTTACTGAATATGTGCTGGCAAAATAACTTGGTGCTCAATTTCTGTCCACTAAAGCCTCTTAAAATTTCACACTCGCTGGCTGTGCAATGTAAGAAATGAGAAATACGTTTAAAATAACCTGCTGTCAGGTCGTTGTGTATCTCGGCACGTGCACAGGAATCAGAGGGAATTGCTTAGACGTTCCTCATCATGTGAAACAGAAACCACAGACTAAGGTGCTCTGCTGATGTCATCATCCGCAATGCTAGCTGGATAACCACTGAACTAAAAATGGAACAAAAAAGTGACTGACATTAGATCAGTGGTAAAGATTCACCATGTTATTTAGTTTGTTATATTATATTATTATTAATTCAATGTGTCATTCTGTAGCTTTGTATCAGCAATGTTTTACTGAACAGTAACTGCAGTCACTTCAAACAACATCCACTTTAAAGTGAGTGACCTTGCTGCTGGTTTGTGACCATGATGTCACTATGAATTTTGAGAAGATGCCAACTAAATGCATCTAATGTTTATTTTTATTATTATTATGGCATTTGTTGTCATCTTAGTCATCAGTCCTCAGCTACAGGGCCAACATCAGTTTATTTTGATGGTTAAACCCACAAAGGTGCACTGGAGCTAATATTTAAACTATTATGAATAAAAAGCTGTTGCGGCTGTGGTGAAATGTTTTGTCACACGAGCCGGTAGCTGTGACACGTTTCTGACAAAACCTAAGTGTATTCCAAGGCTACAGGAGCTACAGGGGATACAAGATCATTTCATGCTTTCAATTTAGATAATATAACATATAAAGTGGTGATTTCTACAAACTCTGCCACACCTGTAGCCAAGGTTAGATCACTCAGGTCTGCTCCCACATGAACATGTTAGAGAAAGAGAAGCCTTGAAAAGCTAATTTTGTAGCTAGCTGAAATCCATTATTAAAAAAAATGGAAATACAGAATCTTCACAGCTTTAGCTGTTATTGTATCTGTTTATGTAATTTCTGTAAAAAAAATTCCAAAACTAATTTAGCTGCGGGAAAGGATGCAATCAAACCTCTAGTTTAGCAACAATCTAGAGAGTGCGAGGCAATCTGGTGAGATCTCTTTTTATGTATATAACAATCCTCGGACACGCAGACAGAGATGGGCCATCTCCATTTCCATTGTCTCTGTAAAACTGCATCTTTGTACACACTATAATCAGTTTTATTAAAGTGCTATTGTTCCTGCCACATTCTGACAGCAACTCTCGATCGGTAAATCTCACTAATGGAACTGCTGAAAATAAAATCTCCCCAGCTCAGATGATCAGAAGAGCAGGATAATAGATGGGTGTTGTTTGCAACACCAGGAAGGTGTGGATGTATTGGTTAAGACACTGTTAGATAAAACACCTACAAATATCAGCAATTAAGGCTGTTTTAACGTTAAAATTTAAATAAATAAACCTGGAATGTGATTTGTCAGCTGAAAGTATAAAAATTAATCTGCGAGTGTTTTTTTTTTCTTTCTTTCGTCTTGTGACATACCTTAACCACTCACACCAAACTGAACCATTTGAAGCATTGTGAAGCTACAAAATGTCTTACAGTTGAAAACAAAGAGAGCACAAATTATTGCCCTTGTGCCTGCAGTCATGAATCAATCTTGTGGCAACGGGGACGCAATGATCAAACCACCGAAACATTCTGTTGTTAGGTCCTCGCAGGCGAGCGGGCTCATCACCAAGAGATGAATCAATTACTCGTTTGTGCAAAGACAGGCTGACTCAGCTGCACATTGATTTCACACAGGTTGTCATCTTCCACCATTAGCCGTGTTATCTGTTGTGTTGCGCTGCAGTGATTCAGGAAAATAAACTCATATTTACTGCCCTGATATTCCACATACACAGCAGAGATGAGGAGACATGCTCTGTGTCTATATGCTCCTCATTTGTGTATAAATGTATATGAATAACAAATATTAATTCATCTAATAAATATAAGACTTCACTGGTAAAATGCACACTAAATATGCAAAGTTTAATGCAGAAGCTCAAAGAACTAAAGTGGAGGAAATAATTTGATCCCCATCTGAATTGCTAAGTTTGCTCACTTAAAAATAAATGAAGAGTCATTATTATTTTTTTTATAATGGATTAATTTTAATGTAGAGAAACAGAATATCAGCTAAAAACCCTGAAAAAAAAAACCCACACGATTTTGCACTTGCTAGAAAAACCTGTGTTGGGAATACAGCAGTAAGATGTTTCTTGTAGTTGGTCTCCTGTTTACACACCTCAGAGACTCTGGCACACCTCTCTCTACCCAGTAGGTTTCATGGCTGCTGCTTGGCAAAGCTTCAGCTCCCGCCTCAGTTGGAGGCACATGTTGGGTCATTATCATGCTGGAACATCCATCCGTGACACATCTCAGTTTGCTGTCTGAGGGGGTTCTTGTCCAGTATGTGGCCTCCTCAACAAGTGCCTTCTTCAGCAGGGGACCTTAGGTGTATTCTGTTAAAGGTTGTGTTCTTAGTGACTGAAGTCCCTCCAGACCAATAACAAGCTCCTGTGTAGAATTTATGTCACGATCATCCCTACTCCACGAGGTAAGATCATCCTTGGATCTTCAGAGCATGATGATTGATGGTCACTTTGATTCATTTATTTCATTCCTCAAAAATCACACCAACAGTTTTCACCTTCTCACCAAACATCTTACTTGTTGTCCTGTAGATGATTCCAGCCTTGTGCCGATCTACCATCGTGCCCCTGACATCCTTGAACAGCTCTGGTCTTGGTCTTGGTGGAGAGGTTGACATGGAGGAAATCTGTGGACTCATGTGCTTTATACACATAATGAACCGTGATCAGGAGTATCTGTAATTAACTGAATAATGGGCTGATTGATTGTAATCTGTGTCCTACATGGAAAAACTGGGTTGGTGGGTATAAAAAAATCTATGTAACATGTTTTTTTATTTTCAGGATTGTTGGTTGATATTCTGTCTCTCTCCATTAAAATGAAGCCATGATAAATAATTAGGGAGTGTTCATTTCTTTTTAAGTGAGCAAATTTACAAATTTAGCCAGGGATTAAATAATTATTTGCTCTACTGACATACTTTCTGCTTATACACAATCATTCTGATACTGGACTGTGCCACCCTCATCATTCATTATAGTTCAGGGATATGGGAGGTTTGTTATGAACCTGTAACTGCATTTTTAATAGAGTGAGTCCCTCATGGGTTCACTGTGCAGGGTTCACTCCTTTCCAAAGCTTTAATACTTCAATCAAGCCTTTTTCAGTTTCTCTTTATGTGTCTTATATATGTGTGCAAAGGAATGACGTTCATGATCTCGGTGCATGGGCTTCTCTCTGTGTGTGAGAGAGAGAGTTTGAGGGGAGGTATGGAGCAAATGTGTCTGTAATGAGGTGGGAAAATGTCTTTCAACATACTTCCCCCACCCTGAACTCGCATCTTGTTAACTGACAAAGCTTTGAAGTCTTTTTAACCTAACGCAGCGAGGTCGAGATCACGCTCAAACATTATGGTACGTAAACATAAACATCCAGGCACGTAGCCTATATGATACAAGATCAGGGATCAAAACATGACAAGAAGCAAGAACACAGGAAAACACAGTTTTGTCAATCATTTTGTCAGATAGGAGACGAAGGCTGTGCCACACAGGGAAATCAAAGAGTCACTGACAAGGAAGCGAAAAGGACAAGTTAGGCAAATGGTGAGGAAATGAAAATGAACAGAACTCTGAGGAGAGGAAACAAACGTGCTTTACAAAGACTGTAGAAGAGCAGAAATACAAAGAGACTGGCAGCGCTTTCTGTTGGGTCTGTTCAGAGATCGAAAGTGACAAAAAGGAGGGTAGACAGCTCACAATCACTTATATTCAGAGATTATATTTACCTTAGATAGTTTGTCCACTAGGTAGTTAGGGTAAGTACCTAACTCTAATCCCTACTGCCTAACACCCTACAACAGTGGTCCCCAACCCCTGGCTCACGGACCGGTCCGTGAGTCGTTTGGTAGTGGGCCGCGAGAGTTGTGGCTCAGGTGTGAAATTGATGGTTTTCAGGGTTTTTATCGTTAACTCAATTGTAGAAGGCCTCGAAGGGGACTGGCGACGGCTCCCTGGCTGATCCCCGTGTACTAAATAGAAGTGAAGAAGTTGAAGAATGGAGAAGAAGGAGGGAGGGAGGAGCACATAAACGAGAAGCTTGCAGAACCGGATGAACCTTTATAGATGACAGCCGGAAGGAGCGTGTTTGGAGGCGTGGTCCTGCTCCTGAAATGCCGATACATAACCTCCAACAAAACTGTTACTGGTTCAGCGTGTCATTTATTTCCAGAGGCAATAGTGCAACAACAAGCTGGTGTGTGCTGTTAACAACTGACCAAAGGACTGCTGTGAGACACCCGCACATGAAGACAAGTCTGGGAGTCCTGGGGAGCTCTGCGAGAACCATTCATGATTTCTACAATGTAAAACAAATACAAATGCAAAAAAACCAAAAAACATTAACGTACTGTCTCATCACTTTGTAAGTACTCATTTCCCTAACAACAACAAAAAAGGTCTTTAAAAAAACTTTAATATTCTGACGGTGCTAATTTTGAGAATGTGAGACGATGACTGATGATGAAGACAATGATAACTGGGCCGAATGATCCCATTCTTGTTCGGAGCCACAATCACAGCTAACCACCAGTGCAGATGACTGACCTTCTAAAGAAAAGAGAAACAAGAACCATACGCAGATGTTCATATGCTCTCTAAAGGGCTGGTGATGTCAGCTTGTATATGTCCTTCTAACAGGATAAGTTTGCTAATGCTGTCATCCCTGCTGAGAGAAATGTGCACCTCTGTCATGTGTCATACTGGCTCAGATGGATGTGAAAGCAGGCAGAGTGGAACCATCTTTACTTGCATCTCAGATTTTGATCACTGCTACTTCAATGTCATGAACATTTAATCTGACTGCAGCTAAATATAAACTAAACTAAGCTGATAAAAGCTTATTCATTTGTATTTGTTTCTTTTTCTTTTTGAGCATTAGCTCAACAATCACAGAATGATGAAATCATTTGAAGAAAGGAGGCTGCAGGAAGAGTGCAAAATAAGTAACGAGTCCTCTCTGAATGGTATGATGAGTGTGTAATCACATGTTATGCTCTCCACAGTCCCAGATTACAATCCAGCTGAACACAAGTGGAACATTCAGTCATGTGTTAGAGAGCTCCTCCTGCACCATCATCGAAACTGTGGAGAGAGAGTGACAGACAATGACTTACTGAAGAACTGTGGTAGACGAGCACGTTGATGTCAGTTTAGCCTTTTATGAGATGTACTTTTATATAATCACAAAAAATTAATATTTTGAACTGTAATATCAAATCAAAGAGTAGAACCTACTCGATGTAAGACTTCCAGACCAGAATATTAGTGCTTTTATTCTGTGGCACATTTTTATGATTGATGAAGAAAGGCAGACTAATCTTTGTTCAGGCCCTCCTCTAATAGTCAGACATTACTGAACGGAGAGGTTAACCCCAATAAATCCATCGCAGTTCAGAGTGTAGACAGTATAAATGAAGAAAAGAGCGCTCGGAGAGCAGAGCTGCCCCCGAAGGCCAAAGTTATATGGTAACAACATGCTGACGTCAGTCTGTTTCTATCACAACATGATGCTTTCAGCTGGTTACGGCATCATTGTGACGCTGTAGGGCGCCGTACTGAAAAATGTAAAAGAGGCGTGCTGTGCAGCCGTCTCCATATTACTCAATGTGGTTTCTTGAATTTTTTAAGGTCAACTTTGAACAAACAATGAAGGTCAAATGCTTGATTGTCAAATTTGGTGTGACCTTGATCTTGACCTGAGTTTCACCAAAATCAAATTATCTCAAGTTGTTATTGATATTTAACATTATGCAAAATTTGAAAACTGAAACATGAAGATGAAGGTGAAGACACTCAGCTTGAGGTTTTATGGCTGATCAGTGATCATAGCAGCGAATGTGTCCGTGGGTTAACGTAATCAAATTCATCATATTTAAAAAAAAAAAAAAAGTTTCATTCTTTCAGAAGCATTTTTTAAGTCCCCCTGAAGCTTTGCAAGTTTGTCCATTTCAAACAGCCTTTCTTTAAGTCATAATAGCATATAAATAATTGACTCTCAATACATACCCAGTGAGACGACTCATTGTGGAGAAAGAAATAGATTTCTAAGCTATTACAGTTCAATACATCTCTAAGCTGCTCAGTTTAAAAACAATGCATTTCTAAGTAATGGCAATAAAAGGACGTGTGGAACATGCTGAGCATGATATAGATGACTAACATTATCAGGACAAACCGTCACACACGTGTGCTCATATCCATAACATTTCATACATATGCAGCACTGCTGCCATGTCTCAAGTCTTCTGCTTTGATGTTCATTAGCCTGTCTCATTAGGACCCTTCAGTCAGATCAGGGTAAAGCATTTTCCTCATCATCGGTGCTGAAACACGATCACACAAAGGAACATACACCAGTGAACACACTAAGTTTCTGCCTCACTCTTTGTCCCGGCCTAATTTAACCTACATAGATCAGTCATCCATCAGAATAAGCGCATTGTAAAGGAGGATCAAGGGGGCCATAAATATTTAACCCTCCATTAAACCGACCATGTTTCACTGCACAGTGTCCACACACACTCTCCCCGCTCCTGACACGCTGACCCCTCCTCTCCTCAGCAGATGTGGTGAGCGAGCAGCAATTTGTTGTTATTGTTGTTTTCAGGTTGATGAAGAGTCAGTGGGGACGCAGGGGCAGCGGAGGGTGAGGGGCGCCTTTAATTTCACCCCTCTGCTCGTCTCAGGCGCCAAGGGTGCAGCGGGGGCTTAATTAGAATGCGTTTTAAATATTGATGGGGCCGGATGTCCCTACAGTAAGGCGGGCGCATGAGAAACCAGAGCACAGCAGATGAAACTCAATGAGAGCAAACACAAACTCTGACAGCTCAGAACTGCCCGGCTTATTCATTAATTAAAAGAAGAAGGATGGCTGAAAAGAAATGAATGAGGGGAATTGGAGTGTTGTATAGATGAACTGATTTATGTGTTGTTCAGACAAACTGTGGCAAACATTACGCAGGCCAAAACAAACCAAACGGGAAATAAGTTACACACAAAAATGGACGATTGCAGCATTAACCGAGCGGTAAGGCAGGGTTACCATAACTGATTTAAAAAGCAATCCGTCATTTTTTTTATCCTCAAGCTTTAACTGCTGGAAGGAAAACAAAGATGTGCCATCTAGCTCAAATTTGTGCAGATTTTAAATCTTGTTTCATGAAACACAGAAAAAAAATAGTTGTTAGCAAGCTCTGGTCTTTATTGGTGTAGCAATGACATCGCAGTTGTAATCTCCATCACTCGTCAGCTTCACGTTGTATATCTCCACCCAGAAAAGAGTCCAATAAATGAAGTTTATGGAGGATTTTGACTGATAGTGGTTTTTTTATACATATATGTTCTATTGTGATTGAGATTATTACGTGTTTAATCAATCTTTTTATGATAAAACTGTTGTAGTGAAATTCACACACAGCCCTAAAATACAGTACTGTGCAAAAGTCTTGAGTCAACTCTTATTACTTTGTAGTTTTAATTAATGCCGTCAACTGACTTTTTTTGTTTGCCAGGATTTAGTTGAGGAGTTGCTTTCTTTTGAAGTCACTTAACACTGAACTGTGAATCATTCAAAGATGAAAAAAAGGGCTCAACCAGACGACTGAAGGAATTAATGTTGAATTGAGGAACTTGGTTACTAGCAACCTGTTCCAAAAACGCATGGTCATTTCTCACTTTTAGCTGAATCTTTGTATAAATAGATTTTATAGTATTAAAAAAGTAAAAAGTGACTAAACAAAATACCTATAGCAGACAAACTGTATCTAAAAATTATCTACTTAAAGTACAAGAAAAAAGCTGGCATTGTTTAGGGTTAGGTGGAATTGTTGAAAAAGTAAGCTGGAATTGTTTTGTGGTATTGTCTCCATTTTCGTTTGCACATGTTTCAATAAATCACTGCAGCTTTTTCACATTTTCCTTGCAAAATGTAAAGTAATGAAGAATGGCTCAAAGTATAGGACACGTTTCCAGTGAACACTTTGGCCAATGTCATCCGTGAGAAGCTTTCACAGGAAGCAAAAGTCGAGCTGTGGGAGAATTTGAAGACTTCCAGACTCTTCGCTGTCATAACTGTTGTAGAAATAAAGCTTTGCTCTGTAAGCTAGGCCAGGTTCAGATGGAGAGAATGAGGTTAAGAAAAGTGGGGAAAGCAAATCCAGCACACAGGCCTATAAACTGGCAGCAAGATTGTTACTGGCATAAAAATAATAGCACACAAGAATAAACCTGAATTGCACGATGCAGATGAACTAGTTAATTGTTCGATTTTTTTTTTTTATATATATAGTGAATGTGAGGCAGCGACTGTGAGCAGAAGCACAATCAAAGTTTGGAACACAACCAAGTTAGAGGAGAAGCAAGGACAGAGAGAAAACAAGCCAGTGGAAGAGGAAAAAAATGGTTTTGACAAGTGACAGGAAGAAAAAGAGCAGAGAGGAGGGGGAATAAAAGTAAGGACAGTTAAACGAAGAGAGGATAAAAATCTAACAGACTGGGAATACGCCGTGAAGGCCAGAGGAAACAAGTGCCAGTTCTGTTTTATATTGTTTTATGTGCGAATAGAAAAGAATAGTCGAGTTTCTAAAACAGTGTTGTGACATATTTATGTGTCTTCCCAAACTGGAAATTCTCCATTTGCCTCATGCAAGGTCAGCCAGGTTGCAGCACTGCTGGAGCAGCCTGAAGCTGAAGCGAGAGCTCGCACTGAAATTCGACTTCTGTCATCTTCAGTTGTCACCTCGTCAGTCAGATCTACACTGGAGTTCATAAGAACCAGCACAAAGCTGCCTGTGACATTGGAAAAGGTAAAGATGAAGATTTAATGATTCCAACAGGGAAATCAAGATCAAAAACTCCCAACACATCAAAGGCTAAAGATATAGATAAAGGGGAAATAAATAAAAATGAGCTAAGAAAATGAGATTTGCCAGACAAAGTGAAAGCAAGCAAAGAAAATGAGGACAAATGTGCTGTTGCGATCAGATGTAGTAAGTAATAAGAGTCTTTGGAAAGTAAAAGTATACCATCAACACATATGTAGGACTGCTTTCCTCCATCTGTATAACATCTCTAAAAGAAACATCCTGTGATGAGGGTGATGCTGAAAGATGAGCTTATGCATTCATTACTTCTACCCTGGAGTATTTTAATTCATTATTATTGGGCTGTACTAAAAAAAACCCAAAACAGTCTAAGCTTGTTTGACTTTTCTTTCTTGAACACATTTCACCTCTGATCCGAGAAGCTTCTTCAGTTCTAGGGTCAACTGGTGGAGAGTCCCAGATTTAAGCTCTATGGGAGTGTCCCCCCAAGAGGGTCATGGACCCCCGTGATCCTCTACCTAATCACACGAGCCAAGGTATGAAAACAGGTGTGGGTCTGTTATGCTCCGGTCCAGGGGTACAGGAACACAACATAAGGGTTAAAAAGGAAGTGACCGCGCCCTGGTCCCCAAAACAATACCCAGAGGCCAACTTTCAAGTGAAAGTTTGTTTTATTGTCCAAACTGAAAGCTCATTCAAAAAGGGAGGTGCTGTCTCAGGTGAAACAAAAGCCAAACAAACGACAGGTGCTATCCCGAACTCCCTAACTGAATAAACAGGAGAAAACAGTGCAAAAAATAATAAGGCGGTTCACCCCTCCAGCTCCAGCACCTGTTTACACGTGATCCGTAATCTGTTTACAAAGCTCGATAATCCTCAGGAAAGCACAAAAGTCACAGAGGGGTTTGGAGGCCAAGGTCAGGTCTGCTGCTGCTGTCAGTTGCTGCTCCGGGACAACTGCTGGAGAGGGTTTTTAAAACAGCCACATGATCAGGGAGCCAATCAGCAGCCGCCAGCTCTCCAATCAGGAAGAACCTGCAGAGACTGTTAAAGGCACAGACAGAACAAAAAAACAGCCCCCAGTATTCAGATTATAACAATCAGCCAGGGTTTCGGGTGAGCTCATTGTGTAACCTACCCCTCCCTATCATGTGATTTCCTGAGGTCAGATGGCCCAGGATGTGAGTGGGCGTTAAGGCGTCTGGGAAGGATCTCTAATGACCTGGATGACTGAGAACCTTCACAGACATGAAGTCATTTCACTTTTCATCCAATGGGCTTCTTCAGTTCTAAAACCAAATGGTGGAGAGTTGAGTTGTGGGTGGCTGACAGTTGGTGTCATAAGCCTCTGTTCAAAGATGATGGCCTCTTTTATACCTCTTTCAAGTCTTCCTGCTAAAGTGGAGTTTTTCCTTCCCACTGTTGCCAAGTGGTTGCTCATGGTGACAGTGTGTCATCTGCAGGGTGTTTACCTTACAATACGAGCACCTGCAGAGCCCGTGGGTGTGATTTGGCGCTATATAACCTTCTTATTCTGTGTTCTAAAAATGCAGGGCCCTTCTTCAGAATCACAGGAGGAGGCAGACGGGATCTAATCCACTCTTGAGTTTAGGTGCAGGGAGGAGAATGTCAAAGGTGTCTCTAAAGCTAATAATTAAATTTGTTTGCACCTCAAGCAAGCGCCGAAACTTTTCTTGCAGCGCTGTTGAAACTTTATGGAGTTGTGATAGAGCATCATTTGCATATAAAGGATTGGAAGCAGGCCTGGGTTATTTTCACAGCCGCTGGTAGAATAGTTTCAAGTCAGCTAATCAGTTGTCAAATCATTTTAATGTGGAGATGTATGATGCAAACTTGATGAGATCAGGTTTCCTGAATGCAGCAGACTCAGATATAAGCTGTAAAATCAGTCATGGTGGTTTACTGTGTACCAGCGAGAACCTCACACACACTCCGGCTGCATTATTACAGGAATTCAAGGCAGATAAATACTTTCTCCATCCCTTCATTCGCATAAGGTGCTGTCTGTCTGTTTTTGCTTACAGCTCAGCTGTCTAGCCTTCATTTGATTTCAGACACAAGTAAACACAATAAGGACAAATGCAGAAGAAAGACTCTGAGGCCACTGAGTTAGACTCCAGACACTGAGGCCAGAGTCCTTAGGCATGACCCTTTGGGACATTACCAGCAAATAGAAGAAACTTTATCTAAAAATGTCTGTCACAGAGGGAGGCAAGTTTAGAAGACAGATGGGAGTCAAACAGAGCAGGGAAGTGGGAATTTTCATACAAAGTCAAATTAGATTTCAAAAATGAACTCAATAATCATTGCCAAAGTGTGAAATATTAATATCTGCCATCTGATGACTCTGACGCTGCACCAGGAACAGTTCTAGCTTCCGTTTTCAAATCTTCTGTAAAAGGAAAACAGTACTTACAGAGGACTTCACAAATTTAAGCAATTACTTCATATGTATTGTCCCAAAAAAGCAATCTCCTTCAAAAGGAGACAAGACAAACCCAAGGAACAAAAGAGGAGAAAAAACCCACCAGGAGGACACAGAGGAGAGAGAAAATCAAAGGCAGGAGAAGCACACACTGATAATATGAAATGTTGACAGAAAGACGGTGCAGATTAGTCCATGATGGGGAAATTAAGGTAGAGAGGAAACAGAGGATAAGATGCAAGAGGGAGAGAGAGGAGGTAACTTTGAAAGGAGGGCAAAGAAAAGACAGAAGACTTTAAAGGTGAAGGCTGCGGCCTCGACTAATCGTCCATACGGCTCGGTGGCAGCAGCGCTGCAGGGAGCCGCCAAGTGTGTGCGTGCAAGGGAGCAAGATGAATATGCATGTTTTCTGTCAAACGTCAGGCTGCCAGCAGGTTGCCGACTTAGCCCATTATAGCCGGGGAGGACAGCTAACATGGATCATGCACACCTGCAAAGCAGAGCATGGACACAAGTGCACCATTACATGCACTGCATGTACATTCAGAGAAGAGGAATAAAAAGTTTGCACACACACGGTTCATCACCGTTTTTTTCTTTCTTCATTCATCTATAAAAAGACATACACTCATCGGCATTAATGCGTTACAGTCGCAGTTTGATTATTAACACGGAGAAACGACCACAGTATGATGCTTCATGCACAGCTGTATTAAAGGGGACCTACACTGTACTGCAGAAGGTATTTGCACATCTGCCTTCACACACATACCAATGTTAAGTGGATGCTTGTATTAAACACTGTATTAAAGCCAAAAAAAGTTAAATTTAAGAGTTTATTTTTTTTAATGAGTTTAATGTTTAATAATATACTTTTATGCTCATCTGTGAGCATAATGTAACTATGTTCACTTCATTACATGTATATTTCCAATTTAATGTGGTTACATGCTGCACATACAATGTAAAACATTAAAGTTAATGAAATCTGGACAAAATAAATTGAAAATTTAATGAAATTTGAAGAAGTAAATAAAAGCATCATTTTTGAGTCAAAGTGGCTAAAAGAGAGCTTATCATAGATAAATGTTTAGTACAAAACAAATATTTATGAATGGTGAATAAGGCCAAAGCTACTCTGGGAGAAATCAAAAGATGGACTGATGATGTATTCCATTGGAAAAATTCTTGAAGATTTTCAACCATTGTTCTCAGCATTAAACGTTCCCAGATGATTTGTCTTCAAATAAAGTTTGTGCAAACAAGAAACTAAACTGTGTCTTAGCCTTGACAAAGAGAAAAGCACAAACGTGCCTTTAAAGCTGAAACAGCCCTGCTGGCTGTAATGCTTTACTGAGGATACATAAAATCTCCTGAACTTGACACTTCTTTCAAAGTTTTTTGAGAGGCCAGTCTGGCTTTTATTCTTCAGTCTTTGGTTTATCTGTCACATTTAGAATGAAGGTAAATGAAACACGAATGTTTTAAGTTTTTTCATAAATAAATGGCCTCCAAATCTGAGGTCATGGTCCTCAGCCGGAAAAGGGTGGAGTGCCCACTGCGGGTCAGAGATGAGTTCCTGCTCCAAGTGGAGGAGTTCAAGTATCTCGGGGTCTTGTTCGCGAGTGATGGGAGGAGGGAGCGGGAGATCGACAGACGGATTGGCGCTGCGGCCGCAGTGATGGAGACGCTGCACTGGTCCGTCGTGGTGAAGAGGGAGCTGAGTGTAAAAGCAAAGCTCTCAATTTACCGGTCGATCTACGTCCCTACCCTCACCTATGGCCATGAGCTGTGGGCAGTGACCGAAAGAACGAGATCGCGAATACAAGCGGCGGAAATGAGCTTCCTCCGAAGGGTGGCTGGCCTCTCCCTTAGAGATAGGGTGAGAAGTTCAGCCATCCGGGAGCAGCTCAGAGTAGAGCCGCTGCTCCTCCACATTGAAAGGAGCCAGCTGAGGTGGTTCGGGCATCTGACAAGGATGCCTCCTGGGTGAGGTGTTCCAGGCATGTCCCACCGGGAGGAGGCCCCGGGGCAGACCCAGGACACACTGGAGAGATTATATCTCTCGGCACAGATGTACAAGACCGGAGTCAGTTTCAGGACTGTTATCAACATAAACCTAAACATGGTGCAAATGTGTCTGTGGAGTAAAGGGGTGGCAGACATGTTGTTTCACAGTTTAGCACCACAGACCAACAAAACAAATAATGTAATTGTCATTTAGGTTAAATTAGGAAAACAGTATTTCTAACATGGTGCTAATGCCAGCTGTTTTGTCCTACTGTGAGGCAGGATAAAAGTGGAAAAACTTTTCAGTAACCACAATAATCCCCAGTATAACTTGTTGATGTCACAGTCTGCTGAGGCAAACTGCGTGGAGTGTGAAGAGTGGACCCGGGAGCAGACACTCTAAAACTCAAACTTAACTGATGATGAGCCGTTTATTAAGGCAGACAGAACAGTACAAAATAACAGGGCGAAAACAATGCAAACTAAGCAATAACCTAAACTGGGTAAACTAGAAAGGAAACATGAACTATGAAAAACCCTGGCAAACAGAAAAACAAACAAACTCTAAACATGGCAATGATGATGAGGATAGATGAAAACCTGAACACAGGTCATGGCATGGGAACAACACAGACGATCCGACAAAGACTCAATGAGAAGGCACTGACTAAATACACACAGGAGGCTAATGAGAGAACTGGAAACACATGGGGAACAATTGACACACATGAACATAACGACTCACAGTGGAAGAGTAAAACTAAACATGATGAATACAGGAACACAAGACCTCTTCAAAATAAAACAGGAAACATAAGACGCAGACATGACAACCTGAACTTGACAACGTAAGACAGACATGAAACACATGAAGGGCAAGGGAGACTTAACAGGGGTGGAAGACACAAGGGGAATCTAATAACAAAGAACTATAACAACCTAGGCATGATAAAAAATGAACTTAGAAAACCTAAAGGGCTTAAACATAAACCATAAACATGAACTAAAACTCAAAAGACCCAGGATCGTGACAGTTGAATCCTCCGATATCAGCTGCTGGGACAACATTATTATTTTTTAGAGCATTTGTGACCAAATGTGTGTTCTTCAGTAGCTGTCATCAATAATTACTCCAGTTTTTGTGAACATCACACTTTCACTTGTACGTGTCCATATTGAAAAGAAAGAGGAAAAAAAGTGAAAGAAAAACATGCTTAGAATAAAACACTGTATGGACCGGGTAACGCAGCTTGTAACATAAAAGAGCTTTGATACTAATGAGAAGAATAAGAATATTAATAAATACCATTTCATTTCGTATTTTGAAATTGAAAGGAATCACCCAGACCCCAGAGATTCTTAGGGACCAGAGGTCTTATGTCAGTTTCAGTTCTTTATTTTCACAAGTCCCAGAAAACAAAGTAATCGTGTATCCAGCTTTTCTACAAATTGTCTTCTCTAGTGTTATAAATTAGTAATGGAACAATTACATTTAAAACAAAGTTTAAAATATTGACCAAAATAATGATATTTTTGGCCTGAATGGGTAGGAGACCATTTTCTAACAGATTGATTTACCACCTGGTATGGCCACCACACTAGCGAGGCCCTAGAGGGTATGTGCAGTGCAGCACTGGTTTGTAAGCTGCCCAGCCTGGAAGAGCTGTAAACCCAGCAGTGCCTTGGAGTGCACACGAGAGTCAAAAGGGACCAAACAGATCCACAACAGTCTGTTCTCCTGGTTGCCCTCAGAAATTATGCAACAGATGGTGGAGACTTTCTACCGGCAACGAGTCTATTCAGCAAAGAACACACATGCTATATATATTAAATTATATAACCTGCTTTATTTTTGATTTGTCTCACTGCTTGTTACATGTTACACTGGACATGTGTAACATGTATTTTATATATATATTTATATATCATGTATTTATTATGCATCATCTTTGTCCTTTACTAGTATTTAGAGTGTTCATCAGTGTCAATAGTGCATCATTTCCTTATGGATTATCAAAGTATTCTGATTTGTTTCTTTTTACTTTCACTCAGTTGTTTTCATCTGTGCAGGTGATGTTGTGGGCAGATGTTCCTGGTCTGGGGCCCTCTGCACCT
The DNA here is from genome assembly GCF_963969265.1 of Rhamphochromis sp. 'chilingali'. Taxonomy (NCBI): domain Eukaryota; kingdom Metazoa; phylum Chordata; class Actinopteri; order Cichliformes; family Cichlidae; genus Rhamphochromis; species Rhamphochromis sp. 'chilingali'. The sequence continues at coordinate 18,604,539 of NC_137940.1, read as the reverse complement.
GTTAGGTATCTCCTCATCATCAGAGGCATTTAGTGTTTGGAAAGACTGCAGATCTCTGTCAGAAGTTACACCTCCCATGTTGATAATTGGGCTCCTCGTGTTAACAGTACCACTCTTAGCTCACATAGTGATCCTGATTTCTAACTTATCTGCATTCCCAAAGAGCTCTGCTCAAACCTCCAGCCACACTTATGTGACTGCCCACTCTTCACCAACGCTTGCCTCATTGGATACATGTTGTCCTGCAACTACCTCCAGAAATCATATGTAAGTACTAGGGGTGCAACGATACCCAAAATTCACGGTTCGTTTCGTTTCGATACTTTGGTGTCACGGTTCGATATTTTTTCGATACAAAAAAACATGTTCATGCCTTTTTAATTTGTCATTTATTAAAAGTATAAATATGTATTTTAACTCAAAAGTACAGTTTTTAAATTTAATGTTGCTGAAACAACAAAGTAATAAAAAATAAATATATCTGATCGAGAAATCACTCATCTTTGGAAAAGAGAGTTTATTACAGAGAAATGGCTCTTTCCAAAATAAAAGCTATACTATACGCTTCTTCTGGGCTACATTCTCAGCAGCATATTAAACATATCAGGTCCCCATAAGGAGAATCATGTGCTAACGGCTGTCTAAATGACTCGGGTAAAGTTTGTAGCATGCGTGCTTGTTGTTTTTGTCTGCTTCGACTTGTCTTTGCACGAGGATGATGTCGGCGTAAATTTGCAGTCATATTTGTTGTGTTCCCACTAGTGCTGTCAGCGTTAACCTCGTTGAAATGACATTATCGCCACAACACGGCAAATCTCCGTTAACGAGCTACCGCGGATCGCCCCGTGCGTGGGGTTGGATGGCCAACACGTTAACGAGCTAACTGCGCTAACGCACTAGTTCCCACCAATGTAATTGAGCATTGCGTGGCACATCCAACATACTGTTTTACTTTTGTCCATGACGCGCTTACCATCAGGATCATACCTCACATGAAAACCAAAATAGTTCCAAACGCCAGATCTGAATTAGGGTGGGGGAGGCTCAATTTGCCATGTTGCAAGGAGAGCTTAACTTCTGTCTTGCTAGCTTGCGCTGCGCTCAGTGAATCTGCGTTCGACTACTCCGCCTAGGCTGCACTGTCGAGCGCAGATCCACTGAGTGCTCAACACAGACAGCATCGTCAGAAGAAAAGTTGATAAAATAAATAAAAAATGTTGTATTGTTCAATACATATGCGTACCGAACCGAAAGCACTGTATCGAACGGTTCAATATCGATACGAGTATTGTTGCACCCCTAGTAAGTACGGCTTTTCCATTTCTTCACTCAAAGTAGAGGAAACATCAGAGATCACAATGGCCAGGAATAACTCCCACTTTCCTTTTCTGCAGGATCTCCACTTGTGTACTCATATTCAGTTCTCTCTTCCAAGCCAGCCTCCAGAACACTTCAGTACCTTTTTTAATAAACTGCCATCTGTGGGTTGAGTCTGAGAAGTCTGGAGTTTGGCCATCTGGTTTGTTTTGTCATGAGGGGTTGGACTCAAGCAACAGACTCAGCACACAGACAAAGTGCTGCTATTCAGACTATAGATGCAAACTGCCTAAAGTCACCGGTTCTGGAAAAACGATTGCACCTCTGATCCAACCTCCAGATAGCTCCCCACTCATTGTTTTTAATCTGCAGCAAGAGGCTGCAGAGGTGGGTTGCGGTCACAAGGCTTTGAAAGATACCTTCAATCATGCTTTGAGTGACCACTTAAAGGATGAATTAGAGTCACTAAATATTTTGGCTCTCAGCTCTGTGATAGATAGATACCTCAGAGAGAGCACTCAGAAAAATGAATGCAAGACCCAGCCAGCCTCAGCTTGTAGAGAACATCTCACCATGCTCCACCTCGCCTTCTATTGGTGGAGCCAATTCAACTGCGTACATGGAAGTTTTTTCAGGTCTACGTACACCCATCATCAGTTATCCATGGCTGCAAAGACATAACCCACATGTCTGTGAAGGTTCTCAGTCATCCAGGTCATCGTAGTCTAAGGAGCTTAGGAAGAAAAGCGTCTGGACTTCTTTAAGTTGCTTGAAGACGTTTCACCTCTCATCCCAGAAGCTTCTTCAGTTCTAGGGTCAAAAGGTGGACAGTCCCAGATTTAAGCCCTGTGGGAGTGCCCCCCCAAGAGGGACAAAGGACCCCCTAATGATCCTCTACCTAATCCTCTACCATGGGACAAAAGAAAACATAACCGACATATTAACTAGCAAGAAAAGAGGACTGTGAGTTGGATTCATTCTCATTTTCTACAATCTGCTATTCCCCTATCCCGTCCTTCTCCAGAAGGTACTAATGCACTGCCACCAGACCAAAGAAGAATACCATGACTTGCCTCCTGTCTTCAGTAAAAAAGACGTATCTGCCTCCTAGCAGGCCCTAGGACTGTGCGACTGATCTCCTGCCTCTACACCCTACATGTGGCAGCACAACTTTTCTCAACCAGAACAAAAATCTGTGGAGAAATAGATCTGAGTCCTTGGCTGTTGGAATCAGTCATCTATCCAAGGTTTTTGTTTTGTGTTTTAGAGAAAGTAAAGATCAAACTCTTAGACTTTGTATAGAGGATTAAGCCAGATAACTATGAAAAACAAGTATCCATTCCCTCTAATCTTCTCAGCTTTTGAGCCTCTGTACTGCCCTTACTATTTTACTCTTGAGAAATGCATACAACCTTGGTCACATTAAGGAGGGCGATCGTGGCTCAAGAGTTGGGAGTTCGCCTTGTAATCGGAAGGTTGCCGGTTTGAGCCCCGGCTTGAACAGTCTCGTTCGTTGTGTCCTTGGGCAAGACTCTTCACCCGTTGCCTACTGGTGGTGGTCAGAGGGCCCGGTGGCACCAGTATCCGGCAGCCTCGCCTCTGTCAGTGCGCCCCAGGGTGGCTGTTGCTACAATGTAGCTGCCATCACCAGTGTGTGAATGTGTGCATGACTGGATGTGTAAAGCGCTTTGGGGTCCTTAGGGACTAGTAAAGCGCTATACAAATACAGGCAATTTACTGAAAGACCTTTTGAACATATTTGTATATTTAGATGACATTCCTGGCTTTTCTAATAACTTTAAGCAGCAGAAGGAGCAAGAGAGGACGCTTTTGCAAAGACTATTGGAAAATGAAAACAAAAAGTCATCTTCATTACTCTCCTCATGAATCACTTGGGAACTAGGGGACCCCATTAGACTGGCTCAGAAGACTAAGCTAGACCCAGGTTCAGGCCTCCCAACTGTTATTTTGTGGCTGCTTTATTTGCTCACAGGTCTTGCGCATCCCCAGGTTTGCCTGCCACCATCATCCTACTTTTGAAAGACGTTTTCTGTTAGACTACTAGAAAAAGATACGCGTGAATATATTCCTGCATGCACATGCTGTGCCAGAACAAAGGCCACTTTCCACTCCTAGATGTCCCTGGTCACATATTCCTTTAGATTTTGTCCCGGGACTGCCTCCATCACAAGGATACAGCATCATAATAACCATATAAGACATATTTTCTAAAGCAGTGTGCCCACAATACGTTAATCCTCTGCTACATGTCTGCCCCCCTTTGAAGCCTTCGGTTCAGTGAATCTTCAGTTTAGCACAATTTGTGTTGTTGCAGATGCCTCTGGTGACAAATACAAGCTGTGCTACTTCAGACTGCTGACCAAGATTGGAGCATGATCCTGGTGGTGCACAACAGTCCTGGTCAGACGTTTTGAGTTTCTTTTAAAGATGTGTTTTTCAAATAATCAAGAGCCACTTTTTTGGAAATGTATTTTAAAGTGGGAAAATCTGCTGTCCATCTCAAGCTCCATTCTTCCATGAAGATTCATCCCACTTTTCATTTTCTTAGTTAAAATATCTCTCTTCTGTCCTGTCACTTGGATGTTTGATGGGGAACCTGTTTGCTGATGGTAGATGGTGGCAGGAGCCACCAGATTCACCTGCTGGACTGGGAAGGATAGGATGTGGAAGATAGGTCATGGATTCCCAAGTCCGGTATCCTTGACCTCTTGTTGATTGCAGATTTCTAAAGGATGCATCCAGTTAAGAAGGCCACCTGGAGGCAAGTGGGGATGGTTAGGGGTGCTGGCAGGATCAGGGTTTTTGTTTTATTTCTTTCCACTCTTATTCCATTTATTTTAGTTCTTTTCACTTTGTGGACATGTGGAGAGATGTCCCCTGGGTAAATGTCTGCCATTCTACAACCACCTCAAGGAGTCCTGTCAATAATCCTGAAGAAGACATTTCCATTCCTTCACTTAAAGTCTGAGAAACTTTTGCTCCTCTGCAGAATCTCCACTTGTGTACTGATAACCAGTTTCCACTTCCAAGCTACTCCCCACCACCTAGAAGACTTTTGTCACTTGTTTAATAAAGTTTTTAAAGCTGACATCTCTAGATTAGGTCTGTCTGTTAAGTTCAAAGCCTGTGCTACCATGGCAGCAAGAGTTATGTCTATAAGAACCAATATAGATTTGTTCTGTTTAATGAAATGTTCCTGATAGGGACTTTTGGTACTGATCTAGTCTTTTCAGGAGAGACAAAATGATTCCAAGGTCCACTTTCTCAATATTTAAGAAATTGAAACTTCTTACACACGTACTCTGAATTATTAATTTCTTGGGATGTGTAGTGGAGACTCAACACAAATTAATAAGTAATGAAAACACAACAGCAATGGATGATTATAGGTCAGAAGTTCAGTTAACTTGAATTCGCTTTGTTTTAATGAATAAAGCACAGTCCCTCTCCTCTCAGTGTAAAAGTGTGCAATATTGTGAAGTTTATAAAGAAGATTAAAAATATAAAAAATATTTATATATACATGTACTGTATATAGCAGCTTGGAATGGGTAGGGAACCCAAGCTTGAAGTTCACCATTTATTTCCTCTCTGTGCTCTCTTTTCCAGCCCCCCCCTTATGCAGCGTTTGCTTTGGTTTATTTTCAGTTAATTATAGTCATGTTGTCTAAGTTTAGTAGAATCTAAGAAGACAAATGGAAACATTTTTACCTTTCTAAGAAATCCAGAGATTTCTTGGAGCAGATCTTTGTAGCCTGCAGACATGAGAGGCTATTTCAAGGACACGTTTAAAATTTAGATTCAGGACAAGACTGCCTTCTTTAAGGCTACTGTTTGTAGCTCAGAGAGGACCGTTAGCAAAAATAAAATAAATAAATAGGATGAGATTCATGTTTGTCTTCTGTATTTAGCATCTGTCACAGTCTTGACAGAAAACATAGAAACCAGTGGATTATGATAGAAATGAATGACAGGACTGCGCTTGGTAGAGACAGGAGATTGAAAAGAAAATGTGTGGCTTGTCAACTAGAAGTATCCCCCAAACCGCACACACACATACACACACACACACACACACACACCACCACCACCACCACCACCACCACCCATCTCCCAGACTGCCACCAATAGTGGATTTGACCGTAGTATTTAGCTGGTATGAAAATTTGGCTTTCGCATTGAGGAGAATGAGGATAAAATCTTTAGACAGGCTGTTAGAGTCATCTCTCATGTGATACAAATAACATTTATTGTAGGTCATGTTTGTCTGAATCCTTATATAATCTCTGGCATGGTCACATTACCTTGGGGTCTTTTATATGTGTCTGACAATGGTCTTTGGAGTGAATTAATGGTAGGCTGCCAGTTAAAATGAAGCTCACTGCTGGAACCTTTGGTGTTTTCGTTTATTAACCCTATGAGGAGCAGGATCCAAATGGCTTTGACTTGGCCAGACACCGACTGGACCTTTCTGTGTGGAGTGTTTCTATGTGGGTTACATCCATCTACTGTGATTTCCTCCCACAGTCCAAATGCATGCAGTTAGTGGGATTCGGTTATGTGTTGATTTTAAATTGTCCGTAGGTGTGAATGTGGGTGTGAATGGTCATCTGTCTCTCTCTGTTAGCCCTGTGACCAACTGGGGACCTGTCCAAGGTGTACCCTGCCATGTGCGCTATGGCAGCTGGGATAGGCTCCAGCTCTGAGTTGGATAAGCGGAAGAGGATGGATGGAACTTAGATTTCTTGTGTTCAGCTTTTTCCGACTTCCCTCAGTTCTTTGTTCTTTGTCATGTGATTTCCCATGTAATTACTTCCTATTTTGTTTTGATTCTCTGTCATGTGATTTCCCATGTAATTACTTCCTATTTTGTTTTGATTCTCGAGTGTTTTGGCTCTTGTGCATTTCCTTTAGTTTTACTTCACGTGGCTCGTCATCTCGATGGCTTTCTTTTGTGTGTAGTTCCACAGATGTTTCCACTATCTCTATAGCTTCAGTGTGAAAAAGACTGAAGCTTGTATGGACTGTCAGTTCGTTATTCCTAAATTTGTTCCCTAATTTGCTTCATGGTTTCAGATAAGATTGGATTTGGCCACTTTGGTTACTGTCACTTTGGACGAAATTCTGTAGAACAATGATCAAAACAAGCGGAGTGGAGATATGGTACAGACAACACAGAGCTGTAACTTTCCATTCCGACTTTATTCATCTCCAAAGTACAACTGGACACATTGTGAGTGGAGCCCTCTGGTGGGCCACCACACATGCCCCCCCCCGAACACCCAGTAGAACCGTCCACACTAGTCCAAAGCTCGGGGCTTAAGCAAACGGCCAGAACGGCTGAACCAGGGAGGTAGAGAACTGGCTGTGGGCCCACTAGCTCGGACCGAACCCGCCATAGCTTCCTTGATCACCGTGGGTCTCTGAGGAAGGGGTAGAATCCAACAGTCTGGCTGTAGATTGGCGGCGGCGGCAAGGGGGCCGGGCCAGCCTCTGGTGGGCCACCGCAGCGGTACACTTATCGTACTAATACTTTCAATACTTTTGAAGAAAACCCAAAAACATTAACATTGGTTTAAAACAGGACACAAACCCAGGACTGTTACAGTATTACTAGAAGTATTAAAGTAAACAAAACTAGGCAGTCCATAACTCAAGAATCTAGAAAAAATTATGAACCAACAAAACATGAAACACTGGCTCAGTGACCCGGGAGCCATGACAATAGTGAACCTGCACGAAGTATCAGAGGGAATACGAAGAAAGGGATTGGCTCTATATGTCAAAAGAGAGGACATTGCTAACATAGTAGGCAGGGCACACGAACACCATCTACACAATGTTGAAACATCTTTTATTTGTGTGGAGTAGCCAACACAAAGGGTGTGGGAACATGGGCCACAGGGTGGCTTTTAGCCCAGTGTGAGCCCGAGGATCACTTTGAACTGTGTATCATACAAAGAGTATCCAACAATATAATTATGAAATAGGACACAACAGCTCCCCCTTAAGCACTGTGGACTCAATGTGAATGTGAAAAGTCCAATAAAATGATCCAAATTTTACATTTGTTATTGCTTAAAATGTACCTTATATCAAACAAGCATTAGGCATAGCTCTCTCATGTGTGTTTTGTTTTCTTGTAATGATTCTAATAAAATAAAAAAACAGATACAATCAACTTTAAACTCATCAGAACCCACAGCTGTGTTTCAGAGGTTGTGCCGAATTATGAGTAAAACTAAATAGTCTATCATTTAATTTCCATCCTCCTTTTCTATTATTGCTGCCGTGTATGAGAAAACACTTTACATCTTAACCTGCATTTGAACCTTCATCTGTACAATGCAACTTCTCACAGTAAAACAAATCCTTTAGCAGATAGATTTTGCTAAATGCCTCGACTACAGTGAGATTTGAGCAAAAAGAACAGACATTTCAAGGACTTGATTGAAATTCAGTGTAGAGATTTGAAACCATTTCTATACTGTGATGTGGGGTGGAAATTACTTATGAAAAGGGCACACAAATGCAGCGATCAATTCTTTTTAACCCACAAAATTGCAAGTACCACAGTGCAGAGTCTTACCCAGTGAGCCACCGTGGCGTTTCCACACAATACGATTGGAGTGCTGGAATCCATACGGAGCGAAAGACTATAAAGAGGGTGAATGGGAGATTGAGGCAGGCAGTTTTAGTGCAGAGAGAATGGATAATCTATAGGATGGATTTACATTCACCGACTCTTCTGTGGAGCTGACTTGGCACAGAAGACACACGACTTATGAAGACATCAGCTCTGCAGCTTTCATTCAAACTATATGCAGATAAATGTCAATGTGTGTGTCTGTGATTGAAATGGAAAAACAGCAATGGAGACATCAGTCATGATTTGGTAAGTCAGCATGCATGCAGATTAAACAGCAGAGCCAGATTACTGAGGGTGTAAGGCTTACTGTGCTCCCGTGGTGTACTCTACTTAAAATGTGAAGACACATTCTGAAAGTTCAGGATTACACATATATTACATATGAATGTCACTTTGGGTTTTGACTAGAGATGGACCGATCCGATATTACGTATCGGTATCGGTCCGATACTGACCTAAATTACTGGATCGGATATCGGAGAAAAATAAAAAATGTAATCCGATCCATTAAATATCACGAAAGCACCTCACAAAACTTGCAGCACGTCGGAGCAGTGTGGTCACGTGATAGAGCGGCTGTGGCATGCGGGACCTGTCGGTGGTCTGGATAGCATGTGGAGCTTCGCTAGCAACCCGGCATTTCATCTCCGACAAAGTTATCCCGAGAGAAGTAAAGCAAGTGTGTAAGTCCATCTCTGAATGTTTGTAAAGCATTCCTGCGTTAATCTTAACAAGCGACTGCCTCTCGCTCTCCGGCTGCTACTTCAATCGTGAAACTGCTTAACGATCAGCTGATCGGCTTTTCTGTCGCGAGTCCGTGTCTCTGGTTTGCTTTTGGCCCACTTTGCACCAGAAAGAGGAAACCAGCGGCTGAACAACAGCAGCACGTTTAAGCTTGATAAGCTGTTGTTAGAATTTATTTATTATTACTTTCTACTCGAGGATCTTTTTCTACGTAGCTGACGCTGGTAACTGTGCAGGGGCGGATCTAGCAAAGTTTAGCCAGGGGGGCCGATAGGGCATGAACAGGGAAAAGGGGGCACAAAGACATACTTTTCTTTCTTATTCTCATTTAAAATGTCGAGCTTTTAATAAATAATTATCTGACACCCAAAGTTTTAATTTGATGTAAAATGAATAGAAGTCAATTACTGTATATAGTGACTATTAAGTCTAATATATATACCCTAGTAAGCTATAGTACTTTTTACTTTGGGAAGGTACCATCTGTGCAGTCTGCAATTTTGTTGAAGAAAGATGTTGAATCTATTTAATATTTCTTGAAAAATAATTGATTTCTGTGCATTTTTTTCACACTTCATCAAATTAAGGTTGATTACGTCGATTAAGCATCATAAGGTGGAGCGTGAGGGGTGGTTCCCTATTTTTTATTTATTTATTTTTGTTGTTGCTGGGAGTTGGAACCCTATTAGTTAGGTTGCTTAATATTTACGCTAAGTACTCTTTAAAATACCAGAATAGTGAGGATGGTGTAGGTTTAAGTTTATTAGATTGATCAGTATTGCTGAACTATGAAATATTTTTTTTGTATACAGGTATAACAGAATAGCTTTAGTGTAGTTGTTGTTTTAAACTTGAGTATGAACTTGCAGACTTGCAAAATGCAGCAAGATATTTTAAAAAACAGTTTTGTTGATTAAAAAACATTATATCGGATTCATATCGGTATCGGCAGATATCCAAATTTATGATATCGGTATCGGTATCGGACATAAAAAAGTGGTATCGTGCCATCTCTAGTTTTGACCAAGCTTTGCATATTGACGACTGTGCTTCCGCTTCAGTAGAATGAAGTGTACGCTTACTTAGCTCCACACCAAGAAGCTTATTTTACTCCAGTGATTAATGCAACACTTTGCATCGTAATCCCCCATCATAACAGGTAGTCAAAAGCATATAAGCAGTAGAACAGTCAGTGGTCAGGGCTCTTTGAAAGCAACAAAAGTGCTTACAGTGGCTTGTGGGAAATTAATTGCTCTTTGCCAGAGTCCTGAAAGTTTGATAAGAAGCCTTAGCACAGTGGAAAAGTCTGTTAGTCAGCCTCTCAACCAAAGCACCATCCATGTTTTACTGTGCCTGTTCTACAAGATGGAAACAATATGAGAAGCATCAAAGGACGGCTCTAGCTCACTGGCTGTTTAGGGGAAAGGAAACTGACTTTCCAGCTGACACCACCAATCTGCAAGAATTGTTTTTATTTATGAAATTTAAATGATTCTACTATTAGCCATGTGGTGATCTACTGACAGCACGGGTTCTGGATACGCTGGTATCCCCCCCTCGCGATTAAGGATGGTTTGATAGCTCGTAGCACAACCACTACATTGTGACACTCCTCACTAATGAATCCTCGTAGTGGCCGGGTTGCTAATGTACTTTCCACCCTGATACCTTTTATTAAAGACTCAAGTCAGGATCGAGGCCTTTGTTGTGATCCTTATTTATGGTTGTTTTCCTTTCTCCTGCCTATGACCCAGATATCTATGTCAATACAAAGGATGTCTCAATTCCTAAAATGCATCTAGAGGATGGAGAAGACAGAAGAGAGGAGGCTTGGTGGTAGATGTGTCAAATGTCTGATCAATATCACTTCCACAAAGCAAGGATGTCTCATTTTGTTAAAACGCCTGTTGCCTCAACTCCTCTGCTTGCATCTCTCGTGAGAGGGGCTAAGACATGATGAGAGGAATCAACGATGTGTACTTTGGGAAATGAGAAAGGCAGCATTTGTTTCCTCTGTCTGAAAATTCCTGTTGTCCGAGTTGAGTCTCTTTCAGTTTATTTTGGCTTTATTTTGAATTTTGGATATTATTTTTTAATTCTTTTGTCCCGTTTTTAATGTCTAATTGGATTCTTCTTTTCCTTACTAATCTGGTTTTCATTCAATCTCTCTGTCCCCTTAGACTTTATCCTTCTTCCCAAGCCTTCCATGTTGTTGGATTTTGCGGTTTTGTTGTTTTTGGGAGTATTAAAGCTTCTGAAAAGTCCTGCCTTTTGCACAGTGGTGGTGGACCTCTTTGTTGTGTTCAAAAACCTGTGAAAGAGGCAATGAGGACACGCTACATCACAAGATACTTCAGTATAGCCTTGCACCTGCCAGAGAGGCAACCAATGTTTATGAACATGTAAGCTCTCACTGCTGACCAACAATCTTTTAACTTGTGTATGTACATGTAATATAATGTAATGACAAATACCCATCCAACGGGCTCTTGTACGTTCTCAGACCCTAAAGTTGACTCATTGATCGACACAAATACTATAAGTGAAAATGATATTTTACTTCTTCTAATCTTTTTTTGTTGTTGATGGTTAAATAAGCTTTGGCTAAGTCTACACTACTGCACCACTATTATATTTACAATCATTGCGATTGTTAATTAATAAGCTAAACTGCTACATTGTATGTGTTTAGCTATAATGTCCAGTCACCAAAAAAATACTGGTGACAACCAGTGCTACCCCAAACAGCGAGAGAATATAACCCCAATTCTCTACACTGACTTCCTGTCTCCTACAGGATCCAATTTAAACTTTTATTTTTTGTTTTTAAGTCTCTTAACGCCCGAGCTCTTCTTACCTGTCTGAGCTCCTTTCTGTTTATGAAAAACCACGAGGTCTAGCTCAAATTGAATGCCGTCCATCCCACGGACTAATCTCAAATCTCGTGGTGATAGATCCTTCTCTGTGGCATGTCCCAGACTTTGGAGTAGTCTCCCCCTAAATATTAGATCTGCACAAACACTTGATCACTTTAAATCACTACTAAAGACATATTTTTATTCCCTGGCTTTTAACACACTATGACCCAAGCATTTTGGTCTTATTTAATAGTCTTAGCTATTGTTTTAATTCTCTTATTATCCTATCACTGTTTTATGTTGTTATTATTGTTTTATATTGTTTCTTTTTAATGGCACTTTTATATTGTTAAGCACTTTATGCAGCATCGTCTATCTGGAAATGTGCTTTATAAATAAACTTGACCTTGACCCCTCATCCTCCTAGCAGATACAGTACACCTATGGTCACTTTGTTCTCAAGTTCTCAGCTTATCCCTGCTGTCTTAGGGCGAGAGGCAAGGTGCACCTCGGACAGGTCGCCAGTCTGTCACAGGGCTAACACATAGACAGAGACAACCAGTCGCACTCACATTCAGTCCTGCATTCGTACCTATGGGCAATTTAGTGTTTCCAATGAACCTAACCCCACTAACTGCATGTCTTCGGACTGTGGGAGGAAGCCGGAGCACCCGGGGAGAACCCACGCAAACACAGAGAGAACATGCAAACTTTTTACACACATTATCTACATAACAATAATAATTAGCATTTGACTCTAATTAGTGATCACTGTGCTCACTATAAATATGAAATGTATGTCGGTAATATATGGCTTAAACTGCATGTGTGGTAAGTGTTTATGTAACAATGTTCTGAGATAAAAACATTCACACTGAGGTCTAAATACCCAACACTACTTCTGAGTCCTCACGCTTTAGAAAAGGGATTTGTGGAAACATTTAAAAAACAATTGATCTATGATACTTGTCTTTTTATTTATTTACTTAGCTGACTACTGGTCTGCTAAGACTTGGCAGAAGGATTTCCCAGGGCTTTCAAACTGTATGTCAATTTACATAATTGATAAACAGTAGAGGACCTCTTCCAATCACTGGCTCTACTGCCCATTTTGACAGTGATGAAATGGCTCTTCTGATGAGTGCCTGTTATGTGTGTTAATCTCAGTATTGCCTCGGAAAGGCATCATCAACTCTGCAAACAATGCAACATGTTACCTGTCTGTTACCTGCTTTTAAATGAGGATATCTGTGTATGGTCTTACAGATATGTGTCCATGGGAAACCCATTTGGTTCTGAGTTTGAACCATTGGACTTGCTCTTTTCTTCATATTTGCTGGTTTCCTTCCACAGTCCACACATCCGTACTAAGTTAAGTTGTGATTCTAAACTGAGCACAGGCAACAATGCGAGTGTGAGTGGTTTTCTGTGTTGCCCATGTATCCAAAGGCGTACCCTGCCTCTAGCCTCAACTATTGTCAGCAAAGAATAATAATTTTAAAGGATTTTAGTTTTAGGACTTTGCTTAAAGGTCAGGTTAAAGATAAATATCCTCTCAACTGATGGAGGCTGTTTGTGTTTAAAAAGCAAAGAGTGCATAGTAAATTATGTATGTCTAAGTTATAACATATACACTTATATAACGTATAAGTGTCAGGGGTCACCATGTTTACTGGATTACACCATCAGACTTCTGTATACACTGAGCAGCAGTAATACATTCTACTTCTGTTCGTGACAGGTACACAACGTGACGGGAAATAAAATCAGTTTGATGGAGTTGGCTGGACACATTTAAATACACTTAAAGTTTCCTGCAGCAAAAGTTAAGTGTTTAACATTTTTCATGCATTTCTCACACCGCACATATTGAATAAAAAGAATTTAACACATAACCTGATCCTAATCCTTTAAACACGGATGTATAAAATTCATGCCAATGTTTTGTGCATTAAAAATAATTTTCAGACTCACCTATTCTTTTTTTTTTTTTTTTTTTTTGCCTGTCCCGTTTGGCTCATTTGCCATCAGAATTGTTGTCTAAAGGCAAAGAAAGATGCCCAACGGATTTACTTTACCAAATTGACCATCCCAGCCTTGCCATAATGGTCCATTTGATTCACCTTTTATTGTTTATTTTATTTTCACTTACTGAATATGGGACAGACTTGACTGGGGGAAAGAAGGGGAGAAAGAAAGAGGGAAAGAGAAACAGCTGAGAAGAGGGACGGGGGAGAAGGGCAAAAACCAAAAACCAACAGAATGAGCAGAAAAAGAAAAAAAAGAAGAAAAAAAGAAAAAAAAATGCATATATCAATCACCTGGGTCACCTGCTGAGAAAGAAAAAAGAAAACAAGCAGAAGAGAACAAGAGTAATAGAATAAACAACATCACAATGATATATGGGAATATGACAGTAAATACTAAATGTTAAACATTATTGTGCAGCACATAAGATCAACAGAACACAGTGTGCTTTGAGGTAGGAGCCAAAAAGGGTGTAGTTTGTGGGTGTGATTACCCGTGTGTACACCTGTGAGCATGGACGCGTTTGTTTTTTGTTTTTTAAAAGGTTCCTTCATGTAATGATCTGCTAGAGGGTGTGGGGGGGCCACAGCCCCGTCCTCCAGGGCATGAAGCAGGTATGGAGGAGATCAAAACTCCAGACATCCAGAGGCCCCCAGAACACAAGAGACCAAGGAAGACCAACAGAGGGGCAGCCGTGCCACTGTCCCAGAAAGAGCTGAGGAGAGTCCCAGATGAGGGCTCACTCAGCAGCCGCGGAGCAGAAGCCAGGGGGAGTTGCAGTGACGCGCCCGTGAGCTCCGCCGGCAGCCAGCCGTGCCTGAGTGACCGAGCCCCAGGCCGAGAGGCCGGGGGCACCCCACCTCCGAAGTGGCCCGAGCAAGCCCCAGGCTCCAGGCCCCGATAAGCGGCCGCCAAGGAGTGAGCCGGTGTGTACCTGGACGCCCATCCCCGGACACAAAGATCCACCAACGCACCGATGTCTGAGGGAGTCCGCCACTGGCAGGGGAAGTGGTGGTAGGGGGAGATAGGCCTCCATACCTTGGAGGGCCTAAGATGTCCCCAGAGAGGTGGCGCCTGACACCCAACCTGACATATAGACACAGAAATACAGGCACACACATATACAAACATCCATTCCCACCCTCATGCTCTCATATACACTTACTCCACACTCAACCAACGTGGAGACAGACATAAAGAGACGCTGTACACACGATCACACTCCCCAAGCGTACTCTAAGCCCCGGGTCTAGGTACCCTTGCCCCTGGAGGGGGGGAACTGCACCCAGACCCAGGTGGTGTTACCCTTTTCCCTGCGGTGGGGGGAGGCAGACCGCCCCGACTCCGCAGCAGCAGGGAGGCCCCACACTCCAGACCGCAGTCGGACGGCCAACTCCTCCTCCTAGCCCCCCCGCTCCAGCAGGTCGCAGAGAATGGGGGTGAGAGAAGACTCCAAACTCCAGACTCACCTATTCTTAATGCAGCTGTTCACCCTGACCGCATAACTTTACTGGAACTTTGCTGCATTTATTTTATCGAACCAAACTTGATTTTTCATATGTGGATAAACATATCTGACCAATCAGGCCACTGCGTTTGGCAACAACTGTGCTCAAAACTAATTTCACACACAGTACTTTAACACAATGAGATGGAAATAGTAAAATAATACTATTTTACCTCAGACACACAGCTAGACACCGCTCTGGGTCAATCAGCTCTCTGAAAGGGTTTCTGCCTCCTCAGATGTGTCCCAACTCAAACTCAAACTGCCCACTGACCTTCTGACAGATGTACAAAAGCAGTCGTGATACAGCTTCAACTCCTGGATCAAACCATGCACTCTCCCTGCTGCTCCCTTCTCCTGAGATTTGGATGGAGTCATAAGCTCATTATCTTACTGTTGTTGCTTAGAAACATTAGGAACAGCTCAGGATTGTTTATTAAAACTTTGCATTTTTTTCACAGTGCAGTTTTCTGCAAAAAGTCAATGTGTGCGTTTTGTATACATGTTACATGGTATCAAACATCCTAAAACCCCAGAAGGTTAAAACACCCCAAAAATCCTTCAGCCACATAAAACTAAATGAGATATCTCTTTGGTTTTAACATGCTGGCCTTTGCAATGAATGGCTAATTGCACAGGTAGCTGCTACCACTATATTACATCAGCTGCTCGATACTGGAAAGAGTGTGTCAACCAAACTGGCAGCAGCTCAGTGAGCACAGTGCATTTAAAGATGGTCAAGACAACCTGCTGAAGTTCAAAATAATCATCAGAATAAAAATAATAATAATTTTAAATGACTTTGAACGTGGCACAGCTACTGGTGCCAGATAGTATTGGTGCCTGAGAGTATTTTAGGAAGTGTTGATCTACTAGGATTTTCTCCACATAAACACCTCGAGGGTTCACAGTGAATGAGCAGCAGATCTCTGGCCAAAATGTCTTCTTCAAGCCAGAGGAGGATGGCCAGAATTGGATTGATCCTATTGAGCCAATAGGAAGGCAACAGTAACGCAAATAACCACACATTACAAACAGAAGAGTATATCTAACCGCAAAACTCTGAGCATGAGCCAGATGGGTTACAACAATAAAAACCCAGTGTCATTGTTCTGCAAAAGTAGTGTAGTACTTAGCACACAACAATGTTACATATATATTCTGCATTTATTGAAAAACAGATAATTTACAGCAAATGTTAAACTTGTAATCTAGGTCTGACTGCAGAAACACAGCAGGAACACGATGGGAGAGGAGAATGAACTGAGATCCAAGATAAGTATGAATGGATCTTTGAATTGTGCTGGTACTTGGAGGACTCCAGGACAGAGGCTTTGGAGGGGCTAGAAGAGAGCAGGCAGATTTATGAGATGCCAAGAGGAGTAGCAGTGGAGAGAGGCTGGGCAGGTGAGTTATTGAGGAGTCCTCTTCTGCAGAATCAGAGGTGGATTCAGATCTCAGTGGCTGAAAGTGCGCCCCAAACTCCTCGGTGCACACCGCCCGCCACTTAGATTCAAGACTACAGGATAACTAAGAACATTTAGATGGCAGGATCGGAATGTGATGTAAACATGCACGCGTGGGTCTAACCTGCCTGGCAGTGGTGTAATAGTGTGTAGGCTATTTCTTTGGCACACTTTGAGCCCCCTTTGAGTACCAAATGAGCCTTTTTATACACCACAGCCCACTTAATTATTATTGTTGACACCAATCCCTTTATGACTCTAGTGTTCAGTTCACCGTACTGCAGTGGCCTCTGCAGATCTCAGTCAAGTAGAACACTGTATCTTTGTCGGTGTCCGTATCACAGCAAAATCTCCAGTGTTAAATTAACACTAGAGAGTGTCTATATGGGTCCACTCCTCTGAGTGTTAAATACAACACTGTTGAGTGTTAAATTAACACTTTTGACAGTGTTATGTCTAAAATGTAACCTAGTCAGTTTTGAAGATTAACAAAGACTAACACTGAGCAGTGCTGATTTTCTAACACTGGAATATTTCTAACATTTTGAGTTATTTTCCAGTGTTAGAAAATCAACACTGCTCAGTGTTACACAGCAAATCCAGCATGTCCAAATTAACACTGTCGGATTTGATTTCAACACTATTAAAGTGTCTATATGGGTCCACACCAGAGAGTGTTAATTTAACTCTTTTTGGAGAGTTGGTACGTTAACTCTGATTTAGTGTTAAACACCAAATCTGTCTGGAGTTGATAATTTAACACTTGGTGTTAAGAGTTTATATATTAACTCTCAAAGAGTATTTTAGTTCAACTACGTAAGAGTTATCTTCTAATTCATTCTAAAAAGCGGGAATTTTACTGTTCTGAACTTCTAGAAATTTCTTTTGGAAATAAACATTTACTAAAAAGATGCAATGGTTTTTGAAAAACATTTATTCTGAACTGTGCACCACAATTTCAAAACATTTTCTGAAAGATGTAACAGTATACATGTTCTCACTTTCATTAGAATTTTGTTTATCAAAAGGTCTGACATGGTAAATGCAAATAACAGCATTCTCAACACTTATTTCTTCAATACAATATGCATGTCCTTCATTCATCCCTTTGTGGAACTTCAACGCACTTCTGCTCTCCCCCATATTCCATCTTCACAAGCATATCCTGTGCGGAGATTGAATAAAAATTAGTTGACACTAATTAATGGCACAAATAATCCAGTAAACAATTGCAGCACAGTAAAAAAAAAAAAAAAAAGCAATCCTCTTTGAGCCATTACTTGTGTAAAGTATTTTCCCAAAAGACAAAGACATAGACAACAGGTAATACTGAACTAAATGTAAAACCTCAACCTTTTTCATTTTTACCTAAACCGTGTGCACAAAACTCTGGAGGGATCTATGCTAACGTAGAATCCAGTCAGGACATCTGCTACTGCTGTTTGCTCGTTTTTTTTTTTTTTTTTTATGGGCGATCGTTTTCAGGCTTCAAGTAGCACCATTATACCAACATTTCACATTCTAGACATTGTTTTAGGTGTATTTGACCAAAAGTTTGACTGAAAATTCACATGCAAGCTTTTTTTCATGGCTGTGGTATTTGCCCGCAAACAATACCTTTCAGCTAGCTAAAACAGAATATTATGCTATCACCGAGCAACATGGCTAATGCCTTTCACACAGCTTTGTCTCAACTCCAAAGAGCCACAGAAGTAAAAGCTCATAATAATAATTGAAGCAATCTTTGAAAAAGTGACTTACCAAGCATGGCAAACAACTCAAATATGTAGAGCAAAATGTTCTGAAACGGCTTCACTTCAGCTTCGATTGGAGCCGTGCTGGGGGCGGAGTCTGTGAATTCACTCTATTGGTGTCATAGCCCCTGTAGGAGTTCAGAGTTAAGAGGTCAAGAGTTAATGTTTCCATTGTAACAACTCCAGATTTGACAGAGAAACACTCATTTTTAACACTCGATTTTAACTACTATCATTTTACACCTCAGAGTTACATTAAAAGAATGTGACTCTGCTTAGAGTAAAATTAACTCTACTTTTGCAAGAAGACTATTAACACCAAAACATTTAACACTTTTGAATTTGCTGTGTAGTCTTTGTTAATCTTCAAAACTGACTAGGTTACTTTTAAACATATAACACTGTCAAAAGTGTTAATTTAACACTCAACAGTGTTGTATTTAACACTCAGAGGTGTGGACCCATATAGACACTCTCTAGTGTTAATTTAACACTGGAGATTTTGCTGTGTACAGAAAACATGGCTGTTGAATGAACTAGCTTGTTCATTATCAATGTTTTCATATATGTGGCTAATTAGTATGAATGTGGTTTAATTCTCTCATAAGGTTTTTGCTCCTGGGTGGCATCAGTTTGTCTCGTTAGTGTTGTGTTTTTGCTCCATCCCTGAGACGTTTAATCAGCTGTTTAATAAAGTTTTATACACAACATTTCCGACATTCACCACAGTCCTTTTCCAAAGGCAGATATATTTTCTGGGCTCCTAAACTGATTTTTCAATAATCCACAGTCGAGCTACAGCAGAAT